>NC_072490.1:16837187-17142031 GCF_027574615.1 Eptesicus fuscus
TGTATTTTTTTGACCTTGCAGAATTTGAGTTACAAATAACCTTCTGAAATGGAACAATTATATAACTTGGGAAATATTTATGAAGTCCTTAGTCAAATGGTGAACATTAGCCATAATATGCATCATTTATACTGTGGTAAAAAATGTAAGGAAAGAGAAATTTTCAGTACATTCAGAAGGTTCCCAGGACACCTTGCATTGGAGTGATTGCATAAACTGGGAAATACCTATTTAGCTCTCTGGCAAGAGCTGAACATTAGCAATGATACACTTGCTTCTTATTGCGGTAAAAGTTTTACGAGAAGATAAAAATCACGGTCCATTGACACAGTTGAGCTCTTTACTTGGGAAATTAACTCAATTCTGACCAATATTCTCATCACATTCCTGGAAGCTATTTTGACACTGGCCTCAAATAAGGACATCCCATAATCAATTATTTAGCTGTGTCAGAATTAGACCATTGTTCAGCTTGTTATCAGCTCTTGTACCCCTCGTCTTCACTTCTGAGATGTCATTTCTAATGATGACAATGGAAACTGATGTACCTCTTTCTTGAAAGGATGCTAATTTAAAAGAAGCTGTGCACACTCTTTGCAATCTTTTGTAGCCTTGGGCCTCTAAAATAGTGTCTCAGGAGAGAATAAAGTAGAAACTTGAAAATTTGTCGCGTTTTCATTTCCCAGGTGTTTAGGAATGATGTAATATATATATGAAATGAGAGCTATAACAAGAAACTCACCATAAATGAGATTTGCTATTATTTTGCTGTCTTTACAATTTGGTAGCATGAGTTCCCCTGAAAAGTGCTACAGATGTATGGATGAAATGTGGAACTCTTGAGATAATCTTAATCTTTTCTGACATGCTTTCTAGACTTTTTTTTTAATCCTCACCCAAGGATATGTTTTATTGTTTTTTAGAAAGAAAGGAAGGGAGAGGGAGAGAGAAGGGGAGAGAGAGAGAGAGAGAGAGAGAGAGAGAGAGAGAGAGAGAGAGAAAGAGAAGAGAAGAGAAGAGAAGAGAAGAGAAGAGAAGAGAAGAGAAGAGAAGAGAAGAGAAGAGAAAACATCTCAGTTGCCTCCTGTTCATGCCCTGGCTGGGGATTGAACCCTATACCTAGGTATGTGCCCTGACCAGGAATCAAACCTGCAACCTTTTGGTTTATAGAACCATGTTCCAACCAACTGAGCCACCCGGTTTGGACCTTCCTAGACTTTTAAGTACAAGATGTAGAACATTGAATGTGGGAAAGAAGATTCTATGTACTAATATTACTATGAGGATATTCTCAGTCTTTATCCTAATTTTTGGCAACACCGTGTACCTGATATGACATTGCAGATTAGACCACAACGTTCATGTCTCCATTTTTAGTGGAGAAAATGGAGTCACTTAATGTATCTATGCCTCATTTTCTTAATGGTAAAGCATCAATGAATATCTTCTCTATTATAGGAAGGAATTCATGCTGATTTAAAGAGATAATTGAGAAATAAATGATGATTTTGAAGCACATAATACATGATTAATGATAGCATAAGAACAGCCAAATTAAAAATATTTTCAACACCATTACACATTTCTCATTTGCTCCAATGAGGCTGAAGTTTAGTAGAGAAAAATTCTAGGAGGATAGTGCCAAATTGAAAATCAACAATAATTCCCCAATGGAAGACTCAAGAAGCCAATAACCTGTAGGCAAATCAACCAAAATGAACTATAACAATTTCAACCACTTGAGGGCAAGTGAAAAGAATGAAAAAACAAACTTCTTAAAATTCAAAAATGATAGCAAATCCAATCCAAGTTTTGACTCATTATAGCTATATAATTAAAGTGGCATCCTGCCTAAATTAACTTCTGTAACTCAGTGACAATGTGTTGATAGTGTTACTCAGTGTCTTTTACATTTTTATTATGACAACTTTAAATTTATTTAACCCAAAATTTGTACTGAACACTGGTTATTATTTCAAAATACTCAGGATGAGCAGCCAAGTAGTATGTATGGTTTTTAGTTACATTATCAATATTGTCAGTTTTACTCAAGGAAGGGTACTAGGATAGAAAGTTCACATTTAGGAATTAATTTTACTTTTTGGAATTATTTTTGATCGACCCCAGAGGCACTGCTGACTAACATATAAGTTTCCATTGGTGAAATTTGTGGTATTCATAATAATTGGATTGGATTGGCTAAGACACTTAACAGAGTCTCTATATTGTCTGAAGAGGGCTTTAAAATCCAGAGAAACATGGTCTTAATCTTTCTATAATTTTTTCTTTTCTACTCCTCTCCATCCTTCTTTCCTTCTCTTCCCTTCCTCTTCCTTTTTTTTCCTGGCTTCTTTCCCTCCCCTCCTCTTCCTTCTCCTGTCTCTCATTTAACTATTTAATATGCAGCATGAGGTTCTAGTCACTTATTTATGGCTCCTTCCCTGATCTCTGATATGAATCGTTGCTCAGTTGAAGATAAGAGAAACTACTCTAGCATTTTAAGAAGGAAGTAATTTAATACAGAAACTTTTGGTGTTGAAATCATTGTTTCCCAGCCAACAGCACAGAGCTGAGTCCATCGGGGGCCAGGACACCTCTGCTACATTCAGGAAGCACCTGCTGCGCCAGCATCATGCCGTCCTCGCTGGGATTGGGGAGTCAGGATGTCCTTGCTAGTCTACTGTAGTTCCACATGGTCTTAGCTGAGATCCAGAGGTAGGCTGGCTGCTACCAGTTCAGAGCCACGCCACACCTCTTAGATGCACACCAGTGGCACAGACCCCTTGCATGCCACTGTGCCCTGTCCACTTAAGGCATTTATTAATTCAGTTTCATGCAATTCATGGGGTCATCCTTTAGTTGTGAGTTTGGGCCCTTTTAATAGTTTGTTATGATGAATTTCCAGAAGGAGAACATATGTTTACTTTCAGGCTTACTTATATGAATTGCGTGATTGCCACAGAAAGATTGTTCCAATTTCCATTCCCTCTGGCTGACTAGGAGCCTGTCTATTTCCTTGCATAGAAGATACGTTTTCCTTCTTCCCTGTAACAGAAGCATATGTGATAGCTGAAATAACCATGACACATTTTTAATGCAAATGATTTACAGACCTTCTCTTTGGTTTTCATCATATTGTTTTATTATTGTCTGGAATAGCTGGCAGAGTTTTCTAGAGTTTTCTGGGAGAGAATCAGGAAAAACCAGTCGTGTTTTCAGGCGTGTACTTTCTCCAGGGCCATGGGTCTCTTGCGAGTGAAATCAGGACTCCTGTGAATGTCAATAGCATGAAACCAAGCCTGTAAAAATGGGTAACTATAGCTGTGGCATCTGAGGGAGGTATATTCACCTAGTTGGAAATAAAGTCTTTAGTAAACTTAGTCTTGGGGGTTACATCGAGAAGTTTACTAGTATCTGAGTTCATGAAATCGTGTGGCCTCCCCTATTTTTCCCAGCTGGGAATATGAGTTAAGTATCATCTCCCTGAAGTTCTAAATGTTGGCATGTTGTCAGCATTGTTTAATCATGGTGGTGGGGTGGGGTGTGGGGCAGTTAATGTGAGCAGCGATGAGACAGTTTATTTACACAAGTTTATCGCTCTAAGGATAAACTTGGGGCAGAGAGAAACACGGTAATTTCATACTTAAAAACAAAATATATATATATTTTTTATTGATTTCAGAGAGGAAGGGAGAGAGATAAAGACATCTATGATGAGAGAGAATCATTGATCAGCTGCCTCCTGCATGCCCACACTGTGGATCGAGCCTGCAACCCAGTATGGGAATCAAACCGTGACCTCCTGGTTCATAGGTCGACGCTCAATGGCTGAGCCACACCAGCTGGGCTAATTTCATATCTCTTAACAGCCACGATGAACACACTGCACATTCCTGCAGATGTCTGCTGGCCAGCAGCTTCACATCACCTAGGTCCTTGTTAGAGATGGCGAATTCCAGACCCCACTCCCAACCTCCTAAATCAGAACCGGCATTTTAATAAAATCTTCAGGCGATTCATGTGCCTGTTTGAAGAGCACGGATGTAGGCTGCTCACCAGAAAGTCTGCTGGATTCTACCATGAATTTTGTTCTCATTTTTGTGACATTTGGTAAGTTACTGCCCCCTGTAAGCCCAAGTTTTCTCATCTATTAAATTATATTAACAGCATTTCTTTATAGAGATTTTTAGAGAATTATACTACAATGTGAGCGTAGTGCTCTTATTATTTTGTATTATAAATCCAGCACCATAACGCTCATAATGGCCCCGGACTGAGGGATTGCCCTGTGCTGATGTACTGCAGGCATCATTTCTCTGCAAAGTAAGTATGAATGAGTTCCATTTCACCGATAAAGGCTATGAGGTCAGAAGGAATAAGTGACTTACCCAAAGCCATAAAACTGTAAACGTGGGAGCTGGGATTTCAACCTAAGTTCATGTGGCTTACATTTCTATCTTCTTTTCTATTTCAGGCTTACAATTGCTCTTCTCTCCACGGTGGAGACAATTTCTTTTATATTCTGTATTGTTTATTTATCCCCACTACACAGACGTATTTAACCTATGTGCAATATTATTGAGGAATTTTAAGTCACAAAAATCTGTACCCTCACAGTGATGTTTCCACTCCAGTCACTACTGTTTGTCATATAAACAACGAACATTAGCTTCATTTGGCATATTTTGCATTACCTCCTTCACAGGATTATTCAGAGTCATATTACTAATATGGGAATAATCTTAAAAAATGTTTGACAAGTGAGCTGCTGGGCCCAGCCAATGCAAAGTAAAGGGGGACTGAGGAGTGTGTCCAGACTCTCATGAAAAAGAGGCAGGAAATAGCAATGCCAGATGAAGAGGCAGGCTTTGCCCATGCCTGCCATAAGCCTGAAACTCCAAGTATTAGGACAGAACGGTGGTTCTCACTCGGGGTAGGACAGTTGAATCACCTGGGGAGATTTCAAGGTTATTTTCAATGCTAAGACCACGCCCTACCAATTAAATCTGAATCTCTGGGGAGGAGAGGCAAGCACCAGTATTATCTAAATCCCAGACCATTCCTATGTCCAGCCAAGTTTATGAACCAGTGGACAAGAGCAGTGGTTCTCAAAATTGCAGTATTCATCAGAATCACGGAGGACTAATTGAGTCGGTCTCACAAGGGGCTCAAAAATCTGCCTTCTGACAAGTTCACAGGTGATGCTGATGTGGAGGGTCCAGGGACCAGACTTTGAGAATCAATGCACTCGAATATGGGAGCTTAGAAGACGTCTCTATGTTCTCTCACTGTACCCACTGTTATCCCTGGTGTCTTTTTAAAGCACACGATCAAAATTGCTCCCTTAGCCATTGATCTTCATTGGTCCATGGCCTCCTTAATGGCAAGTACTGCCACTTCCTTACTTGGTACCTCCAGCCACGGAGTCAGTGCTTGGCATATAACTGCCCAATAAACATGGTTCAAAGGAGTAGATTATTTCTTCTCGCAGGGTTGTCCCACACTAGACAGTCTCCTGGTCACCACATCAGGCCTCCTGGATCAGATAATAAAACAGTCTGGTCTGCCACGTGGATACTGGCATTAGCAAGAGGTCCCGCTACTTAAAAGCTGGCCATTCCTGGGATCAGTATATAAGCCCCAGAAAATAGGGTGGCTGAAGTCTTTTTGGTTTGATTTGGTTCAGCTCTTGTACAGAGGATCTGGTTGGAAGCTTCGGTCTCAATACCAGCTTGTTAAACCCGGC
This sequence comes from Eptesicus fuscus, assembly GCF_027574615.1. Classification (NCBI taxonomy): domain Eukaryota; kingdom Metazoa; phylum Chordata; class Mammalia; order Chiroptera; family Vespertilionidae; genus Eptesicus; species Eptesicus fuscus. The sequence continues at coordinate 16,842,934 of NC_072490.1, forward strand.
CATCTGTTGGAGAGGATTTTATTTTAGATGAGAGCATCTGGGTCCCCATTTACATTTGCCGAGGTTAATAGACTGGGCAACCTTTCTCTGTTCTCAGCAGGAGCACATCCTGGCGCTGCTGGGGAGGAGGCGGCTGAACGTTCCACTGGTTGTTCTCAAATACACTCTCCCCACCTGAAAGCACTTCTCTCTTTCATTTTAAATACGCTTATTTCTCAAGAGTCGTAGATTTCAAGTCCATAGACTGCGCACAGTCAAAAAGCTGTCTTAACTAAGTTGAGGTTGTGGTAGATTATGAATCAACAGGAGGAAGGAGAGTCACGGAGACCTCAGGCCCAATCCCAGTCACTGCCACTTGGTAGCTAGCTGGGTTAGCTGGGCCAAAAATTTTGACCTTTCTGAACCTTATTTTTCTCACCTGAATATAAAGGAGAAAATATCTATCTTGCCATTTTTTATGAGAATTAAATAATACATATTAAAGCTAAGTGGTTGCCTGGCTGCCGTGCTACAGTGGTTGGGCGTCAACCTGTGAACCTGGAGATCAGGATTCAATTTCCTGGTTGGGTCACATGCCCGAGTTGCAGGCTCAATCCCCAGTGTGGGGCATGCAGGAGGCAGCCGATCAATTATGCTCTCTCATCATTGATGTTTCTTTTTCTCTTTCCCTCTCCCTTCTTTTCTGAAATTAATATTTAAAAAAAGCTAAGTGGTCATTATTTTTACCTTTCAGTTGGTTTTCACTTCAGAGATTCTGTAGGAATTACACATACATTTAATTTAATTCTCATAACAACCCTGTTTCAAGTTGCATTTCCTGACTCTAAGGTGGACACGATATTTATTATAAGGTATCCTTGGGATGACCCACGAAGAACGAGGGGGGAAGGAAGCAGAATGGGGCAGAAGGAGAAGTTAAACTATGATGTAGGCCCAATGAGTTTTAGTCAATTCCATGGGAGCTCTGGAACTGGAAGGGTGTGCTGAAGAGTTGTCTTGAGTCTGGCCAAGAGGCCCAAATCATTATACCCCTGCATCTGTCAGCCATTGAGTGAGGGCACTCTGTGTTTGATGGACAAGGAGTCTTAGGCAAGGGTACTCTCTGCCGTGAAGCAATCACTGAAGGAGGTGGAAACTGAAGGCTTTCCACCAAATAGCCCTTCCAGCAGCTGGGTGACAAGTCTTTCACGGTAGTTTCTTTTCTAAATAAATGAGAAGAGTACAGACTTTCCTCAAATGAGATAGAAAGATGTGTGTGTGTGTGTGTGTGTGTGTGTGTGTGTGTGGTATTTGTAGAGAGAGAAGAGAGAAAAAGGAGAGAGGAGAGAATGAAACCTAACAACATTTTCTTAATTGGAGGCCTTTTGAGAGTAAGGGAACTTGTCTTATAAAAGGCAACTTGCTTTAAGAGAGCCCTGTTAGAGCATGCACCCCAGGGAAATGAAGGCGTCAACTATGAATCCTATTTCCCCTTGTTAAGAAACCATGAATGATTCATAGGATGAGCCCAGGAGGAACAGGGAGGTGTCAAAATAAGAATTGTGATGAAAAAAAGGGAAAGAGGCAAGGAAGACTTCATGCAAGACTACTGCAAAGGGAGAGAGAGATTGAATTCAACTGGAGAAGGGGATGTTGCAGGTGTCAAACTTGAGTTCACAGATCTTGCTCACTGGAGGGTTTTCAAGAGCTGTGATGGGGGAATCATAGCCACCTGTATTTGCTAGTGGGCTCTACCCAAAGGAAAAGTAAACGTTCTCCTATCTGCACGAAGGGAGGTAGCTTTACAGCTTGAAACAAGGTGCCCTGTGAAGCTAGGCTCCTACCCGCCCACAGAGACTGGGAGCTAGGGAGCTAGCTCCTTTGAATTTTACTTTGCGAAGAGATGCTTCTCGGGTCCTTGAGAAAGACATTTCCTGGGTCTCAAACTGGTAAAAAGCTTCTTGGGAGATTTGTATATATATTTCAAAAGGGGCAGAAAAAGAATTTGTGAATACTAGTTTTCTGAAGGAAATGCTCTAAGAAAAGGGAGGCCAGGGGCCTATAATCAGGAAGACTTGCCTGAAGTTTATTTAGTCACAATGAGGGGAACATTAGAGCTGCAAGACCCGTCTTGATCAGAGCTTCTCAGAGGCGCTCAGAAGTCAGAGCTTGAATGCCGGGTTTTGACAAGGCAGGGCAATTAGATGTGCTCCCAGCGAGCGGCACCTGGGAGACAGGTGCTTGCTGACCTGCCTTGAAATGGATAATGAGATACTAGCCACCCAGAGAGGGTCTGGGTGAGTCAAGCTCCAACCAGGAAATCAGAAAGCAGTAAGTACTCTAAATTAGAACCTTAAAAATGAATATACTCATCCGAAATTTCAGAAAGTACAGGCATGATCACCACTTCTGACGCTGTGTTGTGCTTGTGTTTAGTTATGTGCATTAGTCATCTGAATTGTCCCAGCTATTGCCAGTCTCAAGGTAATGCTGGGCCCTGTTTATGCTCATAATGCAAGTTTCACTGAATTTGCCTCCTTGAAAGTTGGAGAAAGTTTCCTTTCCTTATTCCTGCCTAATCCCACCCAGAGATTTCTGGAATCCCCATCAGGAAGGGCACGTTTCAGGTGTCAAACATGAATTCACAAACAAGTCTCACATATATTTCCACTTCAGGCCGACAGCTGCTTTTCATGCCGGAGAGCGGTTAGCCTGGCCTGGGGAGATGGCGTTGCACCTCAAGGGGACAGAACTGAACTCTGCATCTCACACAGCTCGGTTCTGGTAAGTAAGATGTGAAGTGCAATGTAACAAAATAATTCTGTTTCTAAGGCCTTTTGCCGATTCAGACTTGTTTGCCCCATAGGTCCATTCCTTGTGCTTCCTCTGTTGAGGAGGGTGGATGGGAAGAGGGGAGAAGTCAGGGGAATTCTCTACCCTCCTCCCTGCCTCAGGATTTACCTCCCCCATGGCTCCAACTCAGGCCGGACAAGCCCACCCTAGCCTCAGTTAGCCTTGAATGACCTCGCCCTTGGGTTGTGCTGTTACTACTACCCGTCTTATCCTAGGGGTGCACGTGGCTTCCTGATTTTCCTAATCTCTGGTTTTCTTACTGTCTCCTGTTTTCACCAAGCTGTTCTATTGCCTTTTCCTCCAATTCCATAAATTAAATTCTCTCTATTTAAAATATGTAGTCATGTCTCCCTTATCAAATCCTGATTGGCGCAGACCTCTGCGTAGCCACAATGTAATCTAATATAACCTTTATCTTTCAGGCTAGCTCTTATTTTCTTTGTGGTATCTCATAGGGGAAAAAAATCTCTAATTTCAGAAACCTCTTAACCACTAACAACAAAGGAGGGAACGTTGTGTTAGCTGAATTCATTTCCCCCTCCTGGCTCTGTTTGCAGCAGAGACTGAAGGAAGGAAAAGCATGAGGTCATCTGCTAAACGCTCAGAGTTTTCTTTCTCTTTGTTGAGTGAAAAAGGAGAATAGAAATTCGATGGGTTACAGTGAAATCTTTAGGAATCACAGCCAGCACCATATTGCTTAGAGGAATATATTAAGAAAGATTTCTCTTTACTTATGATATCAAAGTATTCATTGTCTATGTCACAAATACCTAAGGCAGCTGGAATGTGTTAAGGTAAGTAAGTTGGATTTGGATTTGGTGTTTGCTAATGTACTATTTTTAGTTACTTCATTCTAATCAATTCCTCAAGGCAATCCTGTGCTTATCTTTTCCCCATAACATAGTGAATACATTAAATGCAGTTCAATAAACAAATAAACTAGAGTTTAATTACTGCAAGGGATTATTAATGCAAAAAGGGTCCTCGTTATTTGTAGTGAATTAAGAAAAATTATATTCCATGAAGTTTATATAAAGTGTTTAGCATAGTAGGCTCTTGGTAAACATTAATTTCCTTCCCACTTCAACTAAAAATGCATTTTTTTTGTTTTAGTCTTGCTTAACCCAATATTAAAATTGTTCTTGTGTGCTCTAAGCACCCATCTCTTCTTTGTGTATCCCCACCACCTTGGCTGGTAAAAAGTTTGAATGGTTATCACCCATGATTACCTCTCTGACTCTCATTGTCCTATGCTTTCCTAGAGCATTCTGATCTGCTCTTCAGGGCCACCCCCCTTGTATTCATCCTTTGTAATATGTTTTTTTCCCCCTTTAGTCCTTAGAAAATCCCTCTATAGTCCTTCAATATAGAACAGGTTAATGTAAATTAGTTATAGTGTAACAGCTAATATTTAGACATATGTGATATTTGAAATATAAGAATGTGACTGTCTTTTATATGCCTGGATACCTGAGTCTTGTAATGCCTGACCACTGGCTGTAGGAATTGAAAGCCTTATAATTAACCCTTTGCACTCGCTTGCTTTTTTCTCGATTCCTTTATTCTACTCGGGATTTAATTTTTTAATACCCCAGATTTTACAAAGCGCGGCAGTAGAATAAAAAACTGGAGTTTCTTTTCATACAAACTTATTTATTTGGACTTTTTTTATATTTCAAATTATTGATACATTCAAAGAGTAATTTTAATCTCGACATCCGAGTGCAAAAGGTTAAATGTATAATGATCATCTCTCCAGGGCTTCCTGAGGTTACTGGTCACAGAAAGAGACTTTTGGGTAGAATTACTCTATTTTATTGATGAGTTTCTTAAGGGCACATGCCATATTTTTCCATTTACCTTGTGTTGGGTCCCTTAGAAATTGGTCATTCACTGTTTGCTGAGTAGAAGTTGGATGATTGATGTCTTTGTGAGCTTATGATGTTGGCACTGGGGTTTGCTACATGTACAGACAGGAGACAGCATTCCTGGTATGAGGCTCATGCTTGGCTATTGCTCTCCTAGAAAGGTCATGAGACTAGCAGACACTACAGATGAATCCTAATTTCAGAACTTTCTACTGTGTGATCTTGGTCAGCTATTTCACCTGTTTGACTTTTAGTGCCTTTATTTATAAAATGGAATAAAAATATAGTGAGCATTTTGCTAGATGTTTTAAAGATCAAATTTGGTAATTGTATATGTAAGAATCATGTAAATTATAGAGTACAAAACAAGTTTAATCATGTAGTATTAACCTGCATAGAGATAATTATGAGATGAAAATTGAATAAAGAATATCTTGGTCAGTACGTACCTAGCTATTTGCAAATTCTTCAGATTTACTGCCCTATACTTCAGGGTAGTCTGTACCATCTTGTTTTCAACCTGAATTGAATTCATTGCCATTGAGCATCTCAGTGTGTATTTATTTTTCCCTTGCTTTGTGGCCAATCACTACAATCTATAATAATAAAAGCATAATATTCTAATTAGACCGGGTGTCCTTCTGGACATCCTTCTGAATGACCCCCGGGGCTGCGAGGGCCGAGGTGGCAGTGCTGGAGTGTGGGGGGGGGGGGGGGGAAGGTGAGCCCTTGCATGAATTTCATGCATCAGGCCTCTAGTTTACATATAAAAGGAAAGGAGAAGGTAGATCACAAAGTTCCATCTTTACCCATGGAAAATGTTGATCTAAATGTCCATCTACTCCAGACCCAAACTGTTATTTCTCTCTTTGGCTCCAATGATAAATATACTTTAAACTAAAATAAAAATGTTCATGAAGAATAAATTTGAAAAGCCATGAAGAAAAATAAATAAAACAATATATTGAGAAGAAAATTAAAGTAAAAGAAAAAATCCCATTTTCTTATTATATAAAAGCTTCTCACTCCAGCATAGTTATTCTTTTTTTTTTTTTTTTTTCTTTTTTTTAAGTAACAGTTGGCTAGCTTTTACCTACTTCAGGGTTCCTACACCCAAGAAAATGGTCTGAATTTTTATGGTAAAGAATGTATATACAACCTAGGAACCATAGGACTATTGTAGATGTAAGAGAATTCTTTATAACTTTTCAGACAAATTCAGACAACGATTTGTGGATATATTATCTATTTATTATTAATAATAATTACATATTTGCCTGCTCTGTAGCAAGTATTGCTTGTGTATAAAACACCACAGAAACCAATTACATTAAAAAACATTCAATCTGTCAATTGGCTGTTTCCTCGACTTGGCCAATTCACTGGACAAATTGTTGAGGACACAACACATGGACAGAGTGAATTTTGACTAAATTTTTCTCATGACACAGATATAACTGGCCATGTTCATGAATATATTAAAGTATAACCTCATAGAAGTGACACTTTTTGAATTTTAATTTTATCTGGCACATGAGCGCAATAATAATGAACTTGCAGATTGATACATTTAGTTCATCAAGTGTTGAGACATCAGGGAGACAGGACCGTGATTAGAGTTGTAAGGATTAAATGTGATGCTCGGTCAAATCTGTTAGCCCTGTGGTACCATATAGTAGCTGTATTAACATATAGTAGTTTTATGTTAATTCCATTTTCTGCCACAAAACTCACCCAATTGACTATTCCTTTACATTCAGAATTACCATTAACAGTCACTGGGCATCAATTACATAAAACTATTTTAAATGAGCCGGGCCTTTTAACAATATAGACAGATTGTGTTACAGCTAGCATTCTGACTTCGGATGCTAGACCAGTGCCTACCAAGGTCACTGCTACCTCAGCTAGGGAATAAATATTATGGGAAAACTTTCACTCTGTATTGCTTCAGCCCCAAATCTTCATCTGATCTGGTCTGAGCTTGACTATGACAAAACCTAAAGCTTCTATTGGTACCAGAAGTTCTGTGTTCCCTTTGGAGTATTCTTGTTTTGGTTTTGGCCTATGGGGAACATGAGGTGGTGGGCCAGCTCATATGCCACAGGCAGCCTCCTTCCAAGCAGCTTCACCTGAGAGGGGCGAGTATAGAAATCAGTCTGAGAAGAGAGGATTGTGATTACACCTTATTCTATTTAGAATCTTGTTGCCTCTCCCATTCATGCAAAACAAACAACAATAACAACACATTCCACTTTTTTGTGTGATGACCCCATTTGGTGACCTTAGGAGCACATTTTGGGCTTATCCCCCTCCTTAGGGGCAAAGCATGCCTATGGTTGGGGAGACAGGAAGAATAGAAGGTGTTAGTGCCTTATAGATAGAGGATGGGGACTTTTTTGTTTGGAAAATGGAGCCACAAATATGTAAGAAAAATGATTGAAATGAGCAAAAGTGAACTGAAATCTTGTTTTGATTCTGACACAGTTGACACCGATTTTGTGGTTACCAGTGTCCCAAGGAATGAGTGGGAAAGTACTCAAACAATGATGCCTGCAAAACGAGGAGCTTTTCTGGGGACCAAGTTGTGGGCATATGAGTATATGGAATTCTATGTGCTCAGGAGCATGGAAGGAAAGTGGGAGGGGCTCACGTATAGGCCAAGCTGTGTGGGCCGAACCATTTTGAGGAAATTCCCATAACATTCACCAGCTATAGAACACTGTGTATTGATGGAGGGCCCAATTAACACTCTGTGAAAATATTAATTCTGGCATGTCAAAGACATGTTAACCTAATGCACAAGAACAGTGGGCAGGGCTTGCTTAAAAACCTTCCACTATAAGAACTTGTAGGCTTAGGCCCAGCCTGGGTGGTTCAGTGGTAGCATTGAACTATGAACCAGAAGGTCACAGTTTGATTCCCAGTCAGGGCACATGCCCAGGTTGTGGGCTTGATCGCCAGTGGGGGGTGTGCAGGATCAATGACTCTCTCATCATTGATATTTCTATCTCTCTCTCCCTCTCCCTTTCTCTCTGAAATCAATAAAAATATATTAAAATAAAAAAGAAGTTATAGGCTTAGGACATTACTACTGACCATGAGCTGCCCGGTTAGGAATTTGTGATTTATTACAGCACCCCTTTTTGTTCACTGTATACATGGTGTGTGTGTGTGTGTGTATATGGTTTAGGTAACCAGTGCATTAAACAAGAAAAACTCATGATAGGTGATCACAGAATGCATTTTCCCCACTCTCCCTTTAAAATGTATGCAGCAGGACTGATATTTCCCCTGCCTAACTCCTCCTAAAATACATTGCAGAGCACAACCTCCTCAGACTTAGTAATTCCTTATACTCTATTTGCAATTGAAATGACTCATGTTTCCTTATCTCAAAGGCAGAGGAAATGAATGGCCCTCCCTTCCCAAGACAAATGCCACCACTAAGAGGTGGGGTGGGCAGCAGGTCTGTTTCTAGACATCAAAGAGTCTGAATTTATTGCTTTTTCTAGTTTTCCCCACAGAGAAATAAACTCAGTCCCCATTATAACAGAGACAGCTCTGGAGGCCCCAGAAATCGCTCAGAACCTTCACTTCCCAGCCAGCACTGAATTTACCTTTGGAAGGACTTTTTAGCAATTGTATGAGTGTTTGGGGAGTTCTTTGTTGACATATTTTCGGAAAGATCTCGCCTGCAGTCCTCTAGACATTTCCCAGTGTTTATTAATGCCTTGCCAAGTTAGAGTGTCTAAATTTCCCCTAACTAGATTAGTATCATATTTTTCAAGCTCCTATCCGTTATGTTGATAAGGGAAGGGAAGGTACCAAAGGGAAATGGAGCATTGGTCTCATGTGATTGGGCACCGGCCCCTCTGCTAATTCCTTCTGGGTTGTATACATTCATTGCACACCTGTATTTTATGATAGAATATGAAACCTCGACTTCTAGCATCTTTGTGGGTCTATTTAGTCTGTGCTTCATATCTGTTACTTTAGCACTCTCTCATGCAACTATTCTCTATTTAAGTTTTTAGTTTCCTCTAAAAATCTTTAGCCAATCAGCACATCCCATTGCCCTGGACACTATCATCCTATCTAATAAAGAGGGAATATGCTAATTACCCTCATGTTGTCGCAAAGATGGCAGCGCCCACAGCCAATAAGGAGGGAATATGCTAATTGACTGCCCTACCCTCAAAGATGGCAGCACCCACAGCCACAAGATGGCAGCGCCCAGTCCCCTCAGCCCCACTGGAGCAGCAGACATGTGGCACCTGCCTCCTGAATACCCCAGTCCTCTCAGCCCCCCAGCCTCCCAGGGCTGGCCTGAGGCACAGGCAAGCTTTGGATGGCGGCTGCCCAGCTGCCCAGGGCTGCCTGAGGCTCAGGTAACCAGGGCCTGCTGAGGCTTGCGCTGCTGGCAGTGGCAGCAGCAGAGGTGTGATGGGGCATCACCTTCCCCTGATCACCGGGTCACCTCCCACCCCTGAAGGCTCCCGGACTGTGAGAGGGGGCAGGCCAGGCTGAGGGATCCCCCCCTTCCAGTGCATGAATTTTCATGCACCGGGCTTCTAGTTGTTTCAGAAGAGAATATGAGTTATGCTGATTAACTAGGGCAAATTTTAGATGTAGATTCTGAGACAGGAGCCACTTGAGCTTAATGAGCCACTTAGTTGTGACCACTTCCATGGGGACACCATAGAAGGGGTAAGTGAGAATGGCAAGCATTGCAAGGCTTGGTAGATGTGCTACTTTTGAGTCTCCAAGCCTTGAGTTCCTCATCTGTACATTCTAGAAAATGCCATCACTGATATGAACATTGCATTAGATTAACATCTGAAAAGCTCCTAGTGTAGTGGTGGTCATGCAGTAAGTGTGTTACTTCCTCTCTCTTCCTCTTGCAACACAGTACTATATGAAAGAAGAAAGCCCAGATAGAGAATTGTGTGAAGTAATTTTCAAATTATTTTCTAGCTCTCAAATTTTAAACTTCCATGATAATCTGTGTCACCCTATTTGCATTTTATTACCTTAAAAATTCCAAGGACTTTAGGACAAATATTGATCACTGAGAGAGCTTACTTTTCCTTTTTTCTTTCCCTTCCTTTTTTCTTTTGATTTACACATTTTTTATTGTAAAGCATAATATGCATTAGACAATCCTTGCTCCATTTTGAAATGCTAAACTTTAAACAGAATCTGTGGGAATAATAGAAATAACCTGTTAATTGCACTTAAAGTTAAATTTCATACTTGTGAGTAAAGTGAAGTTTAATGCAATGTTCGTACCAGTTTGCTTAGTTGATTGAGAGCCATTTTTAGAAGAAAGAACAAACAAGACAAGCACAAATTATAAGGTTTAAATAAGGAATGTAAAGGGCTAAAGTAGTGTCTGCCAAGATGGTGTTATAAATAAATGGTAGTTATCATTATCACCTCTAAAATAACAAATATGTTTTTAAATAAAATGAATCTATGAAGTTGAAAAAGAAGTTACTCTCAGGAAAGTAGTAACTCTATATAGGTTCCAGGTTTTCCAGGGAAACAGAACCAATTGGCTATCTATGTAAGTATATGTAATACGTGTGTGTGTGTGTGTGTGTGTGTATGTGTGTGTATACACACATACACACACACACACAGAAAGAGGTTTAGTTTGAGGAACTGGCTCATATAGTTGTGGGATTGGCTAATCTACAATCTGCAGGCCAGGCCAACAGGTGGAGACTCTCAGGCATGAGCAGATACTGTAGTCTTGAGGCAGAATTTCTTCTTCCTTAGGCAAATCTCAGTTTTGCTTTGAAGGCCTTTCAACCGATGGGATGAATCCTACCCACATTATTGAGAACAATCTCCTTTATGAAAGTCAACTGATTGTAGATGTTGGCCACTTTTACAAAACACCTTCCTAACACCTCAATTAGTGTTTGATTGGGTACTGAGTTCTATAGCCTAACCCAGTGGTTGGCAAACTCATTAGTCAACAGAGTGGCAAACCATGGCTCACGAGCTGCATGTGGCTTGCGAGTCGCAGTTTGCCAACCACTGGGCCCTAACCAAGTGGACATAAAATTAACCATCACAACTGAAAGAAAACATGAATGACACTTGTGGAATAATATTCTGTTTCTTGATTTGGGTGCTGGGATTTTGAAAATTCTTGCAGCAGTACATTTATGATATGTGTGTTTTCCTACATATACATTATACTTTAACAAAAAACTTTAAAAATGTATTTATTTTTATTTTATCTACAACCTAAATCTCATGGAGATTTGTTTGGTGGCTGCTCCTGCTGAGTAAAGAACTCTGATTTCCTGCAGACTTGGCAGGTGTGATTGTTGTGATGTAAATCAGATCTCCAATAAACAAGCACAAGGAGAAAGCATGTCACCTGTATATTGACCATCTCCCTGTTCATTACAGTTTTAAAGTTCGTGTGGACTCTTTGATGTCCTAAAACACATAAGGACTCTCTGAAGTTGTCATTTATGTTTGAAATAATGATATTGCTAATGTTCTTTCTGTATAATGGTGATTCATTTAACAACATTTATTCTATGTAATAAAAGGCTAATATACAAATCGACCAAAGGCAGAACGACCGGTCGCTATAACACACACTGACCAGCAGGGGGCACACACTCAATGCAGGAGCTGTCCCCTGGTGGTCAGTGTGCTCCCACAGGGGGAGCACCATTCAACCAGAAGCCGGGCTCATGGCTGGTGAGCCAGCGGTGGTGGTGGGAGCCTCTCCAATGGGAGCGGGCCTAAGCCATCAGTCAGACATCCCCTGAGAGCTCCCGGACTTTGAGAGGGTGCAAGCTGGGCTAAGGGACCCCCCTGAGTGTAAGAATTTCATGCACTGGGACTCTAGTTTAATTATAATGGCCCTAATATGACTTTCTTGTCTAGATTCATATATTTTAAGATCTCCCCTTTTAAAAAAATATATTTTATTGATTTTTTACAGAGGGAAGGGAGAGGGATAGAGAGTTAGAAACAACAATGAGAGAGAAACATCGATCAGCTGCCACCTGTACACTCCCTACTGGGTATGTGCCCGAAACCAAGGTACATGCCTTTGACCATAATCCAACCTGGAACTCGTGAGTCCACAGGCCGACACTCTATCCACTGAGCCAAACTAGTTAGGGCTCCCTTTTTTCTTGTTCTCTTCATTAGTTACAAATGATGAATGAAGTACATGTGACTAAAAGTATGTCTCTGCTTGGTGGTCTCTATCTCAACGAAGATATGATTGGAAAGTAGACCATGCAAACACTACTTGGATTGGGAGTTAGAGGTTTTGAAATCTAGTATATATCTTGACCAAATGGCACAGGCTTCTGCATACTGATTTCAGCTCAGTCTTACTTGAAGAATTGACCTTATTAAGGCCTGGATTCTTTCACACTTTTTTGCTGACAAAGGAAACAAAAAAGTGTGAGAGTTCTGTTCTCCTTTGACCTTTCATAGCTGGCCCAATTTTGCAAAAGTTTAGGTTGAAATGGAAAGAAATTTCTTGGCAATTCCCTCTCATCTGATGCTCTACACTGAACACAGACTGCGTGTTGTTAACTGGCTCTCTGTAACTGGCAGTGTTTAAGTGGGCCGCTGGCAGTGATTACAATGAGGAGCGCAGGATGGAGGGAAAGCATGGGCTGACGATTCCCTGCTTCCTGGTCATGCCAGATTGTTAACAGTTTAACAGTGTACAAATGTCATGGATGTCTCTGAGTGATTCATTGACACCCACTCTGGATTGTAGGTGGAAGAGCCATTTTTATACCAGATAATCCCTTGGAAATAAATGATCAGGCCATGTTTTTATCTGGCATAGGGTGAAATGGCTGGGACCAGGGCGGGTGAGGCAGGCACTTGCCTTAGGTAGAAAAAGTTAGGAGACTCTAAAAAGGTATCAAGATAAGTACAATTAAATAATATATTAAAATAGCATTTATCTCAATGAATGAGTTGTCTTTTGGCTCTCCCAAATATTGTCCCAAATCAAGCCGGTGGAACACAAGCCAGATTTTAGGGCCCTTTCTCTTTCTGATTCCTAAACTCAGGTTGTTTAGGGTTTGAAGTTTTTCTTGAACATATAGTTTCTCTTTCATATTTTCAGTTCAAATTTATTCAAGCTTAGTATGCCCAGAGAACCACCAGGCAAGGTTTTCAAGGTAACATGGCAATTTAAGAGATAAAAAAGAGCTAAATGGGCAAAAGAAAATACAAAGGAAACATTGGGGGCGGGGGGGAGGGACTATGTAGAGATGTTTTCTAATTATAAAATTAGTAAGTGCTTGATTCTTATAAAATTTATAAATTTAATAAAATTGTAAAGAAGAAAGAATATTATTACCTTTCAAACCATCGTTACTGCCACAAATGTGTTGGTGAATACATTTTATTCATATCTCTTTCTCACTCATGCTCTTTCTATCTCTTTCCCTGTCTTTAATATGTGTATATGTAATCCCAAAATTTTATAATTGTGAATATATGTATTCTACTATTTTTCACTTCAAAATTTTAAGCCTTTTTCTATGTCAATTCAAATTCACATTTTTAAGTTCAGAATTTTAATAAATATCTAAGTTATGATGCACTCTATTGATATACTAAATTTTAGTTAAATATTTATGTCTTGCTTTACATTAAACTCTCTTTCTGACTTTTTTGGCTATTATGAATATTGTAAACATAAGTATTTAATCATTGCTTAAGAGGCACTCCTAGAAGTTAAATCACAAAGTCAAATGCTATAGGCCTTTAGATAGTTAGTGGTACAGATTGCCAAATTATTTTCCAAAAGTCTTTTTTAAAATTACTGATAACATTGTCTTTTTCTATTTTTATTTTTTAGAAAACCCTTTCTAAATGTGAGATGTATTATTCACTTATGTTTCCTTTTTGGGTGCTTGTTTTTAAAAGTAGTTCTATTTTTTACCTTTATGAACTTAATCCATTGAGGTGGCTGTTGGCAGCATCCTGGATGAGTTTCCAGTATTTAGCAGGTCATGGTGGTTCCATTGGACAGAGTTCATTCCATCTTTGTTTACCAGGCTGTGAAATTCTGAGTCCTGAAATTTTTTTCTGGATATCTTGAAGTTATCTGTACTGTATGGAATTACTACAGCTCCCATCTATGTTTGATTAGTAAAAATTGATTCTGACATCTGTCCAATTATGGACTGATATTCTTAATTTCAGGTCCTTTTATTTTCATGTATAATTGAATAGGCAGGTAAAAGAGAATGAATCGGTCTCGGCTACACAGGTCCCCAAAGTTTGATATTACTTTTATTTATCCTTTTCTTTTCTTTTCTTTCTTTTCTTTTCCCATTCTTTAAATGTCACATTGTTTACGGAATGATTGAAAACAGCTCTAGTTTTTTCAAGTGCTGCCACAGAGATGTTGATGTGAAGGTCCCCTGATAAAGCTGTTAAAAAAGATTTATTTGAAAAAATATTTTTATCATTGGTTGGAATTAACACTGTGCCAAGCCAGAGCTAGTGGGTGGATATGTATTTTCTCAGAAATGAAAATTGTAATACAGACACAGGCTTCCAATTTTGCTGTCAGGTTTTATTATTATGACTTGTGTCAAGTCGGGACAGACATTTCAGACTTGTAAAGGGCTGACTACAAGTTTCTGGCTTGCTTCCAACTGGTATGGCACATCCATGCTCAAAACAAAGCCATCCTCCTCCTTGGCACAGTCTCCTAAGTCTTCCTTCCAAGGAGATCAGGAAATGTGTTCATGCTGAATAATCATTTCATCCAGAAGATCCAAAACCTCATAGTTTTAAATGGCACTTCATAACCATTCATAAGACTTCTCATTTCGCTAACTCATTCATTCAGCAAATATTCACTAACTGCCTATTATGATCTAAGTAAATATCTGATAGCAGGGGATTCCGTGATGAAAAGGCTAATAAGACCACTGTTTTTGTGGCGTTCACATTCAATTGAGGGACACAGGCAATAAAGCATAAGCAAATCAAGCAATTCTATAAATCTTAAGTGTTAAGAAGAAAGAGTGATGGAGTGACGGGGGAAAGGAGGTACCATGGAGGCCTCCCCAATGAGGTGAATTTTGAGCTGAGGCCAGGATTATGGAAAGAAGCCATTCAAACACAAATAGGAAATGATTTCCAGGCAGAGGAAAGAGCAATGCAATTTCCTAATGCAATTTCCTAAGGCAGTTGTAATTTCTTTGTATGTTCCAGGGACAGAAAAAAAGTCCATGAGGTGAAAGCATTGTGGATGAGGGAGACCCAAGTTGTAGATGAAATCCGAAGGGTTAGCAAAGGCACAGTCTTAGCCTTTGCTAAGAATTTGTGATCATAAACCATTGGAGGATTGAAAAGAGAGATGTACCAGGATCTTTTTTTTTTTTTTTTTACAATTTTAAAAGATCACTTTTGCTGTTCTGTGGGGAAAGTATTAAAAGAGGAAAAGAGGAGGAGGAGATGGAATTTGGAAGTAGTAGTTCTGGGGCTATGGCCCAGCTCCCTGGCTTACGTAGGGAAACAGCAGACAGATGGAAGGTATGTTTTGGAGGTAGAGCTGACAGCATCTGGTATCCAGAGAACTGTTGTGTAGCTGAGGACATTAATCACCTTTTATTTTTCAAACAATCTGAACAGGAACTTTTAAGGAAAATATCTGATTGTTCCCCCACCCATGGTTTTATTTTCTGTATTACATTTATTTTAACCCATAGAATGCTATTTTTAAATGATCCTTCATTATTTTCTTAATACTGTCATACATATTATTCATTTAATGCTCATCCCAATCTTAGGAGACAAGCAATGCTGATTTTCTTTCTTTTTTAATTGTTTTAAAATTACAGTTGACACTCACTATTATACTAGTTTCAGGGGTAGAGTGGTTACATATTTATATAACTTATGAAGTCATCCCCAATAAGTCTCATTCCTACCTGATTCCAGGCTTCATAAAGAAATTGAGCTTCAGATAGGATAAAATGACTCACCCAAGATTGCCTAGCCAGTAAAGCTATCATTTGGGATTTACAGCTCAATCCATCAGGTTGTTTTCCCCAAGTTGAGTACAAGGAGATGGATCACAAGAAAAGAGTCTCCATTTTGCCCTTTCATTTGCAGTTATTTAGAAGTATGGCACCCCCTCCACCCTGCCACCTGCCAACCCTCTGCACACACCCCTTACATCTCCATGCCCATTGGAATGGTTCGGGGTAGGAAGGGTGAAGAAATATGTTTTTCTCTTCTACTTTTACTTGACAAAGCTGCTAACATATTGAGATTAAGCATTTCCCTCATTACTTCATTTCATCATGCTGTGGGTAGGAACTCTCTCTTTAAGTCATTGCTTTGGGCAGAGGTCTCCAGAAAAAATTTACCGGAGAATAAGCCATTAGGAAAAAGCCTTTGGGAAGTGAGCCTACTCAATAGAGAGAATCAACAGTAGTCAGTGCTTACCCCAAAGCCATGATGAGCTCAAGAGATGAGACTCTTGGAGAGATATTTAAAATAGTAAAAGTGGTACTCACTTTAATAATCAAGGCTACTTTCAAATAAGTTAAATATGATGAGTAAAACTTGGTTATCATTGAATACAGCCCACCTATTCTCAGATAATCTGGTGCATCTAACCCCAGATTTCCCAGAAATCTGCATGTCCATCCTTTTATTTTGCAGAGGGAACAACTGAGTGTTTCTTATCAGAAAGTGTGCTAGATTGGTTGTGGGAATAACAGTTTAAAATAATATAGCATTCTACTACATTTATTATTCATTTTATTGCCCTGGCCAGCGGGGTCTTCTAACGGGGCTACCGAGGCGGCGCACCTAAGAGAATGAGAGACAGACAAGGGACGCAAAGAATGGAGGCAAGACAAAGGGGTTTCTGATCAAGCCTCGAAATTTTATTTTTACAGCGTTCCTTATATGTGGTTTCTAAAAGGGGAGATGTCTAGGGGAGATGGGGGCTGAAAGGGTCATGTGGACTTAGATAATTGACTAAGGTCGTAAAAGGGTGCTGACTATAGGTAAAGAATATGGTGGTTGAGGGGCAACTATGGAAAGAATGCTTTGTCCTCAGGCAAGAGGAAGTGGGCCTAGTTTCTGTGAGTTTCTGTTTCAGTAACTTACTGAAGTAAGGTCAGAGTTAATCCTTTGACCAACTCTTGGCTCCTGACATTTTATTACTCATGAATTAATCAACAAATAGTTACTTAGTCCCTTCTATATTCTAAGCACAGCAACAAAGTGATCATATTCTACTCTTGCTCTCTCTTCCCACTCTGAAGTCCCTGACCATCTTGCTGTTCCTCAGACATGCCATGCATACTCCTCAGAACCTTAGCCTTGGCATATGCTGCTCCCCTGCCTAAACCCTCTTTCCCCAGAATTTCATTTGACTCACTCCCACACTTCTTTCAGGTGGTCCTCAAATATCACCCTCCCAATGAGTCTGCCTCTGATTATTCCATCTAAAATTTCACCCCCACCCCCACTACCACAACCTGTAAACATTTCATATCTTCATCAGTCTTCCCCCAAATACAAGCTTTATAGGGACAGGGATTTTTGTCTTGGTTGTATCAAGGACAGTACCTGGAACACAGTGGGTACTAATGTACTTTGAGCAAATGAATGCATGAAATGAATCCATGCATAAAAATACTTGAAGTCTAGCCCAACTGTCATGGCTCAAGGGTTGAGTGGTGACCTATGAACCAGGAGGTCATGCCTAGTGTGGGACATGCAGGAGGTGGCTGATCAGTGATTCTCTCTCATCATTGATGTTTCTATTTCTCTCTCCCTCTCTCTTCCTCTCTGACATCAATAAAAATATATATTAAAAAAAACTTGAAGTCTAAAATTGACAATGTGATCACTGCCATGGGAAGGTCAGCAGAGGATGTCATGAAGCACAGAGGGAAGTATTGAACTCACTGTGGGATGGAGTGTCAGGGAAGGCTGCCAGGAGGACATGTTGCTATGCAGACACCCAAATGTTGGTTGGGAATTAGTCAGGCAAAAAGAAGGATACTGGTTAAATTGCAAAAATTTGACTTAGGTTTGATCATGGCTATGAAGGAAGGATCATGGGCTCATCTGTACACATAGCTAGAACAATGACTTTAATAAGTACACATCCAAAAATAAATAAATAACTCAGAAGCAACTTTCGAGTTATCATGAGTCATCATCGCATTTTACATGCCTTGAACTGTGATATTTGCACAAATGAGAGACTAACATGAGCTCATTTTTGGAATTTTTATAAAATCACCATTAGCCTGTATTTGTTCTTTTGCTCAGGAGTCACAAGTTCATCACGCAAGAAGGTTTTGTTTCTCTCTTATACCCTATAATTGTGTTATCTGAAACCTTAGGTGTGTGATCTGAAGCATGTGCTAGAAGTTGAAATTCAGATTTCCTAAATATCTCCATGTTAATCCACTTATTAATAATCATTTATCAAACAACAAAGGGCAACACTGAAAGAACACTGTACAGGGGATGCATGTTTAGAGTAGTATTGTAAAGGGTTAAGTAGCAAAAAGTATTTAGAGTAATATTGTAAAGAATTAGGTAGCAAAAATATATAACTTGTGTACTGTTATCGAATCCTTCCTTTTACCTATTTTGCACATAAGAGAGAAAACACTGGCTCTGCTGTCCTTACCAGCATCCAACTGGGAACAGCATCTTCCATCAGAGTTGAGAGCAGATCTGTCAACAATCTGAATCAGACTGGCTTAGTTCCCTGAGGAACTTCCCAGTGACACGCACTCCTTTCCTTAAGTAAAAAGAACTGGAATGCTTCGTGGTGGAAGGAGCAGCAGGGGGAAGTAAAGAAGGACAGCCTTTGACTGCTGGCTGCCACGCTCTATAGGGAGCACACTGTTCTTTGAGGCAGAGGCAGGAAACGGAGGTCTTAGTTGCATAAATGCATCTTCCAGTAAAGAACGAATGCTCTTTTTCCAGTGCTAAAGGCATAAGGTTCCAATTTCTGCTTAAAGCAACAAAGAGAGCATGCCCTTCTGCAGACAGCGCTCTAGCTGTGGGCTGCTCCACCCGGTGCTGCTCCAAGCTCAGCTGGTTTCCCTGGTAAATTAGATCGCCCCTAGCAACCCCAACTTTTCCTCAAAACTGTTGTTATAAATCCAAGCTCATATTAAGACAGGATAGCATTTAAAGGAAAAAAGGCAGCAAAAGTATGTGCAGACCTTTAACATTTCAGGTTTCAAGAGATTTTTTTGCCTCTAACATTCAAATGCTATTTTTTTTAGAATAGCGGTTCTCAACTTTGTTTGCATTTTAGAATTACCTGGGCACTTTTTAAAAATTAACAATGCTAGGTTCTTCCCCCAAAGATGCTTTTTAGTTGATCTGGGTGTGCCCTGATTCCGTTTTTCTTTCTCTGACATGATCAAACATCAGCAGTACAATATAACAGAGAGCACTTGGCTTTAACCCTACCCCTTTCTATCCATGTGGCCCTACACATACCTCTTAGCATCCCTGAGCCTTACTATTCTCACTGTAAAAGTATCCACTTGTTTTCTGAGTGTGAGCTTGTTTGTTGAAATAAAACAAAATGATAGCTTTTGAAATACTTGGAAAGTACATTCTAAAATGTAATATTAGCTTTACATGTGATATTTGAGAAATGTGTGGAAACTCAGATATCATTTAAAAATGTGCAGCAGTGGCTATTTATGAACTGTAACTGCCTGCCAGCTATTTTATCTTGGGACTTTAAGCAGGAGGCCAGACCTCATTTCCACATGTGACCCAAAGCAGACCAGTCCAAAGGTCTTTCCCTAGAGGCCCGGAGAGTTTCTGTGGTCCATTTTCATTCAGTCCTAGTCCCAGACCCGAGATCTGCCTGTCCTGAGATTCATGCTGTGGTCCAGTCTGCACAGATGTCCCAGTGCCTCTGAATTTCCTAGCTTCATTCTCTACCTTATTTTTTTTTTATCAATTGCAACTACTCTCTTTTACACTAACTGAAATGATTCAGCCTTGACCTTTAACAGCTCATTTCCTCGATATTTCCTCAAAGACCCCAGGTTCCCTGCAGACTCGGGCAGTCTGAGAAGGAGAAGAGAGGGCAGCTACACCACCACCTCACACCTTCAGGCTGTCTTGTCCTCCTTTAAGTCTTTTTTTTTTTAAATCCTCACCCAAGGATATGTTTTCATTGATTTTTAGAGAGAGAAAAGGAGAGAGACAGAGAGAAAGAGAGAGAGAGAGAGAATATCATTTGCATCCCGTATATACCCTGACTGCAGATGGAACCCACAATCTAAGTATGTGCCCTGACCGGGAACCAAACCCACAATCTATTTGGGCATATGGGAGGGTGCTCCAATCAACTGCGCCACCTGGCCAGGGCTCCTTTCTTTCTCCTCCATGGGCTGCTCTGAGCAAGTGGTCCTATGCCCCTTTTCATGGCGTACGTGCTTTTTTAAAACATGCCCAAGAAGAGGATAATGATCTCCTAGAAACAAAGATCAGGATAAATCAGGAACTTGATTGGTATGTTAAGTATTCAGTCCAGGAAGGAAGGCTGTGGATGTGTTAGAGGCGTTGTTCCTGGTTCCAGCCTTGGATCCATCACTGTGTGACCTTGGGCAAGTAGTTGAACCTCTCTGGGTCCAGGCATCAACACCTGTAAATGGAATTCATAGTTAATTGTTTTAAACAACTAAGAGTGCTGTAAGTCAAGTTCTTTATAGGTAGCAGATTTTTTTAAAATGTTGAATAATGAGGCTGAAGACTAGGAAATTGGCCTGGGCACTTAGTTTGAACAATCATTTTTTGTTTTGTTTTGTTTTGTTTTAATTGATTCCAGTAGCTGTTTCAGATGTTCTGGAAGCAAATGCTTTTCCAATCAATGTTCAGTGCCCACACCTACTCAGGGGATAGTCAGGGCACAGAGCTGTGGATTGTTAGGATCTTCCAATTTCATGGATCTTTTGTTCTTCTAAAAAAAGGAATTTACTTTGTGCCAAAGAGGGTTTACTATTAATAGGCTGTGGTCATCTTTCTGGAGAAAACTGTTTTTCTTCCTCATCATTCCGTTACACATGTGTGCACATATGTACACACACACACACACACACACACACACACACACACATCTGGGTTAATTACTGCTAATTTTATTGCCAGTACAAAGGCAGAAAGCTTTAGCACCACCTATGCGAAAATGGCCCATTGTTATCCATCAAAAGGCATCATTCTAAACTTGTGCTCCTACAAAAGCTTTGCTTTATGGGCTGTGGAGCTCTGTTAGGAGGACAGAAAAAGAACATGCCCTCAATTTTCAGCGTCCACAGGTACAGTTTTGTCAATTTTGATGCCAACCTGGAGAGAATACATCTTACATTTTCCACACGGTAAGGTATGCTCCGCAAAGATCGATCTAAATCTGATAGCAAGAATGTGGTGTGGTGATTAGTGACTAACTCTCCCCACCTCCCTTGATATTTGCCTGGATCAAACTTGTATTGATTCTGGCTGCTGTTTGACAAGATGGTGCTATAATTACAGAACAGACACTGTGAGGAGTGTGGGTACTGAGAGGAAGTGCCCACAGGGTTCTTTTGTCTGAATTTGAATGGAAATATACGGTAGGATAGTCAGGAATTTGGGAGACGTGTATTTTTCTTAGGACACGGTTAGTATTCGAAGGGACCTGGGGAAAAAAAAGAGGCTTAGAATTGAACACGAGGAGTTCCATGGGCTAAGCTTCCCCAATATGAAGCAAACAGCTGAGAGTCCACAAAGGCACACAACAGGAGGACTTGGAGTCTCAGGTTGATTTTTCCAGGTGTGTCTGTGATGTTACGTGGACATAATAGCTCATGTTCCTGACAGCTGAGTTGGGCTTCCATTAGCTTTGAGGCCTTGGACGAGTTATTCACCACTTTAAAGCTTCATTTTCAGCCTGGCTGGTGTGGTTCAGTGGTGGAGTGTCCCACCCATGCACCAGGTCCAGGAGATGGCCATTTCAATTCCCGGTCAGGGCACATGCCGGGATTGTTGGCTCAATCCTCAGTGTGGGGCATGCAGGAGGCAGCTGACTGATGTTTCTTTCTCATCTATGTTTCTCTCTCTGTCTGAAATCAATAAAAACATAGCCCAAAAATAAAGTTTCATTTTCCAAGGTGAGAATATAATACCTACATGGCAGGCATATTTTATGTGAGAGGAGAGTTTTTAAAAGTTATATTCACTCAAAAGGCACATAATTCAGATGTTCTGGAAGCAAATGCTTTTCTAATCAATGTTCAGTGCCCACACCTACTCAGGGGATAGGGCACAGAGCTGTGGATTGGTAGGACCTTCCAATTTCATGGATCCTGAAAAGTGGGGCCTTGATTAAAACTGGAGCCAGGCTGCCTGAGCTTAAATTCTACTTCTGCTTCTCACTGTGTCCTCATATGCACAATGGGAAAAATCGTAGTCCTACAACATTGGATTTTTCTGTGAAAAATAAAAGGAATGATATCTATGAAATGCTTAGTGTTCAATAAGTACTAGCTTTCACTCTAACAATTATTATTTTCTAGCAAAAGTGGCACACCTGCATGTTACCAAAGAGTAAATAATCTTTAAAATTCTCCAGGCTTGTCATTTAAATTAGGCAATTCTTCATACTCTTTAAAATCGGGAGACATTTGCTATATTTGAAATTTTGTAAATAAAGTTGGAATGTGGTGATCATTTTATATTACATTCTTTCAAATTTGCATAATTAAAATTTGCATGATTTGAATTTCCATAAAATGTAAATAGCCCTGGTTCTCACTGAGTTATCATGAGCATTAAATATGCTAATGTATACCAGTCTCCCTAAGCCCAGGGCCTGGAATTATTAGTAATAATGATCTTCAGGCAGTGAGAACTGAGACTGGGCACTTGGGATAATTACTGTTTCCCCATTATATCTCTCAATAATTCACCCAATAAATGTCTGTTCTTTTCCATGCTATCTCAGAACTGATTTAGGAGTGTGAGGGAGGAACTTTATAATTGTTGTCTACATATCCCTGTCAGAAGGTATTTCAGGAAAGTACAGCAAACTCACAAACCCCTTGAGACTCTTCAAAATCTGCACTGAGGGTTGCTGATATCTGGAATATTGTCCTTATCTTTACAGCTTGGGCAAAAAGCATGTCAAATTTTAGGTTTTAGACATAAATGTCTTTGTATATGAGAAGTTGATAAAAAAAAAAAAAGTCCTCAGGACTCCTGCTTTCTATCTCACACTGCCCTGACCAACGGATATCAGTTTGTAGTATGGACTCTAAAACCAACTTATTCACTGTGGACAGAAGTCTATTGAGGTTTATGCTAGAGCCCAAAGGGAATCCTGACTGTCTCCACCTCCCCCAAATGAAATTTTATCTATTATCTATCTATCTATCTATCTATCTATCTATCTATCTATCTATCATCTAACTACTATCTACCAATCTATCACGTATTTTTTTCATCTATTCATTTATCAAACTTACGTTAAAACTCTATTATATATTAAATGCTTAAATACTGCTAATTTCTGGATAAAAATAGTGAATGAGTCACAGGCTTTTAGCATACACAGTCCAAATTGGGAGTGACTGATAGTCAATTATCATAGGAAGGAATAATAAATGAAGTGATAAGGAATAATATGAAAGCCAGGGGATGACCACTTAACTTGGTCTTGGGAATGAAGTCAAGTTAATTAGAAGTTATATTAGAGTTACTTGGAAAACAATAACTTCTTAAAGATCCCAGGAAAACAGATTATTTATTTATTTGTTAATCCTCATCCAAGGATATTTTTCCATTGATTTTTTTAGAGTGGAAGAGAGGGAGGGAGGGAAGGAGAGGGAGAGAGAGGGAGAAAGAAAGAGAGAGAGAGAGAGAGAGAGAGAGAGAGAGCGCCTCCCACACATATTTTGGTGCAAAGACCAACGTTCTAACCATTGAACAACACTGGCCAGGGCAAAAGCAGATTATTTTTAATGAACTATCACAGTCAGGTTAATCTATAAGACTTACTATTAGTAAAAATTAAAGCTAGAAATATATCTCATCTTCCTAGAACCAAGCAATAGCCCACATTCAAGTTCAAATAGCATTTTAAAAGTAACTAGTCAACACTTTGTGGAAAAACCTAAGTAGAATAACAAGCACTAAATAATAAAACCAAAGTACAAGGACAGTGAAAAAACAGATTAATTGAGAGCCCAAGAGTACCTAGAAAATGTCAACCAAATTAAGACCTGCTTCTTTCTATAATTTTGATTCTGGAAGCTTAACATAGTTTGTACAACTTTGGAAACAAAACAACTACCCTAGAATGATTTGTTCATTTATTTACTCAACAAATATCTTTTGTTTTTCTATTATGTGTCTTTTCTAGGAAGATAGCAATCATCATGAAAAGTATGCTCAACTATTAACCAGGTTACCCATGATATAAACCACTCACCATATTGTTTTAACATAGAAATACAAGGAGGTGGGAGTACGTTGCTTACTTTGGGTGTGAAAGTAAAGCACAGGGAGATAGCTCAGGAGCATGTGTAGATGACCCTTGAGTGCAAATTGGATAGAAATCTGACTGACTCCATGTAATTAATAAATCATGTTGAATTGGCAAGAATATGGACAGGAAATTGGAAGAATCTTGAGTGAGTTGTCTTCTAATCAGAGTATCTAAACAGGCTGCTGCTTAAATATGGTTGGTTTTGTTCTCTCAGAATGAGGGAAGTACAAAGTCAGTCAACAGGGAAATACTCCAAGAAACTTCATCCTGATGTTAAACACTTTGCTTCTGTAACCATAGCCTGAACAATGAGTTTCATTATCAAGATAACTTCCAGATCCTTTTAAAGTTCATAAGTGTGATGATTGGGTGTGAAATGTGCCGCCTTCAAACCTTATTAGGACATTGGCACATTACTCGTCTGATGTGAAAAAAAAAAAAAAAGAGATAACTTCCCTTTCTGAAGGATGGTACACCCTATAATGACTTCTAATTTATGATAAACAGGAACACGCTATTTAGAGACAACCTTAAGTTTGAGATTTCACAGCAGAATGTAATGATCTATATAGTTTTCTTTTCTGAGAACAGTTCTCTTTTATAAGATAAAAGTTCTCATTCAAGATATCTCTGAAAATGTTACCTTCTTCTCAATCTGGAAATCCAACAATTTGTTTGATTTTCTGGCCACACTGAGAGTGTTCTTCCCCCACCCCTCTTGTCACAGGGATCTGTAAAGGCATTTCAAACCAAAGGATATAATAGTAGACAACCTTGCAAATAAATTTCTGGTGCCATGTTTCATTAATACCGTTCAGCGACAGCAGCAAGGAGCAGTGTCAGAGTGTAATTTCACTTACAAAGTCAAGCAGAAAATGAATTTCTCACTGTAGGGTTCTGTATCAGAGCATGACTGTTTGGAGGCCAAATTCTGAAATCACTGGAGCCAGTTCAGAGGAGCTTTAAATTACCACAAAAGGGAAAACAATTTGCATCACTGAACTGCAGTAGGAATGGGAGTGGATTTTACATGCCATCCAACCTTATAAGAAGTTGTTTTATAAAAGACAACTTTAAAGCTATTATAATGCTACACTAATCCTAATGTTCTGAATTGCCGCTAATATCAGTTATCACTAAGTTGTTTAAAAATGTGTAGGGATATTCCCATTAGTGATGAGGAGGTGATAAATAATGACTGAAAATTGGTACACACTCCAGGTCCCACAAGGTCTACTAGGAGGCCTGGCAGAACTCTCCCTAAGGTTCTCTTACAGCACAATGAATTCTTTCTGGACAATTCCAAGGAGAAGGTCTTGGTCATTGAGTTCCATAGTCTCCTGAATTAAAACCTCAATTCTGCCATATACTGGCTGTGTGACCCAAGAGAGTTTGGCAAACATTCTGAGTCTCAACAATCTTACCTGGAAAATGGAAAAAACAAAACTTATCTTATGATGTTTTTGTTAAGATTCATGAGCTGGCATACCTAAAATACTAACATAGTACCTTACTGGTGCCTATTTACCTCTTATGGAGTCTTTTCACATATATCAGAGGGGTTAGACTTACTGCTTATCAGGTTGCTTCAACAGGTTGAGTACTTTGGTCCCCAGGAAAAATGAGGCAGATGCAATCTCCATTCACTCAAGGACAGGTCATGAAAAAGTGGAATAAATGATCAAAGTCAAGAGAAAAGAATGTGAAAATAAGATAGATTGAGAATCTATAATAATAAAAGCGTAATATGCTAATTAAACGACCTTCCGGATGAAGCCGGGGCTGCGAGGGAAGCCCAGGTCCCGGGTGCCAGAGGGAATCTGGTGCCAGCAGCCGGGGGAAGGAAGGCCTACTCTTGCACGAATTTTGTATATTGGGCCTCTAGTATAATATATTAATGTTCTCATTAAGATTCATTATGTTGACCTTTGCAAAATAGAGTGATATTGACCACATAATTTGTAGCATGAGTTTTAATGACTCTCTTCAAAGTTTCTGGATTCTTAAACTGTATTGAGTAAAACTAGATGGCAAGGTCCTTCCTTTGTCAACAGCCAGATGTATAGGGTTCCAGATTTCAGCTGTCCTTTTCTGTAACTTTCTTTTCCCAATTGGCTTGACAAAATAATATTCAAATAATTCCAGTTCTTTTTGCCTTGTCTTTTCTGATTAGATTGTTTTATTTTCTGCTGCATGTCACACAATATAGATCAAATTATAGTGGCATCACTGTAACCTGTTCTCCACATAGACAGTCATGGTGATTTAAAAAGAAAAAAATCAATAGAGGAATCATGTTTCCCTGTGTAAAACCTTCAAATTGATCCACTAGCATGAAAAATAAAATTCAGCCCAGCTGATGTGGCTCAGTGATTGAGCATCGACCCATGAACCAGGAGGTCACGGTTCGATTCCTGATCAGGACACATGCCTGGTTGTGGGCTCAATCTCCAGTGTGGGGCATGAAGGAGGCAGCCGATCAGTGATTCTTTCTCATCATTGATGCTTCTATCTCTCTCCCCTTCTCCCTTCCTCTCTAAAATCTGTAAAAAAACAAACAAACAAAAAAAAACAACAAAAAACACAACACACCACACACTATAAAAATAAAATAAAATTCAAACTTCTTATCATGAACAGGATAGAGCTTCTATCTCTCTCTGACCTCATCACCTTCCACTGTCTCCTTCAGGCACCACACTCTAGCCACATGGGCCGTTCCCCTCCTGGATTGCTTGGCCATACTCATTCTGGATTCAGGCCCTTTGCCTCCATGCTCCAGAGTGGGCTTCCTCAGAGCCTCGCATGGCCAGGTCCTTGTAGTCATTCCACTTCTAGGGTAAGAGTTTATGTCTTAGAAAGACTTTCTTTAATCTAAAGTAGTCACTGTCTCCCTTTCATTGTTTCATTTTCTTCTTAGGATGAATCAACATGTGAACTTATTTGACCTACCTATTTATTTTCTTTAGACCCTCTGTCTCTAGTCTCCTTCTTCCCCTCTGAAATTCACGGCCTCCCTACCTGGAACAGCATGTGCCACTTAGTCAATGAATGAATAAAATGAATGAAGTGTTTTCTTTCTATTGTAAGCATTCTTGCTAGAGTTTTTGTCTTCAGAAGGACTGATTCATAGAGACTTAAATCAAAAATAGTCTAGTGAAAGAACAAAAAACTGAATAGTTACCCTAATCTTGTATGCCCCCCCCCCTCGCCATAATAGTAAAAGGGCTTTGGCGTGACATCAAAGGATCTGAATTCTAGCCAATGACCTTGTATGAATGAGTTGAGACACTTCAGACAAGTCACTTCACCTCTCTACATTTCTGTTTCTTCATGTGTCAGTGAGGAACTAGAAGATTTCTGAGATGTCTTCAATTTCTAATATTTTATCATCGTCAGTGGAAATATTAGATCTGGGTAGTCTGATATAGTAAATATTATAAAATTTTACATGAGGTTGAAGTTCATGGACAGGTAAGCTATTGTTGAAATCTCTGAACTTTGCTTTAGGTTTATGTCATAGGAGTTTTAAAAAAAATTCTTAATTCCAGAATGGATAAGGGATTTCACCTGTCTCCCCATTCTTTTAACATATTGCCAATAATTGTGATCCCAAGCTTTTATTTCACATCATAGCATGTTAAACTAATTGTCTTGGATAGATAATTAGTAGCTGTTCTGATTATCTATTGCTTTGCAGCCAATCACTCCAAAATCTAGTGGCTTGAAAGGCCTATTTCTTTAGGCTCACGAATCTGCTCCATTAGCTAAATGACTGGCTACATTTGTTTCCTACCATGTGTTTTAGCAAGTGTTCAGTCTCACTGTGGCATACATGCCTTGTGCCTGCTGGATAAACTTTGAGGTTTTTCATAGGGAAAGATTTCTTTTGAAACTCTACACACTGCACATACATCTGCTACCTGACTCCTGATATTACCACAGGGCCTTGCTAGTGCAGGTACATCTCCTAACAGGTCACAGTGATGGTGATGGTCTGCTCTTGGCATATGTTCATCCCATTGGCTTATGTAAGCACTAGATGGCTCTTATCCATAGCTGGCAACTCTAATTCTTAAAAAAAAAAGGTTCATGAAAAACTTAAGGGTGCATAACACTTATACCAAAGTTCTTACTTAATAAAGCTCTATCACTTAAAATTAAAAACTCCTAGGAAGAATTTAGAGTTATTTTTTAAGTAACCAAGTAAACTGGGAACAAAAGGAGCCTTTATCTCCCTAAACAAATTCTCTGTTTAAATTCTTAGATTTATTAAGAACATTTATTTATAAAGTGTAAGAGGCATTCATTCTATTTATCATTTATCATCATCTCTTATGAACTCGCCTCTCCTTTTCACTGATGTTAATTAAATGCCTCATTTTACTCTGAAACTTAATATTGCAGTAAAGTAATTAGTATTTATTCTTATTCTAAAACTCTTTTAATATAAAGTGTAAAACACAGCATCTTTCTTTTTGCTTTTCTAATTTTCCAGTTCAAGCACAGACAATTGAAGGGGGAAGCTAGGACCTGCCAATCCCAATATTTTTTTTTGCACATTTTAGCTGTATTGTTGACAAACCATGAGGAATGTACAATTTGGAGCCTTTATATATACAATAGTTACCTTGCATTATTCTCCCTAGTATACTTTACAAGTATTTCAAATGACCAAAAGCACTTAGAAATCAAAAGGAAAATAAGTACACCAAGGTTGAACCACTTTTGCCTGGCATACTAGTATACAACATAGGGTACCATTAGCTACTGTTAATGTAGCTATAATATAACCCAATATGGGGAAAGACTAAACACCAGCTAAAAACCCTGGTAGTTAATGATTTGTTATCTTAGTTGCAACCCTTACGATAAAAAATTAAATATTTCTTTATTTGGTGATAGGCAATCCTTTGGAAGTGCAACTGAAATTTAATATTAACTACATTTTAATATCTCTTGCAGATCTGTATGTTTCCCTCAGATGGAACAATTTCTTTATTCTTTTGACACACCAAATCTGAATCAAATTTTAAAGATACCCCTTCCTTCTTTGATATACAATGAAGTCACATGCTGTTATTGAGATTCTTGGTTAAAAACATGGTAGAGCCCGGCCAGCATGGCTCAGTGGTTGAGTATTGACCTATGAACCAGAAGGTCATGGTTTGATTCCTGGTCAGGGCACATGCCAGGTTGTGGGCTCGATCCCCAGTATGTGGCATGCAGGAGGCAGACAACCAAATCATTGATGTTTCTATTTCCCTCTCCTACCTTCCTCTCTGAAATAAAAATATATATATATATTTTAAAAAAATAAAAACATGGTAGATTTTTTATTTTAAGGGTAAGAAAGTAAAGCATTGATTTTGACTTGTGTCTCAGTTGTGATTGGATGGAAATACAAGCATACATGTACATATATATATGGTAACCCTATTTTTAATTTTTTTAATTTAAATTCTTTACTGTTGAAAGTATTACTTATGTCTCCTTTTCCCCCCATTGACCTCTCCCCGGCCACTCCCACCCCCCCAGCACATGCCCTCGCCCTCCTAGTGTCTGTGTCCATTGGTGATACTTATCTGGATGCATACAAGTCCTTTGGTTGATCACTTAACCCTATTTTTAAGGTAATAATTTTTTCCTCTTTTACATTCTAGGATTATGCTTCATTAGATCATTTTAAATAAATCTGTTTTGGTTCTTCTTCTTGGCTTTCAGTGTTTCTCAAACAATTGACTTAAAAATGGTACTATTGATTTAGTCCCCTGACCCTATTTGACTCTTTCTAAGACTCACTGCATGAGTAAATGTTCAAACTCTTAATGTTTTTCCCTTAAGGCACAAGAAAAACATTTTGTCACCAAATATGCTAGACTCATGCAGATTAAATAAAAGTACATGTTACTGGTTAAAAAAAAAAAGGCACAGCTTCCACAGAAAAATGAAGGGCTTTTATGTCTTGAACATGATTTTACAGCAAAGTAAGTCAGACCATTACCTTAGGTCTTTATTCTCTCCTGTTATAAAAACAAAACTTCTCTACAGAGAATCCACATAGCACAGCACATCCTCAGATCACGCTTTTTGCAAACCTGGGAGGACTGTGGGACTCAGGATGTCTGATGACTTTAGCCAACCTTTTTTTTGAAAAACGAAAACGAGAAGCCTCTGTCAAACATGGTAGTTTCAATCAAATGCTTCTCTCTGTTCCACCTCCAATTCCCACTAGAATGACCTAAAAGAAATTAGTAAGAAAGAAATAAGGCTGCAAGAACAGAGAGAGCTGGAGAGGAGGACAACAGCAGGAGAAGCCCAGGAAATTGAAACCTAGCAGTGTACAGGGTGGATACTAAGGAGAAATCAATATCCCTTGCTCCACCCTGGAATGTCCCAGGAACTGGAGAACCAATGCAATATGGATAAAGGCATGGGGCTGAAGAGAAATATTAGTTAAATTAATGTATAAGGTGCTTACCATTCTCACCTTCTGTAAGCAGCTCTCTCCATTCCTGAAAAAAAAGTAGAGGTTCATTGCGAAGAAAAATGGAAACAGAAGAGTGTTGAAACTTTAGACACATAGCCCTGATAAAGTCAAAGGTGAAGAAAACAAAATCAAAAACAGGGAGATTACATGAAATGATGGGTGTCTGAGTAAACCTTTCTCCAGGTCCTCAGAATAGCAGAATCAAGGCTTATAATTCCCCAAGAAGAAGATGATAGAATTTTCTAGATGCTAATTGGTCTCTCAATAAAACCTACAGATATCGACATTTGGAGTGCCATAATAAAAGGCTATATGTGAATGGCAGACTGAAATTGTGTTAAATCTGTTCTGTTATAGACCTTTTGAAATATAGTCTCACTGATTAAAGCTTTTTAGCTCAGCTACTAAAAGTGTTAGTTTTATAATTGAAGTCAAAGAGTGCTGATTCAGCCCAGTTGGCATGGGTCAGTGGTTGAGAGTTGACCTATGAACCAGGAGGTCACAGTTCCATTCCCGGTCAGGACATATGCCTGAGGGAGTGAGAGAGAAGGGGTTGAGGGCTTGATCCCCAGTGTGGGGCATGCAGAAGGCAGCCAATCAATGATTCTCTCTCATCACTGATGTTTCTATCCTTCTCTCCCTCTCTGAAATATATATATATATATATCTATACTAATAAAAGGGTAATATGCTAATTAGACCAGACATCTTTTGGACATCCATCCAGACATCCTTCCGGACAAAGCCACGGTGGTGGGGGCCGAGGCAGAGGCTGTTAGGGCAATCAGGACAGCAGGGGAGGGCACTTAGGGGTGACCAGGTTGGCAGGGGAGCAGTTAGGTGTCAATCAGGCTGGCAGGGGAGTGGTTAGGGGGTGATCAGGCTGGCAGGCAGGCAAGCAGTTGGGAGCCAGCAGTCCCAGATTGTGAGAGGGATCCCAGATTGGAGAGGGTTCAGGTTGGGCTGAGGGACACCCCTCCCCCCATGCACAAATTTCATGCACCGGGCCTCTAGCATATATATATTTATATATATTTATATATTTAAATATATTTATATATATTTATATATTTATATATATTTATATATTTAAATATATATATGCTAGAGGCCCGGTGCATGAAAATTCATGCACTAGAAGGGGGGTCCCTCAGCCCGGCCTGCCCCCTCTCAGTCCGGGAGCCCTCAGGGGTGGGAGGTGACCCAGCGATCAGGGGAAGGTGATGTCCTATCACACCTCTGCTGCTGCCACTGCTGGCAGTGCAAGCCTCGGCTGGCCCTGGGCGGCTGGGCAGCCACCATCCAAGGCTTGCCTGCACCTCAGGCCAGCCCTGGGTGGCTGGGCAGCCGCCATCTGAGGCTTGCCTGCGTCTCAAGCCAGCCCTGGGCAGCTGGGGGGCTGAGAGGACTGGAGGACTCTGGAGGCAGGCACAGAGCCTTGCTGTGCACCTGCTGCCTGGGTGGGGCTGAGGGGACTGGGCACTGCCATCTTGTGGCTGTGGGCACTGCCATCTTTGAGTGCATGACAGACAATTAGCATATTCCCTCCTTATTGGCTGTGGGCACCGCCATCTTTGAGGGCGGGGCAGCCAATTAGCATATTCCCTCTTTATTAGATAGGAGATATATATATATTAAAAGTGTTGATTCATTCCACGTGATAATTAAATATCTGGACAATTGCAAAATAGATGAGCAATGGGTTCATGATGTATTTTTTGGGGGGGTCTCCCAGAAGCAAACCCTGAGACAGGGATGAAAGAATGGAAACCTATTTGGTAGGTGATCTTGGAGATCACTAGGAGGGGAATGAGGAAGTTAGAGGAGGAAGACAGCCAATAAACAGTTTGCTATTAATCCAGTTACCACTGTGGGTAAATAAAACTTAATCCTTCTGGGACCATGGAGCCAGTGTAGGACACACTTCAGAGTTATCCCTCTTGAGATGGGAGAGAGCTGGGGTATTCATACAATGACTCCAATCCTGCATTGCTGGAGGGCTGCTCCGGGGGACCATTATCTCTCTGGCACATCCAACCTGCCATGCAAGCAGCAAAGAGCTCCAAGAGCCAGGGAAAGGTTTCATGTAAAGCAGGGATGCAGTTGGCAGGGTATCAGATTTGCAGAGTGGAAAGTGCTAGGGAATTTGGGTGGGGCACCAACATCACCTATTACACATAACGAATTATTAATTTTCTTAAATTTGCTACATGGATTATGATCTATTTGGGCCCCACACATGGTGAAAGACCAAACAATACACAATAGGCTTCTTTATTTTAAAAAAAATAAATTGATGATCTTTGTATAGGAGTTCTAATGAGTCTACTCAAGTTTCACACAAAAGACTGCTTTCAATTATTTTCTGTGAAATTTTCCCAATATTTAAAAGTATATTTTAAACAATCTGATCATAAACTTTCTTTTCTCTTAACTAGATCCCATCTTTATTTCCAGAAAAACAATATTTAAGATCCAAGATGGTGCTGGTCCCAACACTGCCTTTATTTTAAATATATTTTTATTGATTTCAGAGAGGAAGGGAGAGGGAGAGAGAAATATCAATGATGAGAATCATTGGTCATCTGCCTCTTGCATGCCCCCTACTGGGGATTGAGCCCACAATCCCTGGCATTTGTCCTGAACCGGAATTGAACCTGGGATCCTTCAGTCCACAGGCTGACGCTCTATCCACAGAGCCAAACCAGCTAGGGCCTGCCTTTATTTTAAAATAAAAACCTTAGAATCTCTTTATATATAAATAGAGGCAGGGTCTGAGGGTAAAATAAAACTAGAGGAGGAAAGGAACATCCCTTACTAATACTGGGCCAAGATGTACACAGGACAAACAGTTAAAAGTCTTTGCAGGTTTTGAGGTTGGGGCAAACAGCCTACCTGGAAAAGACTGATTTATTATGGCCCCAGCACACATAAGACACATCAGATTTTTCGCTGAGAGCAATAGTGTTTTCAGCACATATGCCTGTATTTATTTCTTGTCACTGATTACACCTTGGTTAGAGTTGGGTTATTTTTCATTATAGCCAGGCAGTGTTTCTATATTTCTCAAAATGAAATTTATAAATTTATTATTTGGATTAGTTGATGCTTGGCTTGTTTTGCTTCTATATTTTGAGGCAGGATGTTAGAAGATTATTTCATGAAATATTTTGAAGTGTTACAGATGTTTGGAGTTATTCACATCTTCATCATTTAAAGGCTATTACATAAACTTTTTTTTTTCTTTTCCATTTGCTAAATTAATTGCCTGTTTTGCATTGGAATCATTACTTCAAAAAATAAATAACTTCTCTCAGCTCATTCCAGGCACTTTTCCAGGTACAGAATTATGCTTGCCCCCCATTTTTTTTGGCTTAATTTGTTATTCCATAGGAGGGTGTGCTTAAAGTGTTTTATTGTATTATTTATTTTAATAACACAATAAAACAAAATCAATGACTCCTCTCCAATGAACTCAAGGTTTTTTTGTGTGTGTTTTTTAAGAAACAATTCATTACTACTTGTTATGGGTTGAATGTTTCTGTCCCCTCATCCCCAAATTCATATGTTGAAGCTCTAACACTCCAGTGTGACTGTGTTTGGAGATAGGATCTTTATGGAAGTAGTTAAGGTTAAATAAAGTCATGAGGGTGGTCCCAGATCCAGTAGGACTGGTGTTCTTATAAGAAGAGACAGCAGAGAGCCCTCCTTCTTTATCTTTGGTTTTCTGCAGTTTGACCATGATGTGGTTGATTGTGCTTCTCTTTTAATTTATCTCACTTAAGGTTTATATGATAGTATGGGCAACAAGGTAGATGTCACAGAATAAATAGCTCAACAACAGACCCATATTTATATAGACAGTCCCTTGATCTTATGAAAAGGGTGCCACTGAAGGGGAAGTGGGAACGGGTGGTCTTTTCAATAAATGGTGCCAGGATAATAGAATAGCCTATGAGAAAATGAAATCTCAACAATAACTTATAACACACACACACACACAAATGCATGCACACATGCACACACACACTTGATAATTGGAGCTGCACTATACAGGAATAGCACCTAAAAAAGTGGAATTTTATGCTAGTGAGGGGCAGGCAGTGGGGAAGGCCATTGGTAGAACAATCCTTTGACAGGATGAAGAATGAAAAAGATAGAGTTAATAAGATAGAAGAAAACAGGAGAGAGTATAACATCCTTCAAGTTTTCATTAAAGTTAGGAAATTCTGAGTTATGATTTAATTCCTTAGGGGAAATGGCTACAGGATTTACACCTGTCTACTGGTTGGCATGGGTCTAAGACAATAAGTGTGCAATGATGCATGAATGCAACCTCAGAAAAAATGAGGAAAGAAGTATTGGAAGTTATTGGAAGGATTCTGAAATGAAATTGCAATTGAGATTAATGAAGTTTTCCATGTACATGAGGCTATAGCAGATGTTCAGACTCCATTCATTGCCCAGTTCCTATCACATTAGCTGGCATAAAGTAGGCACTCAATATAGGTATGTTAAATTGAATCACTGCTGAGAAACTGAGTAAAAGAAAGCATTCCATCCCCTTTTACAATGATCAGTGGATTCTGGAAAATGAATTGTTGAATGAATTTATTCTCAGTCCCTTTTAGTCCAAACAAATAGTGCATCTGCTGATATAACATCCTTAAAAAACTTTTGGGTCTCCTGTTTTATTTCAGGGATAGATTTCAGTAGACAAGTTGTTCCTCCATGAGTCTTTTCTAGATAACTTCAGCTCTATTTTTGGTTTCTTTTGGGATGGCTGAGGGGATGCATGATTTACACACCTAATCACTTCAAACAGCCTCCTGTGAGGCTGATTATTGTGCCCTTTTATCTCTTTCAAAGATCTAGAAAAAGACTGTCGCTCCACATCCTTGGATTTCTCTTTAGAGCATATCTTCCTGCCAGGGAATCTCCTAATGATTGACATTTCAAATATAATAAGTTTAAAACTGAACTATTGACCCACTTTATCAAACCTGCCCCTCCCAGAGATTTCCTCGTTTCAGTGGATGGTGATTTCATCCCTCCAGTTGCTCAGACCAAAATCTTGGAATCAGTGCCAACCCCATTCTTTCTCTCATATCCTACCCATTATGACCTTCTGTTGGCTATAGATCTAAATATTCTCAAAACCTGAAGACTTTTCCCCATTTCTACTGCTACCACGTGGTGCCAGCTCCCCATCACCTCTCAGCTCTAATTGGACCTTCTCATGGAAGCTTAAGAAAAGTCATTCTCCTATCTTTCCTTTCTGGCCAGCCCCACCCTCCCTCCTGTGGCTCATTAAAATATACTAGTTTTTATTCCATTTGTAACTATTTTGTAAACTTTATAAAGTAAATTGGCAACATTTTCCTGGCTGGTATTATCATTGGAGAATCTCAAGCATTAAACACCAGTCATAAAATCATCACAATGTACACAGGAAATCTGCCTACGAAAACATGGGGGTGATTTTAATGTTCAGTGGCTGGTTAAGTTCCCACACCTTACCACACACCAGGTAGAAGTTTGCTCCATAGGGTCCAGTTCCCTCTTCCCCGTAACAAAGAAGTGGTAAATCCAGGCAGGTCCGGGACTAGAGTGAGGCCAATGAGGTGTGTGCAAAACTTAAGAGGATCCCAAAAGCTCCGTAGTGAAGAGAAATACTATTGTCATGCACCATTCCAAGAGAAACAAAGCAGTAAACTGTGGTTCTTGGCATAACTACTTCCTTTTGCCAGTGATATTTAATGAGAAGAGACTTCTTCATTTCTGAGGGAGATGAGTGCCAACCTCGGAGGAAGAGCAGTAGGGCTCTGTGGGCTAGCTGACCAGCAGTCTCTGTGCCTGTAATCAAATCCCACCAACAAGCATCACCTTCCAAACGACCCTCAAGCAATGGAAAGGAAATTAATTGGCTTGGGACACTAATGCCCATTGCCCTGGGGCAAGACTTGTAAACTCTCCTCATCCATGAAATTAAAGGCTCAGACTCCATCATCCTCAAAGGTCTTGTACTTCTAAAATTCTACAAAATATATTTGCTGAACATTCTCTGCGTACTTAGTCATTGTTCCCTGAATCATCTGCAATCACACTTCTTTTTTTTCCAACCAAGTTCCTTTCATGCTTAGCTTAAACTTTGCAGTTGGTGATTGAATCTTGATGCATTGTCGTTAAAGTGTACCCTGGAGCAGCCTCCAAGTCCCACAGAATACTGACCTACTGGCATCTCCCAACAGCACCCTCTTGCTCTTCTTTTTGTGTGATGATCAGGTATATGCCAGAATCCTCTGATTCTGTTACTTTCATTCTGCTTTTACATCCTGTTCATAACTCTGCCTAATAATGACAACTCTAAATTGGAGGCTCCTGGCTAGCATCCTTATTCTGCTCTGAAGGTTAGACCAAAGTGAATAGACACAAAGCAGAAAGATTTACAGGACCAAAAGGAAGAATGTGGAAGAACTCACTCAAGCAGGTGAGATACTCCTTCCCTGAAGAGTTCCAAGCCTAACTCTGATGAGTGGAATCAAAGCAGAGAGTAAGAAGGGAAATTAGGACACAGAGAGTTCAACACCCTTGAGCATTGCAGCTCATTCCAAAACTTCATCCAGGCTCTGGGGGGTGCAGATGGCTTTCTAAAAATCTGTTAATTTGCCATTATTTTAACCATGTGAAGACTAACAGAGAAGACAATATAAATGGAGGTCCCCATCCTCAAGCATATCCGCTTTTCTCCACCAATAAGTCTATTTCTTCCTCAAACGTCTAATGAATTTGTGTGGATACTAATAGAAACCATTCCTTTACCTATCTCTCACTGATTTCATTTCTAACAAAAAAGAAAGGTAACCACTCAGCTCAAATAGCTTTTTATTAACCAATAGCAATCTCAATTTTCCACACTTTTCCTGTCAATGAAAACATTTTCCATTCACCACTTAGGGAACAATGTGAGAGCCTGGGACTGATTGCCTAAGGGCATAGATCTTGTACTAACTCCAGTGGCCAATAGGCAAACAGCCAATTAATCCAGTATCATTTGTCATTAGCGTTGGCTTAGGAAATATCTATTCCTTTCCACCCAAAATGATATTTGACAGGTCATTAGTCTTCAGGTGACCTTTCGATATACCTCTGACCCCCTGATCTGCCCCAAGCTAACCTCTTCTTCATGAATGTAGAGCCTGGCCCCATCCATCTCCACAATCCATTCCTGGGAGATTCCCCAAAAGGAGGATGAAAGAAACTAAGGCTAATAAACTGTTAAGGCAAGAATTGGGGTTCCCTGGGAAGATATTAATTAACAGAAAAAATTATCTAGATGTTATTTAATATTAATATTTCATTTATTAAAATTAATTCAACACAAGTTTTTCTCTTATTTTTAATTTTACTCATACATCTTTTATTATATTTATAAATGTAGCAAAATATAAAACTCAGTTTTAAAGGGACTTCAACTAATATTCTGTCCTATTTGAAATGTTAAATGTTAAACTCTTTTGAACACTTTAAACTCACTTTATAAATTAAATTTTCTTATTAAGAATTTCCAATAACAGACATGTAAAACATTTTGAACACTTATATCACTCTTTGAAATCTATAAATTAAACATATAAAAATAGAAAATTTAGAAAATTTAAATTTATATTAAACAGTCCCACAATGTATATTGGCATAGTACAATTTTAACTTCAAATTACATGGCTAAATCAATTAGTCAGTTACACATTTCACATAGAAACCATAAAGTTGATATGTTACTCTCGAAGGCATAATTCTTTTAAATATTATAAACTCTTAAGAAATTAAGCACATACTTAATACAAAATCATAAATCTCTTAAATAAGCATGTATATATTTATTTTCAATTTTCTCAAGGTTAAAAGATTCTTATTTGCTAACAAGGATTATATTATCTAAATAAGTTCGAGGTTACCTTCTCAACTAGTGAAGGTTACATAAACATTAGAGAAATTGTCTAGAGCCTTAATTAAAATTTATTTGCAGGCTTTTAAAGATGGCAATGGCAGGGACTCCAGAATTTCAACAGGGCAGATTGCCCATCATTCTGAGTGTCAGTCCTAATAATATTTTCTTATTTCACTATTTAAGGAAATTTGCAATCCATGCTACCTTACAGCTTGATTGGACTCATCTACTTGGTTATGTTCTGAATTATTTTTATTCCTAGCTATGAGGGCTATACAACTCGTAGCTGTGTCTGATTCCACATATCTCTAGAATCAGACATATCTTTATAATGGCATGAACAAAAGAGGTTGGGGATGTACAGACAGAGAAAAGGACTTAGGAAACTAGAATCAGAGTCTAGTTAACTAGTTTACCCTGAGGATGTTTTTACTCTGTCAAGCTCAGAACCACTGCTATATTATGAAAACCCATCCTCTTTCATTCATACAAACATTCCACATTGACACAGTTAGTATTGGGCCAAACCAGATACCTAGTAATGACTGCATCTAAAATGTGTAGACTTTGCCCCCAGAGAGGAACACATCATTGAGGGAATGGGAGATGGCAGTGACAGTGAAAAAAGAAAATAAATAGAAAAAAGAATCTGGAAAATGAGATGCTCAATGCTTATAGACCTTGCCCCTAGAATTCAGATTAAGGGGTGTGTGTTGTGCCTCCGTTTCACACTGTCAATGGGAACAATATGACCTACTTCATACTTCATATGTTTACTATGAGGATTAAATGAGCAGCTATATTCAAAGCATTTGCAAGCATGCCAAGTGTGTAACGAGTGCTAGACAAATATTCATGATGAGTCTTATTTTATTAGAGCAAGGGTTGACAACAGGTTGAGTAGAGAATGTAAACTTTGGGCTAAAAGGGTGCTGCTATGGATTTTCCATTGGCCTGGCGCTCTGGACCCTGAGGCCATGATTAAAGGAGCGTCAGTTGTGAATTTAGTTGCACTCCATTGGAATGAAAAATGTGCCAGAATTATGTCCATTTGGCCTGGATCCTTATCACCTCTCAACAGTGCCTCTTTTCTATGCTCAGAGCTTTCTTTGACTCAAAAATTAAAAACCCAACAACCACAATAGCAACCAAAAGTGAGCTGTGTCCCAGGAAAACATAGAAACTCAGTGGCCAAAGAATAGGAGCTGAGTGGCTGGAGGTATCTTTTTTGTTTGTTTGTTTTTAAGATTTTCAAATTGATTTTTAAAGCGAGAGGAAGAGAAAGAGGGAAACATCAATGTGAGAGCCAAACATCTATTGGCTGTCTCTTGCATTCCTCCCACTGGGGACCAAACCCACAACCTGGGCATGTGCCCTGAGCAGGAATTGAATTGGCAAACCTTTAGGTGCACGGGATAACACCCAACCAACTGAGCCATACCAGCCAGGGCCCGAGGTACCTTGTTCTGCTCTGTCGGCACCTTGTTCTGAGGCCCAGAGATAACCACGAGTTGCATTTTCATTTTCCTCAAGCTTTGCTGGGAAGTTGAATCTGTAATTCTGGCTTTGTTGGGGGAAGGTTCTTTTGGAGTTTAGTTCTTATAGCATTAACCATGTTTTAAATTGTGACTCATCCTGAGTTAGCAAGTTATCAGTGAGTATGCAATAAAGCCCTTGTTCTCTGAGGGCTGGGTCTAATATTTCTGCCCTTTCCTGAGGTTTGACCAAGTGGGAGGTCTGGGAATGGGGATCCAGGAGTGCCATCTGGCCAGCCAGCTCTCTCTTTTATTTCTCTTTGGTGGGGTTTTCCCTTGTGTTCCTTGTTGCATCTGCTTGGTGGGTGAATACTGATCCCAGCCAATGCCTCCCTATTCTCTTACAAATGCCATCCTCATTATCATGTTTAGCAGACCAAGGCTACTGTTCTAGGCCAGAAGTCCATGCCTTGTCATCCTGCCTTACACAGATGGTATGTGGGCATAGATTCAGAATTGTTGTGTTAGAAAAGACCGGATCTATCATCTCTACCAGCGCTATTCCAAAGAACTCTCTGTCATGATGAAAATGGTTTCTAATCTGTGCTATCAATATGGTAGCCACTAGCCACACGTGGCACTTTAAATTTGACTGATGTTACTGAGAACGGACATTTGTATTTAATTCACATTAGCTAGGGGCTATTGTATTGGCCAATTCAGAACGCTACTTATTTTATAAAGGAGAAAGCTAAGGCCCAGAGAGAGGAAAAGTGACTCGCCCAAAGTCACAGAGCTGGTGCAGGGCAGAGCTGGGGGATAGGAGATTAGGTTCCCACACCTCCAGCTACTGCTGTCCCATTTTATCCTCCGGAAGCCAGGAATGCAGTTCTGGAATCCCACTGGCAATAGAAGACTCCAGGATCCCTTACTGCTGGGATATCCAGCTTCCAGGAGACAGATCTCAATCTCCTCCATCCTTCTGACACGCTTTCCTTCTGTGTCCGTCAGGGCTGACAGGACAGCGTCTCCATTAATTCTATTGAGAGACTTTACCAAAGGCTGGATTGTATGAAACACTTGCTAACCTCATCTGCAGCCTGATGGGTTTTCTTTTCTTCTTCAGAAATAATGTGAACTCAGTCACTTCAGGCCCTGCATCTGGGTCCTTGTGGAGAGCTCTAGATGGTGAGATGAGATCGTGGTCCTGAATACCTTCCCCACAGCATCTTCTGGGGTTTGTCAGCCTCGGCAAATCCCATGATGAATACGATCCTGCTTGTCTGGCACGTTTCAAAGCAAATGTTTTCTTGTCAAAGTTTCGCTGGCCTCTGGGTAGTTGCTTATGAGAACATCAGTGTTTGTTGAAAGAGCCATTTTAAAACACTGGCAATTGGCTAAGGGCTCCAGCTCAGGAAGGTTTTCAGCTGCTGAGTAGAGAAGTGCAAAATAAATTAGTAAACAGTTTTTTTTAAAAAGATTTCTTCCTGGGATTAGATACACATCCACCCCGAGGTGGAATATTTCTCAGTTATGGTGCTCTCTGGGGCACAAAAACCATCATTCAGGACCTTTGCCCCTGAAACATGGCCCTGCACCTGCGTTGAGGTTGATCAGCATTGACAAGTTGACCAGCACTGAAAGGCATGGAGTCATCACAATTCACACGTCCTCCTCCTGCTTCTTGTTCTTTTGATGGCAATGCAGAGGGTCCCTACAAACAAAAGCAACCACATCTCACACTTTCTGAGTTGTTTTTATTGCATCATTTTTTTCTTCCTGGAAAAGTTTTATAGCCCAACCTATTTTTCCACCTTGGCATACAGTAAGTTCTTGGTAAAGCATTTTTAAATGTTGAACTCATGCAATTATTCTCTGTATGTTTTAAATCACTTTCTGGGAAGTGGGGTGCATGGTGAATAGTAAGAATGCTTTGTGGAATTTCTTTCTTAACAAGCAGTTCCTTAGCGC
The DNA here is from genome assembly GCF_027574615.1 of Eptesicus fuscus. NCBI lineage: Eukaryota > Metazoa > Chordata > Mammalia > Chiroptera > Vespertilionidae > Eptesicus > Eptesicus fuscus. The sequence goes on from NC_072490.1 coordinate 16,885,085, forward strand.
CATAGTAGACTCTGAGGGTCTCTCCCAAATCACCTTGAGCCAAATGGAATGTTCTGCAAAGGCTAATATATGGGGAGTTGTTCAAGGGACATAAAATTTCAGTTAGGCAAGATGGGTAAGTTCTAGAAATCTGCTGTACAACATAGTTCCTATTGTTAATAATCTATTGTGCACTAACAAATTTGAGAGGGCAGTTCTTGTCTCAAATTTCCTTCTTCCCACCCCACCCCAACACACACAGATACCAAAGAACACAAGGAAACCTGGAGAGGTGATAGTTATGTCACCTTGATTGTGGTATAGTTTCTCAAGTGGGTATATGTATATGTCCAAACTGTGTACATTAAATCAAATATACTTTGACATCAAATTGTATATATTAAATATGTCCAAGTTTTTGTATATCAATTTACTTTAATTAAGTTGTTTGATAAGGTTCTTTATTAAAAAAAAAAGAACCTGAACAGAATGAGTCAAAGCAAGGACCCACAGTTAAAAGGAGAAACAATTTTCTCTCAGTTAAATAGATATAAAATGTTTCTGTCCCTCTTAGGTGTGAAGGGTAAATGCTCTTGGAAAATGTGTGCATTTATATAGGTGAATTTATGTTTCTTTTTTGCAAAGTCAGGGAATGATTTTTATCCCCACTTAAAATAGCCTCAGATGCACCTGCAGACACTTGGTTATCTGATGAAGGGTGAAGGATGACGCTGCAGCCGAGATCACTTCCGTGGGCCAGAGATGACTCAGAGTTCTCCAAGGCCCCACACACTTGATGGACTAGATTCACTTTTGAACTTCATGAATCTTATAAAAATGCTGTGTCTGCAGAGTGTGAATCAGACGGCTGAGTAGATTCTGGATAATTTCAGTGTAGATAAACAGTAGAAATAATAATGGGGCAACAAGCTGTCTCCTCCAGAACTCAGTTGGTGGTGTCTGACGTTATGGTCTGGTCTACACAGCAGGCCCAAGATCACTGAAACAGAGGAGGTATCAGCAGGCTTTGGAGTCAGTCAAGCTTTGGTTTCAATACTTCTGGGCAAGTTGCTTGTCTTTCTAAGCCTCTGTTTTTCCATCTTTAAAATGCAGATAACAGTATTCAGCTTGAAGAATTCTCATGAAAAACTATACATATAAATCATTTAGTGCACAGCTTGGTGTGTCACCATCAAAGCATGGGCCATAGTTACAAGGTGGCAATGTCTATATTTTTCCTGAATTAATAACTAGTTTATATAAAACTATATAACACTCACTAGCATTTAAAAAATCTGGACCACATGTCCCTGCTTTCCCAGAATGTTCCAGCCTATGCAGACAGAAGAAGAAAATAACGGTGACACTCAAATCCCCCTAAATACCCCTTTTGCTCAGGCCCAGAGAAATCTGAATTTCTAAGAACCCTCTGGAGAAGGCCCCCATACACTCCATAATGCGTCTGCACCCCCAGGCATTTTCTGGAATCTGTCATGTCTCTACTAGACCCAAGAGCCTCAGAATGACATATATGATGTGACATGATAGGGCTTCAGCTTTCTTTAATACATGGATAAAAATAGTATCGCACCTCCCATCAGAGTTGCTTAGATGGATAAAAAAATAATCAAATAGTCAAATCATTTTGGAACTTAGTTTTGCAAACGGATACACTCCTTTTCCTCATGCTTCCCCATGGCGATGGCACTGCCTCCTGCTAGAATCCCCTGCCGTCTGTTCTATTGCAGTAAAGGAAGACTTGTTGCTTCTTTTGTGCTGCACACTGTTAGAGCCTCACACAGTACTGCTCAGGTCACAGAGCTTCTAAAAAAATAGCCAACTCTACATACAACTCACACATCAATAGAAGGTCTGCTGCTACAGGACCATTGCATATACATGTGATTTAATACACAGTCCTAGTTGGTGCCATTCTCATAGATGGTGATGTGAATGGAACCCCGTGGGTTGTGCAGGGTACAGCCTACCCAACTGTGCATAGTGCTCTTGCATGGGGCATGGACAGCAAGCTTCTTCTCCTTTTCAAGATCTGTCCATGGTAACTATACACAAACCTCTTTCAGACCAATTTCTTCCCAGTAGAAATTAGTCCATGCAAATAGATGCTCAAGAGCTGATATTCCTAGTGTCTCCATGGACATAGAAATGTCTTACTACCAGTAAGAGTTTTGAAACCAATTTGCTCCCCCATCACCCAAAGAAAGATCTTAGCTGGTGACTCACTGCTGAATGTAGCCTGAAGATAAGCCTTTTTTTGTCAACATAATGCACACACATACATATACATACACACAGCCCCCCCCCCCCCCCCTGCAATTGGGAGAAGAAGTTCATGGGGTCTTATGCTGTACTGTAACATTCTATAAAATGAAAATGTTCACATAACATTTGCTCAAGGTTTTAGTTTGAGGAGTCTATGCTTTAAAAACTTGTCCATTGGAAATTTCCTTTACATGCTTGGCACTGGATTTAAATCTCAAAGAGTCTCCCTACAAAAGAGATTGATTTACCAGATTTTCCAATCCCCTACAGCATTTTAGAGTGGAATACACATAATGAAATTTTTATAAAGCCAGTACTTATTCTGCACTTATTAGGGAAGGGAACTACTAGCTAATATGTATTGAGTACAAACTGTATGTCAGACTCTTTATTATTATATCTAATCTATGAAATAACCCCAAGAGTTAGGTACAAACTTACCCTCATTTTATACAAAAGTAAACAAATAAACAGAGTTTATGAACTTGCCTAAGTTCCCATTCTAGCTAATAAAGAGGGAATATGCAAATTGACTATAACTCCATCACAAATATGGTGGTGCCCAGTCCCCTCAGCCCCGCCGGAGTCCCCCAGTACCGGGGAGGGGGATGGTGTGGCAGGGGGGCAGCACAGCCTGACCACGCCCAGGTGGCCCAGCTGTGCCACTTGCCTGCTGCTGGAGTCCCCCAGTCCTTTCAGTCCCGCTGGCAGTGAGCAGGCAAGCAGGCACTGCAGACAGCAGACAGCAGGGTCTGCTTGCCCGTTGCCTGGGCATCAAGCAGGCAGGCCCCCGCAGAGAGCAGAGAACCACAGGGAGTGGGCCTAAGCTGTCAGTAGGACATCCCTTGAGGGCTCCCGGATTGGAGAGGGTGCAGGTCAGGCTGAGGGACACCCCGCCCCCCATGCACAAATTTCGTGCACCGGGCCTCTAGTATTAAGCATATAAGATCAAGCATATAAACCTAAGCAGTCAAATTCTAGAACCCATGCTCTTAACACCAATAGTTGTCAGACCCTATTTTTATATCAGCTCATTATCTTCAGAACCACCTTTAATGGTCCATTTGACTGCAGTCATTTTATACTTTAGGAAAATTAAATCATGCATCCAAATTCCATGTATATAGTGCTGAACCAGAATTGAAACCTAAATCTGATTCCTAAATTTGGACTCTTAATCACAATGAGATATACCTTCCTCAATCTCTAGACCTCTGTTTTGAGTCTGCCATTAACAACACATGGAAGAAGTGTCTCCCTGTCTCATCTAGAATCTGCTCTGGCCTGTAGAAACAGAAGATAATTTATTTTTTTTGCTTTGCTTCCCCAAAGTCATTCCAATAGACATGGAGCTATGGAGGAGGTGAGGTGCCTCTAAAGAATAGTGGAAGAATAAGTGTGCAAAGGACATCTTCTCTTATTCAAGCCTCCACACCACCCAGTGATAGAGTAGGGAGAACAATCTATTCAGAGTGTGACATATCTGGGTGTGAATTTCATCTTAAACTCTTACCAGCTATGCAATGTTGGAAAAAAAATAATTCTAACCTCTCTGAACTTCAGGTTCTGTATCATACAGCTATTCCCTACATGCTTTGTAACAAAACTCAGTTACAACAGAGGGTATTTATTCTAATGTTCATTGCCTGTAGTCCCACTGTAGATTGGCCAGGCTCTTTTGAGTGGTTCTGTTTCAAGTTTTGAGCTGGGCTTGCCTCCTCCCTGTGTCTTAGAGTTTCTCTACAGGGGTCAGTTGTGAGGCCAGGCTGAAGGCACAGCAGATGTTTGGGGTAAAACTCTTCACATGAACATCGGAAAGGCACGAGAGGCATGCCCATATCACAAACTTGATTCGTGGCTTTGCTTGCATCACAGACACTAAACATTTCATTGGCCAAAGCAAGACACGTGACCAACCCCGACATCAATAGGGATAAGGAAATATGTAAGAGAAGTTAAATATTTGACAGATAATTAAAACAATCATGGTTTCCTTTTAAATAAATGGGAATGATAAAACTAATTTTAAGAAATATGAGGATAGAATGAAATAACACGCATCAATAGGTTTGTAAGGCACGAAGAATTATGTAAAAGCCAAGTATTGCAATTATTTTTCCAATGAGAGGCATTGATAATGTCTGCAGAATGTATTTCTATCTTGGGAGAAGTTGATATTTCCCAAAGCAATAGAGCAGCTAGTGCCTAAGCGATGATAGCTGCTGAGCCCTTTAAAGTAACTGGTGAAAATGCCATTTATAGACAATAGGCTATGTCTGCCAGGCTTGGCATTTTAATAGTTCTTTTACTTTTTAGGGCAATTAAATGCTGGCAGTAAATATTCACACATTGCAGTGAACTGGCTAGATGATTGAAATTTAAAATTAGCATTAGGTTAGATTGCAGGGAATCAAATCTGAAAGTGCGCCTAGGTGTGCTGAGGGTGTCATTGGAATAGCTGAGGATGAAGACATGAAATCAAATTGATTAAATCAAGTCTTGGTAGGGAAGATAAAGTCAGTGGGAATAATGCACTGCTTTCTCCATGAATCAAGTGGCCTCCATCAAGTTCTCTGATGGCTCTTCTGGCATTTCCTCACTTCCTCTCTGGAAACATCTTTCTGGAAGATGAAACTGATGTACAAACAAGCGAAGGAGATTGACTTCTGAAACTCTTAAAGAAAATGCTTACATCTTTCCTGAATAAGATTGGGGGAATCCTTTTAATGGGGAGAGAGAGTGGTTTCTGTAGGTCCTCCCACTATAAAGATCTGAGCCTTGGGCTGGCTGGGGTCTTGCCCTGTGTCCCTATCCCCAAACCCCACCTTATACCCACAGCATCCTCCATTCATTTGCATTTTGTCAGATGCTTTTTCTGCATCAATTGATATGACTATGTGATTTTTATCTCTCAATTTGTTTATGTGATGTATCACGTTTATTGATTTATGAATATTGTACCATCCTTGCATCCCTGGGATAAATCCTACTTGGTCATGGTGTATGGTCTTTCTGATATACTGCTGGATCCGATTTGCTAGAATTTTGTTGAGTATTTTGGCATCTATGTTCATGAGGGATATTGGCCTGTAATACTCTTTCATTGTGTTGTCTTTATCTGGTTTTGGTATTAGGCCTCCATTCATTTGCAACCCGAGAACAACTGAATTTGGATCTGAGTCTGGGCTCCAGTTTCAGATTCATATTTAGACAATACATGTCTTGGGGAAAGTTCATAACTTCCTAGGGCAGTGGTCGACAAACCGTGGCTTGCGAGCCACATGTGGCTCTTTGGCCCTTTGAGTGTGGCTCTTCCACAAAATACCACGTGCGGGCGCGTACGTACAGTGCGATTGAAACTTCGTGGCCCATGCGCAGAAGTTGGTTTTTGTCTCTCAAAAGAAATTTCAATCATTGTACTGTTGGTATTTGGCTCTTTATCTTGCTGACCACTGTCCTAGGGGTTTATACACACAGTTGAGGGCTAATACTAACCTCAAGGTTGATCAGTGCATATGAAAGCGTGGGGCACATTAGGCTACCTCTGTGTGCCTTCAATATGTGGTCCAGGAACCTGAGTGGAAGGAAGGTAGGGCCATTGGATGCACCGTCATGTCATGCCTGGGCCCTGTGGGGGCATCAGAAGCCCAGGAGCCCCTTGCTGGTGGCTCCTCACCAACTCTGGAGGCCAACAATGTTGTGACGTGTATCCTCGCCTGCATGTCACCACAAAGCCCAGCCACAGCAGACCTCATGAGGATGCAACCCAGCATCCTGCCAGCCAGGTTTTCTAGGTTGTGAGGCACTTTTTTATGATGTTCTGCTTATGTTATTGTTATGACTTTCATTTTTCGTGGTTTTTATGCCTCCCAACGCTCTTGAGCAAAGGACAAAGAGGAGCCTTTCAAAAATGTCAAACCTCATATTTGTGGCAACATAAAGAAAGATGACAGGAAAACAAACCCTGGTGATGCTTCGGCAGTGCTTCAGGCACAGTTGCAGGAATTAATCTGGCACTTTGGCTGCAGAGTGTCTTAGTCTGTTCTCCTCCTCCTCCTCCTCCTCCTCCTCTTCCGCCGCCGCCTCCTCCTCCTCCTCCTCCTCCTCCTCCTCCTCCTCCTCCTCCTCCTCCTCCTCCCTATTTTCTCCTCTATCTGCTGCTTCCTCCTCTTTCATCCTTGTGTCATTTCTATCTTCCTCCAACAGGGCTCTCGTCCCCACAGTCCTCTGTTTGTGCCAGATCCCAAGCTAAACCATCAATCCAGTGCTGCAGAAAACTAATTCAAGCTTCTTACTAAGTTATCGGCTAAGCAGCACCCCCTTCCTTGGTCCAAAGTTTTTCTGACCTCCTCTCTTTTCCATCACTTCTGAGTATAGTAATAAAAATAAAAATTCATGCTTATAAGGGCTTCATATGTGCACTTTTCCTTTTTATTCTTCACTAATCTAGTACAAGATAAGCATCCTTCTCTCATTTTCAATTCAAGGAAGTGAAGGCCTGGTGTATATACTGAATAGCTTTAAATATTTGCTCTATTTCATTAGTTAAAAGTTTTGAAGGTTCCAATTATGAATATGATGGATTCTTTAACTTTATTATTTTTCTCTATAATCTATCTTACTCTTTCCTTCATTTTCATGTCCTTTCATTCAATGTTCTTATTTCTATCCTTTAGTTGTCCCCTGTGGCTTTTGCAGAGTCTGTTTTCCATTTGCTTCTTTCAATTCCAACTTCATTTTTGTAATGGTTCTGCTTTGCTTTATTTACTTCTTTCTTGAGCCCTGTCAGATTGCATCTCATTTTCTCCTTTTGCCTCAACATCTCTAGCTTCTAACATTTCTTCTTTGTGATCTTCCTAAATAGAGGCGATTGCCTCAATAAAGTTTATAACATACTTTTTAAATTCATGAAACAATGTTGGACAAATGTATTATCTGCAACATGGTTCTAATATTTGCTTGGTAAGCTTGGGTTCTTTTCTCATATTTTTCTTCCTTTTTTAAAATATATTTTTTATTGATTTCAGAGAGGAAGGGAGAGGGAGAGAGAGAAACATCAATGATGAGAGAGAATCATTGATCAGCTGCCTCCTGCACGCCCCACACTGGGGATCGTGCTCACAACCTAGGCATGTGCCCTTGACCAGAATTGAACCCGGGACCCTTCAGTCCGCACGCCGATGCTCTATCCACTGAACCAAACCAGCTAGGGTATTTCTGTATTTTTCTACTGTAGCTGTCTTCCATGGTAGACCCATCCCTTTTCATTGCTCATTATTGAGTAGGTTGGAGGAGATTACTTCTTCTTTGCTGCTGCCGAGACAGACTGCCTCTTCTCAATATGGTGGGTAGGGGGAGCAGAGGGGAGGATTTTTGCCACTAGCCCTGCTCAGCTCAGATCTGACACTGGTTGCTGCAAATGAAGAATGCTCCACAGGCTGAGTCCTTCACCTTCACCAAGGACGGTTCTGTTGGGTGTTCTGATATCTGCCTTTAGTTGGCCAGCTCACCACCCTCTGAGCTGCTTCTTTCTCCTGAAAGGCTTTTGCACAATTTGGTTTGCTTGGGAAGCCCTTGGACATATTTTGGAGTCTGCAGATTAGACATACTTGATTTGTAATTTTGCTGAAAATTAATTTTATATTTTCTTGGTTCTCTCTGTAAGATACCCAGGAGGTAAAGAGGAAAACTACATACTGATACAGCCATATTTATACTGAAAGTATTGTATGTTTAGAAAATAATATTTCCAATACCTTGGTAGTTCCCAGATCACAACGGCTTTAGTGTAAAAGGTTTGCATTCATGGTTCTTCTGTTAGAGATGAGTGAGGAATGAGGACTAGGTAATAAGTGGTATCTCTGTGCCACTGTCTGGATTAGGGTCTCTGCAGTTTGGCTCAAACTCAGCAACCGCCATTGGTGTTCACTTGGCTCAAGGGAACTTACCCATCTTTGTCGTGCCACACCATGAATCCGGCATCTCTCCAATCTTTTCTCTCATTGTTCAATAGGGAAATTGGGATTGCATGTATATTCTAATAAAGTAAATCACATTAAACATTTAGTGAGTCCCACATAGAGAGACATGATAGGTATATCTTTTCATAATGTGAAAAATACCCCCGTGTGATTTTTTTTCAATGAATCAGACTTGTATACATCAGTTGTCTAAAAGTAGAGTGCATCTGCTCAGTTTGGTGTCCATGAAACATGCTACAAAATTGACTGAAATTTTTGAATAAAATATTAAGATTGAGACAAGAACACAAGAAGCTAGTATTTTTCTTGGCTGGAATCCCTGGGAACCCTGAATACTCCCACATAAATATACCATTGTCAGATTTTCTATATAAATGCTTATTTATCTTCTTTTGCAATGCCTTTGGTGTCAAGTATCATTTTCAAAAACATTAAAGCTCGCCTATGATTTTTGAGTAACTTTCTCAAATGGGGCTGGGAAATGTCCTTTTTGCTATACAGTGGGAGGAAATGACTAATTTTACCTTTTAAAATATGAACATTTCTTAAAGAAAATGCTTAGGTCTTTCCTGAATAAGATTGGGGAACCCTTTTCATGGGGAGAGAGAGTGGTCTCTGAATGTCCTTCCACTAAATAAACTAATAGGACTGATGGAAACCCAACTAAATAGGACTCGGGGGGCTGTTCCTAGTTCTGGTGTCATCCGTGGGCTCAAAAAGTATTTATTAAAGACCTACAATGTTCCAGGCTGGTGGGGATTTTTAAAAATTGTAAATAAGACATTGCCCCAAGACTTATACAGTGAAGTATAGGAGACAGATGAGAAAGTCAGCAAGCACTGAAAGTCAGTAGAATGAACATCTTAACGGCTCCATTAGAGAGAGGTCTAGGAGCACGGGATCTGGAATCCTGGTAAATGGGGTAGGGAGAATAAACTGCAGGAGGACAATGTTGCAGACTGTGAGCTCTGAAGGAACAGGAGCCAGAGCCCCGTCATGGAAGAAGGCAGTGATTTCAGAAAGAGGGAATTGCATGTGTGTGTATATGTAGATGGACCCCCCCATTGAGGTCTCTCTTTCCTTTTACTTTCCTGCCCTTGTCCCCTTCTCTTTATCAGCTTCTAAACTAGGCCTTCTTTTCCTCTTCTCACTACACTGACCATACAGTGTAGTCAGTACGGAGAGCTGCTAAAGCAGAGAAAATAGGAAATACTGTTCCCATTATGTACAGGAGCCACTAGCCTGGATATAAAATTGCCTCTAAGATTAACCAATGAATGCATAAATAAGTGGAACAACAAATCAATGTTTCTCTCCCTCCCTTCCTCCCCCCCCCTCTTCTTTTCTATCTTTCTCTCTCTCCCTCTCTCAAATCAATTTAAAAAATATATTGCCTCTAAGGACCCTGGCCCTGACTAACAGTGGAGCTGAGAACCGGGCTGACACAAAGAGCACAGTGCAATCAGATACAAGTGATGGCTACAATGACCTCTGCCTGGAAAGGTGACTGAAGACTTCCCAGAAAGAGAGGTTCTGGGAAAGGAAGTCTCCCCCTTTCTGGAGCTCCCCACCAGGCATCCCAGAATTAAATCCAATTTCCTTTCGCTCAAAGGTACGCCAACCTAATCACCTAGTATGGGGCACCCAAGAGCAAAACTTGGGATTCTTTTTGGCTTTTCCTCCAGGGCAGCAGGAGGGGAACTCCTGTGGGAAGCCACCGGACCCTCCAACACTGCTGTGAGGGAGACGGAGTAGAAAGCAAAATGCTAAGGAACTGCTCACACCTGGGTTGATTTTTGACTTTCAGTATTGAAGCTTTTTCACAGGTTAAATTCCAAGGGAGAATATAGACAATGTGCAGACTGTAGTGGAGATTAAATTAGAGACAGAGCTTCCCAACATTGAGCAATGCTGTTGTGAGGATGGGACGAGTTCCGTGGGGTACTGAAGGAGAAGAAAGAAGTATTCCCTTAGCGTTGCGAACAAAACATTTGAGTACAGGACTTTCAGAGTCATTCCTATTCTCTAAGACTTTAAATAATCCTTTCTGAAAGTGAGGCGCCATCTATCTTTGCAACAGTAAATTTAGGTGCTTGTCTCTTTTGGGCTTCATTGTTATGTAAGACTGTACAAGTTTTCAGGATGCAAAGTTCTCAGAAAACTTTCTTGAATCCTGGCTCTGCCCGCTGCAGTGTCTGCAGAACCTCGTGAGTTCATCTCTCTGAGACTTATTTTCTTCATCTGTAAATTAGGGAAATATTAACAGCCTCAAGGACTTTCTTTAAGATTAAATGAGAAAAATCCTTCTTAAGGGGTTGCCTAATGATTCTGTGGCAGAGATGTCTCAGGGACAGCAATTGATAGAAAATGACTATCCATCAGGGAGTACATTTTCCAGCTCTCTTGCATCTAGAAAGAATGATAGGGTCAGTTCTGCTAATAGTAAGTGATGGGTCCATCCTTGGTCCTAGGCAGTTAAACATACCTGTGTACCCTCCTCACACTTTCTTCACTTCATCTTGGGCTGGTCATGCCCCAGGAACATTGGAGCTTCAGGGTGGAAGTAAATGTGTTCCTGAGTCAACCCTCACATGATAGTTACTCAAAAAAACTTCATCATAATGGGCTTTTCAGAAATGAGAAGGGAAAAAATGCCTTAAAGTGCTGAGGTTTTCAGGTTATTTGTTATAAAGTTAGCATACCTTGATTAATAGGGGTTATTATTCCACAGGGGAGTCACTAATCTATTATCCACATAGTTACTAATATCATTTCACATTTTCCCACAAAGGTAATAAGCTTTAACTTTAATGTTAAAAAGAGCTACCAGTAGGTTTTTCACTAAATATCAGAAAGATGTTTAAGAACACTATACATTTTATGAGGGAAAAACCCATATTATCTCTTCTTTGCCATTTTACTAGAGCCTAGTATACTATAAGTGCTTAATAAATACTTATTAAATAATGTATTAGTTAGGGAGGATAACTATTGAATAACAATATACCTGAGATTTCAGTGGCTGACCCCATTAGAACTTTTTTTCTTTTTTGCTTATGCTTATACATCATTCACTGGGGTTCTCTGGTGAGCCACTTACCATGTGGAGATTCAGGGGAGCAGGGTCCTTCCACAGTCTGGCTCTAGCCCCTCATAGAGTCTTAGAGATCTCTGCTGCATCATTTTCATAACTCTAGCAAAAGGAGATCATTAAAGATCACTAAAAGTATTTTATTTGCCGTGACCTGGAAGTGATGCATCTCACTTTTGCCTATTCCATTGTTCAGAACTCAGTCACATGGCCACATGGTATCTCAGAGGAAGTTGGGAAATGTAGTCCAATTGTGTGCCCAAGAGGAATGTTGTAACAAATGACCACACATTTAGTAAATTAAAACAGCACAACTTTATTTACTAGTACTTACAGTTCTAGAGGTCAAAGTCTTAAAATCAAGGTGTTGGCAGGACTGGATTCCTTCTGGAGGTTCTTAAGGAGAATCTTTTTCCTTGACTTCTAGCTTCTAGAGCAGTGATGGCGAACCTATGACACGCGTGTCAGCACTGACACGCGTAGCCATTTCTGATGACACGCGGCCGCATGCCGAGGATGAAACATTTGCTGCTCCTGAGGATGAAACATTTGCGACTAGAGTCTTGGAGTTAGTTTTTTCCTCAAAGTGACACACTACCCGAGTTATGCTCAGTTTTTTGGCGAAGTTTGACACACCAAGCTCAAAAGGTTGCCCATCACTGTTCTAGAGGCTTCCTGCATTCCTTGGTCCATGGTACCATCTTTCATCTATAAAACCAGCTGAGTAGAGTCTTCCATCTCTACCTCTCTGACCTATGCTTCTGTCATCATACCACCTGCTCTTACTTGGACCCTATTGCTTTCCTCTTATGTGGACCCTGGTGATTACATTTGGCCCAGCCAGATAATCTAGGATCATCTTTCCATCTCAATATTCTTTTTAAAAAATTAATCCTCACCTAAGGATATTTTTTCATTGATTTTTAGAGAGAGTGGAAGGGAGGGAGGAGAGACAGAGAGAAACATCCATGTGAGAGAGACACATCAATTGGTTGCTTCCTGCACATGACCTGACCAGGGCCCAGGCTGGGGCTTGAGCTGCAACTGAGGTATGTACCCTTGACCAAAATCAAACCCGGAACCCTTCAGTCTGCCAGCTGATGCTCTTTCCACTGAGCCAAACCTGTTAGGGCCCATCTCAAGATTCTTAATCACATCTCGAAATTTCCTTTTTTCTACATAAGGTCACATATTCACAGGTTCTAGAAATTAGGTTGTAGATATCTTGAACATCTTAGTGGTAGGGGGTAGGGGTTTCATTCTTTTAACTACAAAGTGAAAACAGTTTGGGGTTGAATATATAGCAGCCTCTGACACAGATTATTTAATTATGAGAAGATAACAAGCATTTCCCAGGGCAGACAAGATCATCTTTGACTTTTTCAAAAGAAAATAGGTTCCTAGCAAAGTGATTAAGGTTTAAAGAAAGACTACACTCTGGAGAATTCAAACAAAAATAAAACAGGGATCTAATTTAAAAGAAATAGGACAAGTGTCCAGCTTCTGTTCTGAAACTAGGGGGTAATGTGAGGCCTGCCATCCTTCCCTCCCTCCCTCCCTCCCTCCCTCCCTCCCTCCCTCCCTCCCTCCCTCCCTCCCTTCCTTCCTTCCTTCCCTCCCTCCCTCCCTCCCTCCCTCCCTCCCTCCCTCCCTCCCTCCCTCCCTCCCTCTCTCTCTCCCTCTCTCTCTCTCCCTCCCTCTCTTTCTCTCTCTCTCTTTCTCTCTCTCTCCTTTTCTCTCTCTCTCTCTCTTTCTTTCTCTTTCTTTCTTTCTTTCTTTCTTTCTTTCTTTCTTTCTTTCTTTCTTTCTTTCTTTCTTTCTTTCTTTCTTCTTTCTCCCTTTCTTTCAGAATGAAGAAGCATCCAGTTGCTAGAATTACCTTTGGCTAGTTCTCTCGTCTAAAATAAATACAGGTATCTCTGCCTCTCAATTATCTTCCAAGACTCAAGCCATGATTTATACATAATGCCTCAAAACCCTGGACCCCCCCAAAAAAACTGAGAATCCAGCAGAAAGTCCCCAGAAGGGCAAAATATGATGAATGCTATTTAATTTTACAAATCACAATTTTAAAATATCTATTTGCAAATTAGGAGGCCCTCCTAACACTAATTAAAATATCCTTATCAACTTTTCACAGGAAGCACTGTTCTTAATTTGAAGACATGAGTTTAGAAGGAAGGTTTGGGAATATTAAAGGAAAATAGACTTTACTCCTCCCCCCAAAAAAATTCTGACTACATAAACTTTGCATATATAGATAACTATATTGATTCCAATCATAGGAAAAAAGGACTCTCTCTCTCTACTTTATAATATTAGAGATATTATATAGAAATCATTATATATAGAGTAATATATATATCTATATCTATCTATATCTATCTATCTATATCTATCTATCTATCTATCTATATATATATCTTACATTTATTTAACAAAACAAAACAAAAAATACACACCTCATTTGACCTTTTCCAAATGTTTGGTTAAATCTGAATGCAGTGGTTCTTTTTCATTTTTGTAAGGATGCCATGATGGAGTACTCTTGGTTGAGGCTGTTAGTCACTGACAGCAGAATCCACTGTGGCTATTAATCAGAAAGAGAGATGAGATGGTAGTAAGCAGTAAACAGGGATTCAGGTTTAGATGTCACTCAATGCAGAACAATGCAGCCAAATGGATCAACACATACCCGGGAGCTCTCTACTAGGAGCATCACTGCTGACACCCCCTACCAGTCAGCAAGATGAGGCCAAGGACTAGACCTTGAGCCGTCCCTATGGTCTACAATAACCATATATCTGCTAGCCCCAAACTGGGTCTTTCCATTGTGGGACACTGCTTTTGTTTTCTCCCTTGACCTCTAAGACATATGGGTGAAATTTAGTTCCCCTGTGGATTTCGACCTTCTTGACAGTTTTAAAATGTAATTTTTAGTTTAACCAATTCTATAGCTTAGGAAAGCAAGCTAGAATCTGTGTTGAGAAAAGCAAAATACAGTATAAGCCATAAATATAAAGTTTCCCTCTTTTGGAGTCTCCCCACTCTAAAAGTAAAGCATTTACTGAGCATGTAAAGGCATGTACCTGGCATTATGTGCCTTTGCCAGGATGGAAGGTCAATACTACCAATTACAAGGACCCTGGGTACCCTTGACCCCTGCCAGATCCACAAGGATTTCTGTGGCATCTCTGTGAAACAGCGACGGGATATTGTTTCCACACTGAAAGGTTCTATCTTCATTGCAGTGCAGGATTGTGTTCATCTCAGCCCTGCAATTCAGAAAGCAGGAGGAGAGAAGAGTTTTGTCCCCCAATGTTGTAGAATATACATGGCATAGGGTGCATGAGACTAGCAGCCCATGGCAGCTCAGAAGAGCCTGCATGTGTTCTTCCTTCTGATTTCCTGTTGTCAATGAGGCCACGAATCAAACATAAATCCTGTCAGGGAAATGGAGGGATAAATCATATTCATACACATTCATAGAACACTCTTATACTTATCAAGCACTTTCTTAAGACTCTTGGTAGGCAGTTGCAAAGGGAAGTCTTTGGTTTCAAATAGTGAATAGCTACTTGAAGGGTAGAGTAAGAGCATAGAATACAATGTGGTGAGTGCTGGTGTAGAATTAATGCATAGCATTTAGTGTAAACCAGTCAACATATTTAATTGACCAGAATAATTCCTTCCTGGATAATTCGACATAACAGGGAGATTGGCTGTATCATGGCCCTGAATTGAGCTATTAGCTCTTGGCTAAGTTGGCTGCAAGTGCCAAACTCTACCATGATGGGTCTTCCAGGAGTGGCCACTGTTTTCCCCGGTGGGTGGCCTCCAGTTGAGTGATAACAATCTCTATCCTTGGACACCTGGTCCTTCTCCTAGAAGAATGCTGTAGAATTCCAGAAGCCTCTTCAATGAAAGCCTTTGTCCTTGAAAGGGCATTAGTTCTACAAAATTGCAACAAATGCTGTGGATTTCTTTTTTCTTTAGAAAGTAAATGGATCATCTTTGTCCTCCTGAAACTTTTAAAGTGATAAAAATCATCTACAAGTGGAGCCTTGGACTGGAAGCGTCACAGCTAAAAATAGCAAACTTCCTGCCAGTCACAGTTTCCATTCTTCCCCCTCATCTGCAGCTCCAAAGAACCTGAGAAGTCTTGAAGCATCCTGTAACCCAAGTGCCACATTTCTTTGTAAAGGAGATGTGATTGCAGGAAAAGAAGCTGTTGCTTTGAAATTTCAGGGGGAAAAACATTTTTCTCTAGAAATTACATATGGAATATGTGCTAACGTGTCTCTGTACATCATGCTATTGCAAGGTTTACTTTCCTTCCTGGATTTGCAAGTGTGGACACCTTGGAAAAACTATTCCTCATATTTATTTAACGTTGACTTTCTTAGGAAATAATAACTTGGAATTCTAATGACCAAGAAAATATTCACTGCTTCCCCTGAGTTATATGGAAAAGCATCTCATATTACCATGACAACGAGACTCTCTAAACCCAAATCACAAGCCCCTAATCCCTAAAAAAAAAAGGCTCAGTCAACATCCCGGAGAATTTCTAACTAAAGGAAGGAATTATATACTTCAGATTATTTGGAAATAATGAGATATTGAAATAAATTTATCAGACATAAACAAATGAAATTGTATGCTTGCTTTAAAATGAAATCTCTATTTCAAAATAATAACTAGGGAACTGTGTGTGTGTGTGTGTGTGTGTGTGTGTGTGTGTGTGTGTGTTTAGCTTAAAAATTGATACTCAGAAGCTATTTACATCAGCCATAAAACATTTGTAAATTGCCTGTATCTTTCCTATCTACAATGGCAGTGGGATAATTTCTCAAGATGTAACTTATTTTTTTTTTTTTACTCTGAAGGTTACCAACTCTTTTTAGGTTTCTAATGAAATTTTGTCCATTAATCCAGGCTTTTAAGACTGTATTTCAATTTCTAATTCTAATATTTTGACACAGAACCACACCTACAGAGTAGAAGAGAAAGAATTGGCTTCAGGTCTTTTCCTAAAAGCATGACTCCTGTTTTTTTAATTCCATAATGAGATTTTTTGAAAGTTTGAAAGGAACCATTATTTTCCTTTAGTGATCGTATTTTATGTCACATTTCAACTTCTATGCCTCAGATATTTGTCACCTCAATACTGCTTTGTCAAGTCTTCATTGTACCATGGCTCCCTTTTTATTCTGCACATAATGAAAAAGAGCATTGAGTGGAAACTGACACTTTTCATGAGTTTATCCTGAGGTAGGAATTCATTTACATTATCTCAAGGATATTTTAGCATCACAGTGGGTACACTAAATTTCACAGATGAGAACATTTAAAATTAATAATGCTGCTGTTCAAAAGAAAGCTAAATGGGACACAATTGCTGCCTCTTTTAACAAGATCTCCTTTGATTTAACTTGCATGCATAGAAGGTGATTTCTTTTAAAGGCTCACAAGCATTTCCTGCAGGACCTCATGTGCCCAGTCATCTACATTTTTTGCTTCCTTCTTCTGGAAATAGGGGGCAAGGAACAAAGAGGATATTCTCCAATGGGAACACACAGGCATGTGTCCACCCTGTTCCACTCTTAGCTGACTCCTTGTTTTATCCTCATTCCCTTTTCATATCTTTTTTTTTAAAATTAAAAATATATTTTTATTGCTTTCAGAGGGGAGGGGAGAGGGAGAGAGAGAGAAATAGAAACATCAGTGATGAGAGAGAATCATTGATCAGCTGCCTCCTGCACGCCCCACTCTGGGGACTGAGCTTGCAACTGGGGCATGTGCCCTGACCGGAAATCAAACTGTGATTTTCTGGTTCATAGGTTGATGCTCAACCACTGAGCCATGCCGGCTGGGCTCAGATCTTTTCAGATTCCATCCCCCACCTTCTTCAAGGAGCCACCACCAACTCTTCCCACATTGAGTTCCTCCAGCTCCACATGTTTTTGGATTTGGTCTCCTTAAGTTTAAGGACCACGTTTTAAACATTTTACTCTCCTCTAGTGCTAGGTGCATAGTAAATTCGTTTTCTCTGCATTTATTCAATCAATAATTCATGTTTGCTGAGAGCCCTCTAAATGTGAGGCATCACGCTAAGTGCTATGAAGGCAACAGTGAACAGCATGGTCACTGCATCTTACTTAGTGTAATGACTGAACCTTCAAAAAGAAGTGTTCCTTGGGAAGTAGAAGCGGCCAGCAACTGACAGAGTGTTGTCTCCATTTCTAGCCTCCTAAGACTCCTTGGAGGTACTCTTTGCACTCCAGCTTCTCCTCATCCACCTGGGGTTTATGTTCAGGCTCACAGGCCAGAAAGCTCCCAGGATGCTGGGACACAGCCAACAACAGAGCCAGGATGCTCCGACGCATCCCTCGGATGGTCCCATAGGATCTCAGTGGGGCGAGATACCCTAGATATGGTGAGAGAATTATAGTGACTATGGAACCTGGTATTTTTTATTTCTGTTTCCTATACATTATGGGTCACATGGAGTAGAAATATAGAGGCCAAAGGCCCCTTAATTTCTCCCTATTTGTGGTCCTCACTCGCATCCCTTAGTTCCAGTACCCAAATGTCAGCTTCCGGGTGAAAAAGTACAGAGGAAGACCACCTCTCTGCTTTGGGAAGAGCAACTTAAAGGAATTTCTTAAGAGGATGGAGAGCAATATTAAGGTTTATTTTTTAATTCTGATATCATTTATTATTTGCATTGTTAGGTGTGTGTTGTGATCATTTTCTCTTTACCACATTGGTAAGAAATAGATTTTGTCCTATAAGGATGGCCAAACACAAGACATCCAACATTGGACAAATAAGTTTGACAGCCTTTACTAGTCACATGTACTCACAGCCCAGAGGACACACGCTACGCAAGGTTACACAGGGGTTGCACTTGGGCACCGAGAAAACAGCCAGGGGCCATGGGCAGGCTTTGGAGGAGTAAGAGACTGAGGTGCTCACTGGTTTGCATGGGAGGAAGTGTTTGACTTGTTTGAATAATTCAGTGGCTGGCAGGAAATTGAAGTACACTACTCAGGGATAATCAAGGACTGTGCCTGGTCCTGATGATAAAGGAGAATTGTTTGGTGAGGGGTTCTTATCCAGGGGATCAGAGTGTTCAGAAGGGAACTTATCAGTTGGTCCACTCATTCCTTTCCAATTTCACCAGATGTCAAAGCAGCACATAATAATGAACCTAAATCTTAGGTCTTATATCTAAGCACTCTATTATGCACTTGACACACAATATTTCATTTAACCTTTATAATAACCCCAGTAGATAGTTATTATTATTTCTCACTTTATGGTCCAAAAAACTTAAGTTCATAGAATTTAAATCACCCCAGGTGACTTCCCAGGAAATGGAAAACTGAGGATTCAAAGCTGGATCTGTCTCACTGGATAGCTGTGACATGTGTAGTGATACCGCTTGTGAGGGATTTTTTGCACGTCATACCAGGCCACACTTTGGACTAGCAATGCATTTTGACACCAGGATGTGAATGAGGAAGTGAAGTGAAAATTCTTGGTGTTCCTGCCACCTACTTAGCATCTTCTCAATGTACTTTGGTTCTTAAAAAAAGTACTAATTACTTTGCAAAACCTCAACATATTCCATTCCCCATGGATTACATGTTCTTGATGTTTTATGAAGGTTTCAGGCAATCTCGAGGAGATAGTCCAGATAAAATATAAACATATGACTTGGAATGATTCCAATAAACTTATTTATGGTGATTTTTGCAACTGAGCTGAACATTTGCTGATATTTATGCCTACCGTAATTTGCCTTTTATGTGAGAATCAGATAAAACACACTAGAGTGACATTTTGTATTGAACGAATTTTCCAAAGGAAGAACTTGGGTTGCTTCTATGCACATTGTACACATAGTATATATCCTTTTAAAATAAAGGGTGTCCTCCAGCTTAGAATGCAGTGGCATTAATCATTTTCTTGCCACTTATGTTGGGGACTATTAAAGCAATAGACAAAATTCTTGAATTCTTTTGTTCAAACCTTTAGCTTTAGATAAACAGAGGTATTTCTTATAGATTGTAACAGTCAGCTATTGTTGCCATAATAGTGCTTAACAAGAAACCTAAACATCTCAACAGTTTAAAAAATGTTATGGACTGAATTGTGTCTTCTTAATACCCATATGTTGAAATTCTAACCCCCAATGTGATGGATGGTTTAGGAGATTGGGCCTCTGCAAGGTAATTAGGATTAGATGAGGCCTTGAGGGCTTTGCCCTCAGAGACTGAGTGCTGTCTTAAGAATCCTGGGAGAGCTTGCTTCTGACTGCTCTCCACCTTGTGAGGGGAAATGAGAAGATGGCCATCTATGAACCAGGATGTGGGGTCTTGCCAGACAACGTATCTTCCTGCATCCTGATCTTGGATTTCCCAGCCTCCAAAACTGTGAGAGTTTGTTTTCTGATATTTAAGCCACCCAGTCTACAGTGTGTTTGTCATAGAAACCCAGACAGACTAAGACATGGAGGAAACATTTATTTTTCTTGTTTATGGTTCTGAAGGTCAGCAAGGGTGGTTCTGCTTCAAGCTACGGTGATTTGCTCAGGAAGTTCGGGAATTCTGTTTCATGGGTCTCTCATTCTCCTTAGACCAGTGGCTACCTAAGATATGTTTTTCTCATGGTGAATAGCAAGAGCACAGGAGGGTGCGTGGAAGCATTCGATGTCTCTGAAAGCCTGGACGGCACACTGTTACTTCTTACAGGGAGAGTTGCTGCAAGTCATAGGGCATCAGGTCATGGTCCAATCTCTACAGGGGTATTTGTTTTCCTCCCAGTGGCTCTTTACATGGTGCCTTCTGATTCCTATACTACCTATATGAACAGCCACTTTAAAGTGTCATTTAAGCCCTAGTCGGTTTGGCTCAGTGGGTAGAGCATCGGCCTGAAGACTAACGGGTCTCAGGTTCAATTCCAGCCAAGGGCACATGCCTGGGTTGCGGGCTCTATCCCCAGTGTGGGGTGTTCAGGAGGAAGCCAAGCAATGATTCTCTCTCATCATTGATGTTTCTATCTCTCTCTCCCTCTCCCTTCCTCTCTGAAAGAAATAAAAATATATTTTAAATGTCATTTAAGTTAGATAGGGCTAAAACTCTAAGAAAAAAGAAGATTAAAATTATATGGCAATTACTTCATCCCCAAAGCTGCTATTTTTCTAATTTTTTATTTTTGCTTCCCAGATGAATCCCAAAGTTGTGTTTTGGACATATCTCTCTTGTTTAGGAAAAATCAAAAAGTAAATTTATGTATATTTTCCCCAAGAAAAGAGTATACCTTATGGCTGACATACCCAATGCTGCGATAGAAAAGAGCAATTGGGATTCAGCATGCACCCATAATGTGATCATTGTAGTTTATTGTCTTAAGCAAGACCTTTTACAGAATATCAGTACTGGCAGCGCAATGTAGTATAGATAAAAATCAAACATTCAGGTAGTTATTAAATTGGATAGTCTATTACTTAGAATGACCAAGAGTTATTAAGCATGGCAGCTTGGTCAAACCATACAGATAATTAACACTGATGAAGTCCAACATCCCTTAATTTACAAAATGCCCAGCTATGCCTCCCTATGACAGGTGGTAGCTAACTTCAGGAGTGACGGCCAGACTTGGGATGGGACATGTGACGTTGACATAAGGAAATGCAGGCCAGAACTTTGAGTATCAGAAGATTGAGGTCACAGTCCCTGCTCTGTCTTACTAGCTCCGGGACCCCGGGGAGTCACTAAAGGTTTAGGGTGTATATATAGATCCGTACTTAGAGAATGAGGATGATAATGATGCATAGTGTTCTTGGGCTTAAATGAATCAGCCCAAGTGTTATATATTTTGATGATGAGAATGTAGACCCATGTTCTCCTGGCCTGGAGCAGCACTGTGAAGCTGCAGTTTGGCCACATGGCCCCTGGAGCTGGATTGCTTGTACTGAAATCTCTGCTGCACCTGGAGGAGGTGTAACCTCAGGTGAAATGATTATCTCTCCATGCTTCATTTCCCTCCTCTGTAAAATGTGAAACGTAATAGTATCTACCTCAGAAGTTTGCTCTGAAGAGTAACCAAGGAAGGCATGAAAAAGTGCTTAGCATGATGGTACATACTAATTGCTTAATATATACTGGCAACTAAAAAATAATTACTTCCATTATTTTGTGGTATGTGTTAGATTTCTGCAACAGAAAAGGGCCCCAGAGAGCATTTGATTTTATTGAGTCTTAAAAACAATGCACTTCATTTTATTTTTTGACAACTAGACTTTAACCTTTTACAACAGTTTAGTTGGCCTTTTAGACTCTGTGTAATGAGATTTGAATGGCATGGGAAAGAATATTCCAGTTGTTTTCATCTACCCTTAAAGAACATCTCTTTTTTGTGAGCTCAAAGGTTGCCCAGACCACCTAAGAAGCAGGTCCCCACAAGGATGGAGATGTAGGAGGAGGTGTGAGGATGAAGATTCCAGCTGATTATGACTCTCAGGTCAAAGATTCGACAAGAAATTTAATAATCTGCATTAACATGAGCTCAGTTATTTCCCTGCAAGGTGACAAGCGGGTAGTTTTTGATTTAAAGCCTTCATTAAAAGAGGTCATTCAAATAAAACGAACTTCATCCTTTTCTGACAACCAGATCTAAGACCATTTAATCTCTGATGAAGTTTAAATCTATTTTTGGCTACCTCAGGTTAAACTCGACAGTGAAACCATTTTGCCTAGCTAGAGTAATTAGGCTGGTTTCATGAAGCCTCTTTGAGTCCATGTATTTGAGCGATTCTATTCTTTTCACATATCATCATTAAACTTGAAGGCCATGGGCCTGCCTTCTCTGTGGGCGGCATGGTTTTTATGGAAAAGGGCTTCGCTATGTTGGGGACGGTGTGGAAGGTGAAAACTCAGGAAGAGCCCGGCCGGTGTGGCTCAGTGGCTGAGCATCGACCTATGAACCAGGAGGTCATGGTTCGATTCCTGGTCAGGGCACATGCCTGGGTTGCCGGCTGCATCCCCAGTGTGGGGTATGCAGGGGGGCAGCCGATCAATGATTCTCTCTCATCATTGATATTTCTCTCTTCCTCTCCCTCTCTCTCTCTCTCTTTCTCTCCCTCCCTCCCTCCCTCCCTCCCTCCCTCCCTCTCTCCCTTCCTCTCTGAAATCAATAAAAAATTATATTTTTAAAAAATGGCTCATGAAGAGCCACACCAGCCTCAGGACCCTCGGGGGCTGTGTGCAGGAGGGTCTGGCATGGTGGCCCGAGAGGAAGACAAGAGCCCAACCCTGGAAGTCCCAGAGCCACAGGCGAGGCAGCAGCAGAGAGGCCCATGACCTGGCCACGCACCCTCCTGCAACTGCAGACACAGCGTGTGCTGGGGTGTGGGGAGGGTGGGGGCTCCTTTGAGGCGGGGTTCAGAGACGCTGTCACTTACAGGTTCCAGCCGGAGGACAGGTACTCCACGGGGCCCAGGCCGGCCGCCTTCAGGAACAGCTCCACCCCGTAGACTGTGAACAGGAGCGGGAGCGGGCAGTTGGCAGTGGCCCCCCGCGGCCTCCCACACACATGGCCTGGCTCAGTTTCCTCTCTGAGACCCACAGGCTGCGCGCCCTCCAGACAGCCACTCGCCACCCATGGCCCATGGGAGAGAGTGGGCTCCACTCCCTCCCCTCTCTGGGACCGGTCCAGCCACCCTTCTGCCAGCCAGCAGGTATTTCCTGCACCTCTTTGGCAACAGGCATTGTGCCAGTGGGCAAAAGTGACCAGCACAGTGCAGTGCCCACTCGTACAGAGCTGAGTGTAGACTGTGAGCGGGTGATGACACAGTGCACACAGGGTTATAAAAGGAGGAGGGGGATGTCGGTCAGGCGGAGGAATGACCCATGCAAAGGCCCTGAGGTAAGAAAGGCGTGGGGCACTCAGGAGCAGGGCCCTGTTCAGGAGGGCTGCAGGGTGGGGCCCGGGTGGCCGAGGGACCCCGCTCGGCCAGGGTGGGTGAGCACCTGGGGATGGAGATTTGATGGAGGACAGAGGAGCCAGGGAAGAGTTTGAAATGGGTGGCATGGAATCAGACTCAGTTTTTGCTCCCTTAAGCTTCCCTGTTTCAGAGCCATGAGGTCCTAAACCAAATGAACGTCCTCCCACCAGTGTTTAATACAAGCCGGTCAGGGCCTAGCCTGTTTAGCTCAGGGGATAGAGTGTTGGCCTATGGACAGAAGGGTCCCAGGTTCGATTCCGGTCAAGGGCACATGCCTTGGTTGCGGGCTCGATCCCCAGTGTGGGGCATGTAGGAGGCAGCTGATCAATGATTCTCTCTCATCATTGATGTTTCTATCTCTCTCTCCCTCTCCCTTCCTCTCTGAAATCAATTAAAATATATTAAAAAAAAGACAAGCAGGTCGGCAAAGCCAGGCCAGAGACTTTCTAGTGAGAAAGACAAGGGAACTCCAGGGCATGTGCTTGGAGAAGTTCCCACCTGTCGGACAGAGAGGCCGCAGCTCAAGAGGCAGGCCAGGCCCCCAGCCGGGCTCACCTCAGCATGAAGGTCTCCGAGAGGACCCAGACCCCACTGACTGCCCCCACCAAGTCTGCAATAGACAGAGAAGCACAGCCCCGCAGGGAAACCTACAGGTCAGGCCTGGTTCATTTCTGGGCCACTCCACACCCCCATGGGACAGGTGACCGCTTAGTGCTTTTACCATATGAGCTAAATCAACTGCTGGTTTCGCTTAGAAACAGCTACGAATTTCTAAAAGCCCCCTCTCTGTCACTGCAGGGATACCAGTTAAGATGTTTTAGTAAAACCTACAGATTACTCTAAGTCAGTATCAATGATGGGCAATACACAAAGGATTGAGTATTGAATGTACTTGTTTTTCCTTAGAGATGTCTGGTTTTAAAAATGACATTATAAATGAACATTATAAAGTGGTGAACAAAAAGATAGATACAGAGACAGTAAAGCATCAAACAGACTTTCAAAGTACAGGGGGAAAGTTTGGGAAAGGTGGGGGAGTTATGAAATCAAACGAAGGACTTGTATGCATGCATATAAGCATAAACAATGGACGCAAAACTCTGGGGGGGGAGGGCATGTGTGGATGTGGGGTGGGGGGGGGTAATAGTAAGATATGTACACATATAATTCCTCAATAAAAATATTAAAAAAAAAAAAAAAAAAAAAAATGACTGTATAGTTAGCAAAATGCATATGGATCTGGCCGTTCACTAAGCAATCCCACTGCTAGGATCCCATCCCAATGAGACACCAGCAAACACACAACACCAGGTCCCCGGAAAGCTGTTCACTCAAAAACTACTTGTGACAGCAAAAAGCCAGTTACAGACATCCCCATTTTCCTACCCTTTGCCTGTCCCCCACCCAACTCTCACCCCCTCTTCCCTCTGGCCATCACCGCACCTAATTACATGGTTTTTATTGCTCATTGAGAAAAGAGAGAGGAATGAGCCACCAGTTACCATCCTGGTCAGAGTTTTTGAAGCCCCTAATCAGAGAATTGATCATTGGCATTGTAACCTGAGCTAATCTACTGTGAAAACTGCTGGAAAGGAACTGATTAAAAACCTTTCCATTTTAAAGCCCCTGATCTTAAGGACAACTGTTTTATGGAGTCCTTGGGATTTTTAGCTCTGAGAAAAATTCCTAATGAAGCTGGGAAAGGAGGTGGTGCAGGATTTTTTTTTTTTAATTTCTTTATTGATTAAGGTATTACATATGTGTCCTTATCCCCCCATTATCCCCCCCAACCCCCCTACTCATGCCCTCACCCCCCTGTTGTCTGTGTCCATTTGTTAGGCCTATATGCATGCATACAAGTCCTTTGGTTGATCTCTCCCTCTTAACCCCACCCTCCCCTACCTTCCGTCTGAGGTTTGACAGTCTGATCAATGCTTCTCTGTCTCTGGATCTGTTTTTGTTCATCAGTTTATGGTGGTGCAGGATTTTAGATGTAATTTGGATATTATTAAACATGGGGCACACAGATAATTATATTCTTCCAATTAAGATGCTTTATTACCTATGGCCAAGTTTCCCTTGAAAATAGTCTGAGTTATCTGGAAATGAAGCAGCACAATCAGATCATTGATTCATTTTGTCTCCTTTGCTCTCATGTATCTGTTGTAGCTTTGGTCTGACTAGTGGGGTCAGACCAAACCTGGGTTCAGCAACCTTGGTATTTGGGTTCTGGCTAGGAAAGAATTCAGAGTAAGACCCAAACTGTAAGAGAACATTTATTGGGTAAATTACAGAGGTAGAAGAAGTAATTCTTAGAAGAAATGGGCTTAGGAAGCGAGTTATGGAGATAAAGGAAGGGCCACTGGAGTTTGGAAGTGAGGCGCTAACGGTAACCTGTGGGGCGTGGGGGGCGGGGAGGAGAAAGACCAGGTAAAGGCATGGGCATGCTCCCAGAAGGGAGAGCACACTGGGTCCTCCATCCTAAGGGTTTTAAGGGTGGAGATTTTAGGGGAGCTCCCAGGGAAAGATCTTAATAGAATATTCAGTCGTTTTCCATGTGTGTCCCTTCAGGGTTGTGGTCTCTACTGACTGATTCGCTGGCAACAGGGCCGGGGGTCATTATTCAATGCAGCTGGTCCTGACATCAGCTAAGGCGGGTTTTTTGCTGCTTATCTGGACCTGGAGCTGAAAGACAACTGAGGTATAGATGTCATCTCTAGGGAGGAAAGGTCAGGGCTCCAAACCTCTTGATCAGCGATTTGCTACGGGAAGAAAAATCACCCTGCGGGGAGGTCCCACCCTATTGATTGTCTGATTGTAGGCACCTGGGGCTTTCCATCCCGATGACCTTCTGTAACTGGCCCATAGTCCTCGCTCTGTTCATCTGTCTAACTGCCTACTGTACCGGTATCTATATAAACGTCCACATTTCTCAGTTATTATACTTAATTTTCAGCATAGGGGCATTTCTATACGACAGAAGTAGATCCATTTCAAAAGCAAAATTGTCTGTAAAAACTAAGCATAGAACAGAAAAATCCAGGTGTGTGATGGCATTGATTAATTGCATTTCCTGCAAAATACTCCCTGGAAATCATGGATTAATATGATGTGTTAGTTTGTTGAGGCTGCCATAATAAAATACCATTTGTTAAACAACAAAAATTTATTTTTTCATAGTTCTGGAAGTCTAAGATCAGGATATGAGCAGGTTTGATTTTTCTGAGGCCTCTCTCCTTGGCTTGCAGTTGGCCACCTTCTTGTTGTGTCCTCACTTTTCCCTCCGGTACACATATCCCTGGTGTCTCTCTGTATGTTCTGATCTTCTTTTCTTATGAGGACACCAGTCATATTGAATTAGGACACACCCTAAAGGCCTCATTCTAACTTAATTCTCCTTTTAAAGGCCCTATCTCTAAATAGTCCCATTCTGAGACATTGGGTGATAAAACAACTTTTGAGGGAACACAATTACAGTGATAACTATGGCAGCAATTGGAAAGAGTAAATGGGGGGTGGGGGGATTCCACAATAAAGTACTAACTATTGCTTGATGTCTTATTATATTATGAACAATGATGATATAATCTGCCAACTTTGAGTCAAGGTAAATGTGAACCTCTTCACTCTCTATCTTCTTTCAAAGTGGGTGGGGGAATCATATGACAAATAGCTATTGGGGGCTGTGGGACTGTGAGGCTTAAACTTGTGTTTGATCCTGAATCTTGGTGATTCAGGGATAGTTTCATAGAAAAGTTAATGGATATTAAACTGTTTTGGAACATGAAAGCATGGGGAAACAAATTATAAGAAATCAGAACTTAAGCAATATAGAACAGGAAATGAGTCTGGAACAATCTATAAATTTGAGGAAAATGTAAAAGGTAGGAAATAAACAACATTCTCCCCCCCCCGCCCCCGTTTCATTACATAAAGGGTTTGAGGAGTCTTAAAGAGATACTTGTAATAAAATAGAAAATTTCCAATAATGAATTTAAAACAATCAGAATAACTGATGTACATGTTGCAGCAGATGAAAAGTAGAGGAAATTAAACTGTAGCTCAATGAAATACAGCTACTAAATTAGAAGCACAGATTTCCTCTTTTTCTCTTTTAATTTCCTGGCATGTGAAGCAAAAGAGGAACTTTATCATGGGTTCCTATGACACTCCATGATGGACAGCAGTTTACTTTTTTAAGACAGCAAAGTTTCATCAAGCACAATGTTGGAGAAGATATTCCCAGTAGAGGCTGTCCTATTGATTGCTGATCACTGACTGACCACCCTAGATCTCCAAAGAAGAGAGGAGCCAACAGGAAACACAGACACCCGAACCCAACCTTCAGGGATCATAGTTCAGGAGGTCTGGATCAGGCATAGGTACTCAAATCTTTCACAAACTATCTCAATCTGTCAGATCATTAGCCAGGCATGGGAAGCATTGATGTAGGGTATACTCAGGTATCTTAGTTTGAGTTCTTCCAATTAGTAGAGATTGAGGCAAGGATTTGAGTCCAAAGAGTTTATGTGGGAGATAAATATGGGGCACACAGATAATTACATTCTTCCAATTAAAATGCTTTATTACCTATGGCCAAGTTTCCTTGAAAATAGTCTGAGTTATCTGGAAATGAAGCAGCACAATCAGATCATTGATTCATTTTGTCTCCTCTGCTCTCATGTATCTGTTTAGCTTTGGTCTGACTAGTGGGGTCAGACCAAACCTGGGTGGGAGATGAAGGGGATACTGGTAGGGTAATGGAGAAATGAGACAAAGAAGGAAAGACCCCCAAAATACCTGGTAATGCCTCACCAAACACGTTACCATGATGGGCAAGTGGAGCTTCATCATGCTGGGGAAACTCTGTGAGATGGGAAAGCAGAGTTTTATTGTGGGATATATGCTTCCAGGAGCAAAAGAGCAGGTTGTTTATATATCAGGTCCCCAGTAGTCATCAGTTGAAGGCTGCTCCTAGAGGGTTGCAACTCCCTAGCATCTTCAACCTTCTTTGTAAGTGGCCAGAGAAAATCCTCATGCAAATGCACGCAGGAGGTGCCAGTTAGAATTTGGCTGGTAGGAGTGAGGGTAGATGTGGCTTCCATAAAGCAATGCATTGGATACCACTGTCACCACCATCCCAGGAGCAACCATGGAACCAAAGGACATAATTTTCATGATTGAGAGCTGTGGACATGTCCTCCCTTCCCAAGATCATGGTTTACTGTCAGTACACATGGGATTTCAGGGTTGGGCAAGAGGGATATGTGTGAAGAGAGGATGAATCGTTGTGGTCCCCAAATACCAGGTTCTGCTCACTGGCTGAGTAAGCTAAGGCTTGCCTTTTTCTTTTGAACCTCATGTCTCTCTTGAACAAATTAAGACAAATGTCTTACCCTATCCTCCTCCATTTTTTATCGTGGGCCTTAAGATGAGATTTCATAAAACTAAAGGATGATGCATGACTAAGAAGTGTGCCTTAGATGAAACAAAGGACTTTGCAGGTAGCTGGATCTGGCTCCACTATTGCATATTAGCTGTGTGATTTTGGACAGAATACTTTCAGGGTCTTAGTTTTCTCATCTGTAAAATGGGAACAATTATAATGTCTATGTGGCAGGGCTATTGTGAAAACCAGGGAAGGTAGGAACAGATGGAAGGAAAACTATGCCAAGTGAATGATAAGTTTGGTTAGGGAAAGGTGAAACCTTTTGCATTTGTAAAAGGTTATTTGTGATTTATACACAGGACTTCCTCAGTTCATGTTTCAATGTGAAGATAGGTCTGGTCAATAATGAAGTGCTGAAAATATCAGTTTAAGTTAGTCCTGCTTGTTCCCCCAAAGCCTTGCTTCTGTGTAGCACTTTTCCAAGTTTTTGTTCTTTGTTTCTCATTTTAGATTCTCTTCTTTTACTGCATTTCGCTCCTCAGAGAGACAGGGAATTGGCAAGACTGTCTGTGAGGATGAAAGACTTTGAGAGCTGACCAGCATCTTTCATGTATTTTTCATCCAGAAGAAATGTGGGCAACCCTAAGGAAGGTGGATTGGCCCCATCCTACTCACTATGGGCTTTTTTTTTTTTTTTTAAATTATTATTGATTTCAGAGAGGGAGAGAGAGATATAGAAACATCAATGATGAGAGAGAATCACTGACCTGCTGCCTCCTGCACGCCCCACACTGGGGATCGAATCTGCAACCCAGGCATGTGCCTTGACCGGGAATCGAACCATGACCTCCTGGTTCATAGGTTGCTGCTCAACCACTGAGCCACCATGGCTGGGCACTATGGGCTATTTAAAGAAAACCTATTCAGTATTCAATGCCAACAGCTGGCTTGTTCATCTTTAGACCAACAGCCAGATTTCAGATTGCCCTCCAGTTTACAAACTCTTCTCTGAAGAAAATAATAAATAAAATATCAAAGCAAAAAATAGAATGCTGGTCCCAAATAGTGTATTCTTTAGGGACCTAGCTTTTAAGGTCAGATCTAAAAAAATTTTGTCAGTTGGTTGCTCAGACATCCACAGGGAAAGAAAGTAAATGCATTGATTCTTTTTTTTTTTTTAATAATGAGCAAAATTTAGAACATTTATCAGTCAAAGGATAAGCACAGCTCACAAGCATGATCAACTCAGTTGCCATTAGTGAGAAGCATGACATTTTCACTGAACTTGGGGAACACACACACACACACACACACACACACACACATACACACACTTCTTAAGTGATTCATACTAGCTTTGGTTCTTTCAATGTTGAAGAAGTTAGAGCCATACATAGAAGTGGATTTCCTTTTATTGTCACCCCTCTTCTCTGGGTTGGAATGCAAAAGTTTTGGACCTTGAGAAGTTCTCCTTGCTGTGTCTATGTGACCCATTAATTCATTTGGTGCGTTTTGGACCATCCATGTAACGAGTTTGGGCAAATGTGGAATGAGGAATTCAGGTCTTCCTTTTCCCTGAATTCTGATTCACCTGTTTGGCTTTGGGAGAGGGCTGGGAGGGCATTTCCAAATGTGTCGTAAATGAGTTTGCCTCTGGTTTGCTTTGTCTGGGTCAGACCCAGCCAACCTGGTGAATCAATGATACCACTTTGGGAAAGGGCTCTGGAAATGGAGAAGAACATTGCTTAATCGGACTCCCTCCCTCCCTGCCAGCAGGGCTTCACGTGACCACTCAGGGTCTATGTTGTTAGTCAAGGGGACAAATGTTAATCAACTCTTCCTCCCCAGGAAGTCGCAGCAAGATCATTTCCTCCATGTCTCCCCTGGAAAACGAGATCGTTCACTATTTGTGAAAGGGAAACAGATCCTCTTACTGTATCTGAAAAAATCAGAAGCTTTTTAAAATCATAGCTATTTCTTATTATAGCTCTGTGACAATGTAGAAACCTTAAATGCCTTCTGAATCCTCAAGAAACAGTTGCTGATAGCCAGTGATATTTTCATGGTGTATATTGTTATGCTGTTCTGTTTTCTCTGAAGATTGGGAAACAGTTTATTGGGAGAGGCAATTGGTTCTCTGAAAGGGATGCTGGAGGAGGTCTATGGAGACAACCCAAGCCTGCAAGGGTTTCAATTTCAACACTTTCAACACCTGTGAAATCAGTGTGTGAGATGATCTCTAGGACTCTTCAGTCCTTACATTCTAAGACTTTGCCTGTCTCTAGTACCTTGAACAGTTCATTAAGCAGAGTTTTTCGTTCTCTAACTGTGCCAGATAAATGAGCGAACTTACTCTATAAACTGAACGTCTCAAGCCAATAAGGAAAACCTACCCACATCTCAGACTGCCTTATGCTTGTTGATGTCAGAACAAGAATTATTGTGGTTAATCAGAGGAGGACACGAAAAAGAACAGTGTGTACCTGGCAGAATTTGTATATTAGTGCATTTACAATTTGCCAGAGTGTTCTTGAAAGTTAAATCTTGCATTACATAATTTTTTAGCCCTTTCTTAAAAATGTTCCAGTTGGGTTGCAATGTTTTATGATTTTCCTTGCTTCACAGATGAACGTATTGTCAATGATAAGGCTAAAAATCCCCAGGTATTTTTTAATGTAAAAGGTTGAGGTTATGAAGCTAAAGGAGAAGGTTGAGCGAAGAGTTTATTTAAAACGCTTAGAAGGTAAGAAGGTATATGGAATTTTGAAAGCGTTTCTAAAGTGAATGTGACTCACCACTCAAATATAAATTATTTAAAATTATAAAGGGTTATCTTAGCAAAGGCTTGATTTTCCTTTCTTTAAGGGTTCAAAGGGGGTATATTTAGGTAGGCATCTTCTATGGTAGTACTTACAGAGATATATTATAATATTGTCCTCCAGGGGGCGTTAAATCTTCAGCAAAGCTCCAAATTCTCTGAAGGTCTTCAAATCCAGTTAGCCTTCAAAGCAGACAGTCTGGCTTCCTTCTCACTGGAATGCAGGAGTGTTGGGGCCCATATCCTGAATTTCACATCTTAGGCTTCTAGATTAGGCTTTACACTTTTTAGAAAGACTAGGGTGGGCATGAAAAGCCAGTGGCCTTTTGGGGGTGGGGGGTGGGGGGGTGGGGGAGGATGTTATCCCAATGTAGCCTGGTCTGAAAGCCCTACAGCAGGTCTGACCCTCATGGTTCAGGCCAGTAACACTTTTAGAGACAATTGATATGTCTAAAATTATAGTGCTTTCTAAGGGCAGAAATGTGATTCCTGGAGGCCCAAAGCTAACCTAATATGGATTAGAAAAGGTGATATAGGTAAAAGTGGCAAAGAATACTTCCTTCTTACCAAAATCCCACAAAGGGCTGTGTTTTTTATTTTTTTTCTTCTCTTATTTTTTAATGCAACCATAGCTCAGCAGTGTGCAAACCTCTAGGTCTGGGAAGCCGGCAACTTTATGTAGTAAAGTCTATGACCGTAAAGTAATACAGTACAGTGGTTAAGAGGTCTATAGGTTCTGGATTTGACTGATTGGGTCTCATTACCTGCTTTACTTATTATAAGCTCCAGGGAACTGAATTCATTACTTAAACTCCCTCGTCTCTGATTCCTCATTTACAAAAGACTATCTCATAGGGTAATTTTAAGGATTAATTAAGACAACCTCAAAAAAGTACTTGGTACATAGTAAGTGTTCCATAATTACCATCAGTTACTCCTATTCCTGAGTCTGGTACCGAGATCCCCATGGTTTGCCTCCAATTTGTCTTTCACTTCTCCCCTACATAGATTCCTTCATCCCAAATACCTCCCTACACTTTTATCCCCTTGCTCTCTCTGCTTCCTCTGCCTTCCTTGGCTATATCACCATCTGATGAAATCCCACCCAAATATTGAGGATTATCTGTAATGCCACCCTAACATCTCCCCGACCTCCCAAAAAAAAAACACACACGCACACACAATTTCCTACTCCAAGAACTAAATGAGCTTTCCCCTATTGCTGAACAATATCAGGGACATAATATCTTGAGGTGTATACATTTGTTAAATCTAATGTGGGTGCATTTTAAAATATGTAGCTTATATCTCTTTAAACCAACCCAGTAGGAACATAATGAGAAGACCTCAATCTTTGGAGAGAGGAAGACTTGGTTCAAATTCAAGTTCCGATACTCTACCGGGCAAGTCATTGAAACTGTTGCACCCACAGTTTCCTCCTACGTAAATGGGGTACAGTTGTCACTTTTTCATCCTGTAGTGAGGGCTTAGAGACATAATAGTAGTATTAGAATGCCTTGCACCGTGCTTGCACACAGCTGATAGTTATTAGGACCTTCCTTTTTACCATGGCTATTTCTGTTTGTCACACACTCCTGTTCACCAGAAGGTAACACTGAAAACAGAATATTGTCTTTTTTCTTTTCCACGTTTCTAGAATAGACTAGAAGTAGTGTGTTTAGCTATAAAAAGATTTTTATAGCTAAACACACCAACTTTTAGATAACAAACACCTGGAGGCATCCCAATTGATTAAGCCTCTGCAGAATGTGTATTCCCACCTGGGTTTACTAAGGCTCAGTAGTCTAAAGTCTGACAGATACTTCACTTGGTAAATAATTCAGCAATGGCTCCCCAGTGTACAGTAGGGTTTATTCATTAGGCTAGTTCTTTAGGTTCACCAGAGTTGTCTGTTTCTCTTTAAAGCAATGGAATGACTATACTGTTTTCTTGACCAATAAGTCACTCTCTTTTCCATGGTTCAAAGTTAAGCTTTTATTTGGTTTTAAATTAAAAAAATAAATTTCATTATTAAATAGTGAGATGGAGCGAACTAATGTTCAGATAGTAGCTGACTCGGGAATATACCACCGGGGGTACAATTAAGGGAGGGATCACCTAAACTAAAATCATTTGTTGTGTTGTCATGTCTATTAAAAGACCAACAGTGGCATAATTCAAAAGAAACGGAGATACAAAGTTTTAAATGTTTACAATGGGTGGGAGAAGTAAACCACTTATTCTACTGCAATTGCACACGAATTGCTTTCTCAATGCCAGTCAGTCATTTTGGACACTATACCACAGTGCTAATGTCATCGGGTTCGTCCGCTTTCTTTTGCCTGCTTGGCAGGGATTTCAAGTATTCAAGGTGTCTCCGGGCATCCTCCTGATTTTGCCGCACGTAATACACCACATATGAGATCACCATGGTGAACCAGCCAAACATGGTAACCAGCATGGCATAATCGGTAGTTTTTTTAGGGAGGTTACAAAGGTCAGCATCATTGGCAGCATTGAGAAATGGTCTCCCGGCGTGTTCATCCAACACAGAAGTCTTACAGATCACATTGTGGGCTGTCTCGTGATTGGACGCCATGCTCCGCAGAACTTGCTGTAGAGTACAGTCGCAGTGCCAGGGGTTATTGGCAATTCTGGCCCTGGCCTTCAGGTTATTGAAGGCATTTTTGTGCACACTTTGAATCCGGTTGTCAGACAAGTCCAGAGTCTGCAAAGTTTCAGCGACTCCTTTGAAGGCATGCTCATCGATAAACTCAATGCCATTTTTGGACAGGTTGAGAACTCTTAGTTGATGGAGGTCCTTAAAAATCTCATTGGGAATAGATGTGATCTGATTGGAGTCCAGATACAATAAGACTGTTTCAGGAGGAAGATCTCTAGGTATTTCCTTGAGATTGGCATTGCTGCAGGTGACATTTAAACCCCCAGAGGAAGAACAAAGACAGCCCTTGGGACACATACTGGCAGAATGAAAGCACAGTATCATAAGAACAAAGCTTTGTAGGAGGAGACACATGGAGAGGGAACGGGTCAACCACAGGTCTACCAGATTCATGCTGGAATGTCCGCATAATCACAAGCCCATTCTTCATTTGCTCCAACAAAATAGCATGGCAACGGTTCCAGCTCTGTCCACACCGTTGATTTCCTTCTTGTGTAGTTCAAAAGGCTGCCACTAGCACATGTGTCTGTTCATTATTCCTGTCCTTGCTTGGATACCTAAAGGAAAGGGAAGCAGATGCAATTAGCTTTTTTTTTTGCAAAGGGAGGTACATTGCAATTAAAAGTGCTCTCAGGCATCTGGCATTCTATCTGGGCAGGAGGGTTGGTTACACAGGTAATTTCCATTAATACCACTGGGAGTTACCTGCGTAATGGGAGTCTCCTGTTCAAATTCCAGTTGCTGGGGGAGAAAACTGTCAATAAATAACATTTCTGAATTATGTCACCTTGTTTTAGTTGTGCAGAATTAGAGCAAACA
Source organism: Eptesicus fuscus (assembly GCF_027574615.1). Taxonomy (NCBI): domain Eukaryota; kingdom Metazoa; phylum Chordata; class Mammalia; order Chiroptera; family Vespertilionidae; genus Eptesicus; species Eptesicus fuscus. Next base: position 16,920,144 of record NC_072490.1, read on the forward strand.
GTCCAGATTTCTTACATCTCTACTGGTTCTTTTTCTGAACCCCTTCAATTCTACAGTTGTAAAATTTAATTACACCTTCCTGCCTTCCCACAATAACATGCATTAATGCAAGTTAGCCCTGCATTTGTGCAGCAATGAGAAATAACAATAATATTTCACAGGTAATGACCAGTATCTGTCAGGGCTTTTTAATGGATTTCCAATTTGGAATATTTTCTCTATAGACATATCTTACTTGAATTAAGAAATGAATAAATGGCCCTGACCGGTTTGGCTCAGTGGATAGAGCGTCGGCCTGCGGACTGAAGGGTCCCAGGTTCGATTCCAGTCAAGGGCATGTACCTTGGTTGCGGGCACATCCCCAGTGGGGAGTGTGCAGGAGGCAGCTGATCGATGTTTCTCTCTCATCGATGTTTCTAACTCTTTATCCCTCTCCCTTCCTCTCTGTAAAAAGTCAATAAAATATTATTTTTTTAAAAAGAAATGAATAAATGCATTCCGACCTTCACCACAAACTGTTGCTAAAGACTGACAGCCCAGAATCTCCATAAGAATTGCCTCTCATGTGACCTCCTGAGATTACATTATGCCTAGAGGATGCCCTTAACTGAAATTCCAAAGGATTCTCTCTCTATTCTCCAAATAACATATCCCTCCTCAATGCGTTTTCAACCATGACACATACCTCCAAGCCCTTTTTAAAATATAAGATGAGAAATAAAAAATACTAGCCTTTATGAATTCCCTAATAGCCTATTTTTTCTTCCCAGTCATAACTACATGTTAAGGCAAAAGTAAGTTTACAGTTGTTGAGTATGCAAAACAGAGTTTATTCTTGTATTATTATGTATTAATTATTGTATTATATTGCATATGAACAACTGTAAGTCTACCTTTGCCCCTTTGAGAATATAAGTTAACCCTCAAACCTACTCTGTTCTGTAGAGAGGACAGACATCTTTGGGGCCAGTATGTAGAGGAGGTGAGTGGATCTTAGAGAGATTATATGATTTGCCCAAGGTCAAATAACATGTAGGTGTTAAAGGACTCAAGCCAAAGACTTTGTTGGGACTCATTATTCTCAAACTCTCTCTTTCTGCCATCTCCACACCTCTCTCCCTAAATCCATCTGTCCCTTGAGGACAGTCAAGATCCAAGTAACATTGCTTGTTTTGATTTCTGATGCTGTTATGTTGCAGCTCAATCCCAAATGGAGGACCCCATGGACCTCCACTGAGGAGCCCCTCTGCATTGTGTAGGGAATCCATGCCTGCCTTCAGAGGATTCTCTCTCAGGAGTGGAGAAACATTCATTCTTCTCACAGCAGTGAGCAACAAACGTCTTTCAGCATGAGCAACAAATGACTCTCTGCAAACTTATCTTTTCTAAAGATCCCAGATGGATAAATACAGAGGGAAATGACTCCAAATGTTACCAAACTCACAGGAGAGAAGATTAATGTGAGATGAAAATACAATGAACTGGGTTGTTAATCATGGAAAACATGAGATTGGCAGAATAGTGCGAATGTGCTTTTGGAATCCTAAGTCCCTTAAATGCCAGAGAATGTTAAAGAAGGACCCCTAGGCTTACTAAGCCATCCATCAATAGCTCACATCATTTACAGTAAAATTTTCTCTTCCTTTCATGTTTTTCTTCAGAATTGCATTGCATGGCATTTACAGTGTCTAGTAAATTGTCTAAATGGGAGAGATAAAAAAATAAACAGGTATGAGGGGAGAACATATACAGGAAAGAGGGCAGCAGAACAAGGCAAAGGATGCTAGGAGTGGTACATGAGGAGGACACAAAAGATGGGAGAAATGAATGTGATTAGAGAAAATAAAGGGTGTCCATGTCATCAAGCAATTTCCATCAAGTCTTGCTGAAAGGTGGGAAGCCTTCTCTGGAGGACACTCTACATCTCTTCAGAGACAAATTAAGACTCTGTCTGAAGAAAAGTGTTCTCTACTTTAGATTACAAGCTCCATGAAGGCAGGGACTTGTTTTGCCTCGTGTAGAAACAACAGTTAACAAAAAGTAGACAGTACTCTGGGGTTGTATTCTAGCTATAGCCTTTATTAGCAGTGTGCTGCTAAGCAAGTTATTTAAACCTCACTTCCCTTATCTTCACATAAAGATTTAAAAAGCACCTAATTACAAGGTTGATTTGAGAATTATAGGAGATAATCCACAATGCCTAATAGGTAGTTAAGAGCTCAATACTTTTTAGCTATAGTTACTGTTATTATCCTAGATGTATTCCCAACTCCTAGCCTACTGCTTGACATGTAGTAAGGGCTAAATATCTATTGTATGGATGAACCAATGAAGTACTGAAGAATCTAGCTGTGCTTTTTCTTCCCTATGGTAATTACTTTTATTATTTTTAACATAAATATTGGCTCATGAAATGTCTATTGGTTTTAGATCTCAACACAATGGTTTTGGAAAACATCCTGAGTGCAGGCTGCTAATTGATGAAAAGCAGAATAGAATTCTTTCTTCGTAGGCTCCTCTAGACTTACTTATGTTTCTCCACAATAGTCAACCCAATGGTCATGGTCGCAGATAAGAAATGGTTAGGGCATATCTTGAGTTCTCCACATCAGTGTGCAATCCCTCTTGAAATGGAAAGCTTCATGCCCCACATGGTCCACCTATACACTGGATGGAATGCTTATTAGGAGTACAAATCCAGAGTGTCCCTTTCATTAAGAGGTTGGATTCAAATGAAGAATTTCACTTTTCTCTCTATGATGTTTGATAAAAGGGAAATAAAAGTTTTGGAGATTGGATAGATTGCTGGGTTGCTATGATTCAGACTCTAGAGCTTCCACCCTCAGCCAGGACAAAGTGACAAGAGATACAGGATAGAGAGAGTTGAGTCCTTGGATGTCCAGGAGGCAGACAGCAAGGCCAACGATAGCGAGTCAAGATCATCTCCAGCAGGGAGGATGGAAGAGCTGCCTCTCCACTCTAGTATACTGAAATACTATTTCCCAAAGGGATTACCATCTTGTCATTGCTCTAAATTACTGGATAAGTCAACAGTGGCTCTTGGAACAGGAAGACATGGGGATATGTGCCTCAGAGTAGAAGAGTGGCTATTCTTCCGATATCAGTATTGTGCAGCAGAGTACAGAGTTAAAGACACCCTGGAAACCTACAACTGATTTGGGTAACAATAGCAGCAGCAGCCTACTTACTGCCTGTCCTGATAAGGAACAAGACCCACCAAAGGGACAGAGCAAATTCAACAGCATCTTTTTTACTTCCTAACTCGCTATGTGCAATTCTCAATTCATTGGACTACTTTATCCTTATCCCTTCACCCCCTTCCAATAGGTCTGGGGGAATCAGGAAGCTACTGTATTTCTGGATATGATGTCCAGGGATGAGCTGTTCCCTGAAAGAGGGCCATGTTATCCCTGGACCCAGGCCTTACTCACATTTTTCTGTCACCCATGTTTCTGAGCTACAGGCATTAATGACAGGATTGGGTGTCAACCATCAAATACTGCTTCCAGAAGGAAAGAAAGTGCCCTTAGCAGACTGCCTGAGAAGACTGTTCTTTCAGTGGTTGATTAACAACCCTGTCTTGTTTTCTGTTTCTTTCTTCTCGTCATTAGGGGACACTCAGGGAATCTAACCCCAAAACTTTCATAAGCTCTTCTGAGATAATAAAGCACAATTCAGAGAGAAATACCAGACACTCCAATTTCTTCCAATTACATCCTTTGCAATTCTGCTACCAAACAGAATAACTTGATTAAAAAGCAAAATTGAATCTTTTAATTCAGGACATACAATTAAAATTAATGAGAAAAAAAACTTTGTGACTGACCCAGCCAGGTGTGGCTCAGTAGTTGAGGAACCAGGAGGTCACCAGTTCAATTCTCAGCGGGGTACATGCCCTGGTTGCAGACTCGATCCCCAGTAACTTGGGGCAGCTGATCAATGATTCTCTCTCATCATTGATGTTCTATCTCTCTCTCCCTCTCCCTTACTCTCTGAAATCAATAAAAAATATATTAAAAAAAAATAAAAAAACCTTATAAATGTAATAGTTAAAATTAAAATTTCTCTATGGCAAAGAGTAAGACCATACACAAAGGAAAGAACAGATGATAGAATAAAGGCTTTAACAAACAATACAAGAAGTTCTTACAAGGACATAAGAAGTGGATCCAATGGAAAGATGGACAGAAAAATGATGTATACAAATGACCAATAATTCATACGAAAAGATTCTTGATCTCACTGACAGTAAAATTAATTCAAGTTAACATACCTATCATTTTGATTTAAATTAGGAAACATATCTAATGTCAATAAAAGTGTGAACAACATGCCCTCAAACACTTGATGAGGGGATAAGTTGGGGACTCTTTCTGTATGAGCAATTTAAGAATATCCATCAAAGATTAAAATTTAAGAACAAGGTAGACTGACCTGTACCAATGTAAAGTTCTCCAAAGAAAAAAGCTCCTTGAAAAAAGGGGTTTGTATAGTATAATCCTATTGTAAAATTTTTAAAAAGAGGGGGTAAATATGCAACTGAAGAATTTATGTTTACATATGCACAGACCATTTCTAAGTGGATATAAAACAAGCTATTAATAATGGTTAATTCCAAAGAATGGCACTCAGGGCCTGGCAGGGGAAAAGGAAGTGTCTTTATTTTATACCCTCTGTATAGATTTTTATTTATTTATTTTTTTAAATAGAAATGAACTTTCCTCAATCATTTTTTTTTTAGTTCTAAGTATTTTTATTTCATTTTATTGTTTAAGGTATTACAAATAGTAGTACATATGTCTCTCTCTCTTTTTTTTTCCTCCCATTGACCTCCCTCTGGCCTCCCCTACCCCCCTGGCACTTGCCCTCGTCCCCTCACCCCCAGTGTCTTGCATCTGTTGGTTGTGTTTTGTTTTAATTTATAGTATAAAGATGTTTAGTTTTTTTTTTGCTTTACAATAAAGATTTAATACAAAAGAATGAGGGATTAGCTGGAAACCCAATTCAAATGTACAGCTCAGAAAGCAACTTTTAAAAATATTTATGTTTTTAGTGATTGAGAGAGAAACATCAATTGGCTGCTTCCTGCATGGCCCTTACTGGGGATTGAGCCTGTAATCCAGGCATGTGCCCTGACTAGGAATTGAACCAGCAACCCCTGGACTTTATTTGGCTAAGTTGGATTGAAGGGTCCTGGGTTCAATTCCAGTCAAGGACATGTATCTTGGTTGTAGGCTCAATCCCCGGCCCTGGTCGGGGCACATGCAGAGGCAACCAATGATGTGTCTCTCTCACATCGATGTTTCTCTCTCGGTCTCTCCTTCTCCCTTCCATTCTCTCTAAAAAAAATAAAAATCAATGGGGAAATATCCTCTAGTGAGGATTAATGAGAAAGAGAGAGCTGAGAGAGAGAGAAAGAGAGGCTGAGAGAAAGAGAAAGTGAATACACTAGTGGGCAATCATGAGGCCTGTATAAAAATAGAAGTCTAATTCACAACCTGTGGCAACCAGCCCTAGAAAGCAAACTACAACCTCTGCAGCAACCAGCCCAGATCAGCCAGGTCTTTGTCAATAACTACCAGCTTCCCTAATTTCTGTCCCCATTTCCAACTTCGAAATAACCAGGGAAACCTCCCCTAACCAATCACAGAGGTTGCTCTGTATCTATTTAACCTTCCCCAAACCCAGAGCCTCCATCAGAGCATAATCTGAGGATTTTCACTTTTCCTCAACTTTCTTTCCCATGTTTGATTCCCTGCCAAATGCAAGTGATTGTGTTCCTTGCTATAAAAAGCGTGGAAGAAATGGCTTTTGCTTGTTCTCATTTGGGTAGTGTTTGTTTATTTTCACAAACACTAAAGTTTGAGTGCGTGATATTTTCAATGCAATATTTCCAAAATTAGCTTTATACTCTATAATAGAAATTATATACTTATTTTATAATATGTCCAGATTTTCTATAAACTAACTATGGATTGCATAAGCCATCAATGTATGTAATTCCTGACCAAAAATTTAGGGAGAGTTGAGACCTGAATAACTCAGGTAATTTTCTCTACTGCTGCATTGAGATCATGTTGGTAGATAAAACTCCTTAGTTCACATCTTTAGCCCTGTGGCCTGCCATGAATTTTAGTTCTACGTTTCTATTCACAACCACCTCACACCAGAAGATTTCACCAAGGGCTCAAACTGAGCGTACCTATAAGTAAAATCATTTTCAGGCATCATCCCCACCCAAATACATGCCTCCTCTGCTATACGTCACCTGTTCTTTCCTCCTGATTTTTAAAAGAGTTTTCATTTTTATTCATCCTTCTCTCTCTTTCCTATGCTTTATATTTTCACTGCCTATTTTCTGTTTAAACCTCCATCTTATTATTGTGAAAGAAAGCAAAAATGCCTCCTTTCTGGACTGCCTGCGTACAGTCTTGCCCTGCTCCCAGTCCCCTCTCATATCAGGTTAAAAATTACTCTAATCATGGATTCCCGCTGGTCAGCAATGACCCCCTGTTGTCCATAAGAATCCTTCTATTCTTATCCTATCTCCCACATTTCCTTACCCAGACACAGAAACCTGAGCTCAATAAACATAGATCAATGATGTGAAAGCTGAAGATGAATGGCACTTCTCACAGACATCTGTTTATTTTTATTATCAGACTATGAGATTTCAGAGGGTAAAGTCAGTGTTTCACCCATTTTTATATTCTCACATTGCCCACAGTAAGAATTTAATAAATATTTATTGAGGCCTGCTGGCGTGGTTCAGTGGTGGAGTGTTTACCTATGAACCAGGAGATCATGGTTTGATTCCTAGTCAGGGCACATGCCCCGGTTGTGGGCTTGACCCCCAGTGTGGGACATGCAGGAGGCAGCCGATCAATGATTCTCTCTCCTCAGTGAGGTTTCTATCCCTCTCTCTTCCTCTCTGAAATCAATAAGAATATATTTTAAAAAGGAAATGAATGAAGACCCATTCTCATTTCATTATAAAATAGTTGTCATTCATTTGGCATTAATTGCATGCCAGATATTAAGTGATGATCTCATTTAACAGGATGGTAAAATTGAAATTCTGACTTGGTTCCTGGTTAAGTGGATATAGAAATCCAAAGTGAGGTGGCAAGTTGCCATGTGAAGGTTGACTGATATGTGTATTGCATCTCCTTGCCCACTTTGAGGGTAAAAAGCATCAAGAGTTACCTACCCTATCACCTCCCCAAGAGGAGAGTTATTACATGACCCCTGGAGCTGCGGGGCAGAATGTCCTAAAATAATAACCATGTTGATGCATTGTTTAGTGGTGGGATTGGGTGATATTTTGATGCTGGGGTGAACCTTTACTCCCGGACTTTGCCAGACAAGGGATGGCATCCTATTTCCTATAGGTCAGATATGGCCACATGTAGAAATGAGATCCCCAATGGAGAGTCTCTTGTGTTCTGTCTCATTGTCCCTTCGGATTCCATGGTAGGACACAAAGACCCCAGCAACAAGAAAATGAAGGGTAGATGGTTAGATTTTGGGTAAGGGGCCATCTGGAATATAACCACTACAAGGGTCAGGGGAGACCTATGGGTGAGAGTTGGGGCGGGGGGCGGAGTATAAAAGAACCCTGGGAGAGAAGCACTAGGTTCATCCTATTATACCTTCCAGTGAGTCTCTGAGCATAACAGCTAAAACCCAGTTATGTCAATGGCCTGGGAGAGGTTTGGGGTGGAAGAGCAGAGAGGAGAAATCAAGCCACTCGCCACATCCCTTTTCCCTTCCCCCTGAGTTTGGAACAAATAGGAGGGGAAAATAGTTGAACATTAAAGAAATTCAGAGCACAGGTTAATCTCTTGAACTAGATATTGAAATTATCATATTTAATTTGTACTTTGGTTTAAATTAATTGAGTTTATGACAAAATAATGGTAGGATAATCTATTACCTAAGACTAAGCACGAGATTGTGGAACTGATGGACATTTTTACTCAGAGACGAAAGGAGGATGATCACTCACACAGAATAGAAATTGAAGAAAGGCAAAAGGTGAAGTTGCATTTTATTCTGTATACACATATATCTCCTTACACAATTCTCACAGCACTGGAATGGCACAATTATGACCTTTGTGCAGGTGAGCAAATCGAGGCATAGAGAGGTTATGCAATCTGCCCACTGTCTTAGCTGCTCAGTGACAGAAGCAAGATCTTAATTCAGTCCTTTGGCTTCCAAAGCATGTGTGGTCAAAAATGTACCACGAAGCACTTTACATACCAACTACAGTGGGTTTTTTTTCCTTCTCAACTGATTCTACTAAGATGGGGAACCAGGACCAGGATGCATTTTACATTGAGGGAATTATTGCATGCTGAAAAGAAAGATGGGAGGATAGGAGGAGGGAGACAGAAAGGCTTTGGAATGCCTACATTAGATGTTGTGGGGCAAGTCTATGGATATGCTCTCCTTATCTTTCAACAGCCCTGTCGGATACTTATGGTGGACATCATGAGTCTTACTTTAGTACAGTAGGGGGACTCACTGAATGGGCACTGCTCAAAGTGACACAGCTGATGAGCAGAAAGACGAACCTGGATCCCTTAGTCCCACAGAATAGATCCCAATCAATGCTCATTGGTTTATGTAATTCTTATACTGGCCACTTTTTGATATAGAGAGTCTGTAAATAGAAGTGCTGAGTTTCAAATACCAAGCCAGCTCTCTGCTGACAGCTTCCTACAAAGTTTGGGCAAGTCAATAAAAAGGAGAAAAAACTCCCTTTTCCTGTGAGAATCTCTTAGAAGCTATAGGGATATAAAACTTTGGTCAAACTAACATAAAATCTATATGTTCCAGATCTTAATTAGTTTCAGGTACTAGTTTTCCTCTTTTAAAACCTATTTCATAAAATAAAGCTTTAAGCAAACTCTCAATGTATTGGAGGGTGGGGGCGGGAGGGGAGGGGACGGACCGCTCTTATGAACAAGTTGCCTCTTTCCTACATGATCTCCAGAGTGGATTTTAAAGTTCTTCCTACCCAGGAGCACACTGGAAAAACAACCAACAACAACAAAAACAACAAATCACTTTTTTTGGACCCACCATCTATCTCTCTGTGGATATTAGACATAGAATAAAGATAAGACTATGTCTTTGCTAATATCTGTGTTTATTATTCAACGTGCCCCATGTTTATAGGAAGACTGAGTGGGAACCCATCTATCTCAGTTTCTTTCTGCTATTCTATTATTTCCCAGCAAATGCCTATGGTATTAAAAATAGTGTCAGCTCTGCAAACTCTTAACATAGAATCTACATAAATGTAGACTCCCAAAGACTTGCCAGGATCCATAGGCAACTAGAAAGCTACTTTTAGAAAGCACTAACTTATGTTGAATTCTGTTGCATTTCTGAGTAGAATGAGTGATTATCATTTTTTAAGAAATTGATCCTGCTAAAATTCCCTGGGCATCTACTATGTGCAAAGCATTGGACCAAATGCTTTGATTTGAAGATAAGAGAAATTTTGACCCACAGTGTTCCCATGTCTGCTTTAGATGACTCAGATGATAAGATTTGGAACTTTTGAGCTGATAATATTTAGATGAGATTTTGAATTTTGAGTTGTTGCTATAATGGGTTAAGACTTTTGAGGATATTGGGATATGATGAATATATTTTCCAAGGGGGATGGATGTGAATCTTTGGGGGCCAGAGAGTAGATTATAGGAGGCTGAAAAATGTCCCCCAAAATATCTAGGTCTGAATCACTGAACCCTTAAATGTTACATTTTATGGAAAAAGAGACTTTGCAGGTATGACTATAGATTTTGAGATGAGGGGATTATCCTGGATTATCTGGGTGTGCCCTTATCTGAAAGAGAGTTAGGATAGTTGACACAGAAGAGAATGAGGCAAAATGACTATTGAAGAAAGGATTGCAGTGATGTGGACACAAGCCAAGAAATGCTGGCAGCCTCCAGAAGCTGGAAGCAGCAAGGAATAACTTCTCCCCTAGAGCCTCTAGAGGGATTGGTCCGGTGAAACTGACTTCAAACTTCTGGCCTTCAGAACTGTAAGACAATAGATGTGTGTTATTTTAAGCTACAAAGTTTGTGTTAATTTGTTACAACAGCTCTAGAAAATGAACACGATAGTAAGTGGGAAACAGAACTCAAAGTCAGTTCCTCTGACCCCCTATTATACTGGGGTAAGGACTTTTGCGGCAACTACATGCCTGGCTTAACTCAAAGTCTCTTGGCAGCCAAAGGAAGACCAGAATATCAAGTTACAAAGTGGTTATTATCTAATATAGTAAAAGATGATTAGTTATTAGCAGAGAGAAACTTTTTCAAATTTTCAGAAATTTTATAAGATCCTTTAAAAGGGCTACCATATATAATATAATGGATAATATTTTTAAGTTTTCACTGATGATGCATATATATTCTTTGGCTTTTGGCATAAGGTGAAATCACTGCTCTGTGAAAGACTTTCTAAGCCATAGAAAGCTAAATTATCATCTAAGGATGATGAATACTAGAGATGCATAATAAAAAAGGGATAAAATAGCCCTAGCCAGTTTGGCTCAACAGATAGAGTGTCGGCCTGTGGACTGAAGTGTTTCAGGTTCGATTTCGGTCAAAGACACATGCCTGGATTTTGGGCTTGATCCCCAGGAGGCAGCCAGTCAATGATTCTCTCTCATCATTGATGTTTCTATATATATATCTCTCCCTTCCTATCTGATATCATTAAAAAATATATTAAAAACAAACAAACAGGGATATAATAGAAAATGGGATAGAACAGTATGGTTAGCATGTCCCTTCAGGATGGTTAGCATGTCCTTTATAATGTGTGTATGTGGCAGGGAGTGGTTCATAGAATTTATTATACAAACAAAGTCACTCTGACGGTGAAAAGAAGTACTGGTAACAATTATACTGGGACAACAGGCTCAAATAGAAACTGATCCAGAAAAAATGAGACACGTGGTCATTTTATTATACACAACACCCTTAAGAGTGAGGAGAGACCCTTGTCAAATCTAGAGTGTCCCTGACTAAGATAAAAACAGACTTTTGTTCAGGGCTCACACTCTTCCTAGCCATCAACAAATTATCTTCTGTGGACTATTAACTTTTAATTTTACAAATAATATTATAAAACAAATACAATTTTTGTAAATTAAAAAAGACTATGCAAATTCAAACATCTAACAAATCAAATATTTTATTCTTCCAGGCCTTAAGATCACATTTAATATGCATATACACATATCTACACTAATAAAAGAGAAAGATGCAAATTGACCATACCTCCACAATGCCCATCAGCCAATCAGGTGTGAGTATGCAAATTAACCCAACAAAGATGGTGGGTTAATTTGCATATGCAGGTGCAGAGCGGCCAGGCAGGACAGGACACCTGCTATGAGGGGGAGGAAAGGGGGTGGTGGTGGAGGAAGCTACAGGAGCGGCGCTCCGCCGGTAGTGAGGACTTGCAGGCTCCTGGGCGGCTGGGAGCGAAGTCAGGGGAAGGAAGGCCTATTCTTGCACAAATCTTCAAGCAATGGGCCTCTAGTATTTTATAATTGCAATTTTAGCATAGGTATCATTTTTTTCTTTTTCAAGATTCTAAATTGTCATGATATTTATCATTTTAATGCCTGCACATATTAGACCTATTTAAACATTTTTCTTTTGTTAAATATTTTGGTTTTCTCCCATATTTTGATAAAAATGTACCATAAATAATGTGAAATTGAAATGCATGTTTTGAGTCAATACATTTTCCCTGTCAGATTATTTCCTTAATAGAAATTCCTAGAGGTGAAATTACTTGAGTCAAAGGATTCTCAGCTTCTCATCTGAATTCTGTTCATGGTCTACATCATTGAAAGGGCTATTACATAACATGATGGGCAGTGTCTTTAAAATAACAAAATTGGCCCAACTGCTGTGGCTCAGCAGTTGAGCATCCACAATCAAACCAAGAAGTCACTGGTTTGATTCCAGGTCAGGGCACATGCCTGGGTTGTGGGCTTGATCCCCAGTAGGCATGTGTAAGAGGCAGCCAATCAATGATTCCCTCTCATCATTGATATTTCTATCTCACTCTCCCTCTCCCTTCTTCTCTGAAATCAATAAAAATATATTTATTAAAATAAAATAAAAATAAAATGACAGAATTGGTTACAACTGTCCAGATTATATTGAATCTGTGTCCATAATGTGAAAACCAAACTATGTACAGTTGTTCCACGGGGAAAGTGGCAGCTCCAGAAGGCTGTCTCCTTCTCCTAGTTTTAGCCATTGTGGATCTCAGTCAGAATGATATCTGACAGGACCACTGGCTCAGTCCATTTCCTCCTGGTCAGAGCAGAGCAGACCAGAGAAGCAAGCTACTATTTGTTGGTCAACATTTGTATTAAAAAAAACCACCTGTTTATTTACAGCCCCTTTAACATTTTTTTCAATAGTCCTGTATATAATGCCCTGTATATATTTTTTTGTTTTTCATTCAAAATATAACTGTGCAAAGATATATGTATAAGATTGTTACTTCAGTGAGGCACTGTTTGTCAGAGAAAAAGCAAAATAAAAAAGAATTAAAAAATAAACTAGAATTATCCTAAAAATCCATCAGTCCATCACAAAAAGATTAAAAATGGTACATCAATACAAAAGAAAGATGCAATCTATAAATTCTAATTTTAAAAAATCTAAAATATATGTTAGGTGAAAAGTGTACATGTAAGATCACACTTACGTAAGACAAAACAAAGATCTACACACACACACAAGCACAAACATACACATAATTAAAAAGTTATGGAAGAACAATAATGTATAATAGTCTTACCTCTTTGAGCTGGTTCTGGAGCTGATGGTATGAAGAACAATTTTTACTTTTTATCTTATACCCTTTTCTACTATTGCAACTTTTGACCATGAGCATGATCATAATAATTAGGCAATAAACAGTTCCAAGCCTAGGCCTCTCTAAGAGTCCATGCAGACTCTTGCTTTTGCTCTTGGAATTGCCCCCACCCCCATCCCCAGCTACCATGTGAAAAATCCCTGGCTAGCCTGCTAGATGATGAGTGATCATATAAAGGAGAGGCCAGTTGTCCCAGCAAAGGTACTCCAGCCTAGAGCCAGCCACACTCCAAACATGTGAGAAAGCTCAGCCTAGACCATCACAGACAACTATCTGACCTGCATCTGACCACAGACTCACAATTGAGCATAGCCAAGGACTAGAATAGAGAACTCATTTGCACTAGGATTATCTTTCCTTCTAGAATTTCATAATTTTTCCTTTCCAGAATCCCTATCAAACCAAGTAGGATTGCTATTCCTAAAATTTGTTAGCAGAAAACAAGTGATGTATAAATCATCTCCAACCTTCATGCAATTTGCCTTTTGATTTCACATTTAGATTCTTCATTCTGTTAAGCACTTTTAAATTTCATCTTCTCTAATATTTTGATCATGTAAGATCAAAGTTTACCTCATTTATTTTATCCTTAAAGAAGAAGACAGAATGGAAAAACCAACCAATATCCATAGAACAATAAAGTCATATGAAAAACGCACCTGGGTACTATTGATTTAGTTCTATTAGAAGGATCATCAGACAGGCTGCCTTCTGCTTATCTAACTATGCTAATGGATGAATGAGGTAGCCCTTTTTAGATCAATGAATTGGATATAGTCTTGAAATATTCTTGTCTCTTCCTGTTCTCCACCTGTGCTCTCTACCTTCTCAGTTATACATAGGCTTCTCCCAAATATAAGAAATCTTCCCTTCATAGTGAAGAAACTCCACAAAACAAAAAAGGAAGTCAGAACTGAGATGTATGATTTATCTTTTCCATACTGTGTAGTTCATTGAAGTTCCACAGGGAAATGGGCGGCTTGATTTACCTCTGGGAATTGCCCGGAAAAATTAACAGCTACCCAGGGACTTAGCTTGTGTCAACAACAACCCAAATACAACTTTCCAAACTCATTTAATTGTCTGCATGATGCAATAGGACTTCCCTATCTCCTTGCTCAGACATGATACACAAGTTTATTTTTTTGATACACCAGTTTATATAAATAAAACTAAATTGGTATTCTCCATCCTAGTATTTACTCTAGCTCAGTGAACCAACCATCCAGAAAGAGCAGTAAAAAGTAGGACTCAGTCCAGACACAGCTAAAAAAGCCAACCAGAAGAGAGACAGAGAGCCAGAGAGAGAGAGAGAGAGAGAGCGCCATTTCCACATTTCCAGAAAAAGATAACATAAAGCCCCATTCTGCCTCCCCTAAATGCTTGCACAATTTTTACAAAGAAGACCATCACTCCTCACCCCAGCACTACTTTCCCTTTCTCTCTTTACACTTCACCAATTCCTACTAAAGTCACAAATGGGAGGGCTGGACAGAACAGCAAAACATTCATGTGTGGGTGAGCCTGTGGAGAATCTGAATGTGTCAGCCGCGGGGATGCCCACAGCTACCTTGGGGCCAACACCACAGTGGATGCTCAGGGCATGTTTGCTCAGTGAAAGACTGGGTGGCTGAAAACACTGGAAAAGCTTCTCAGGAACCTAAGAGCCAGATGGGATGGTGGCTGAAGTCCTAGAAGTAAGTCAGCCTCCCCTCACCCCCATCTGTATGGCAGTCCCCATGGAAATGGAGGAGGATAGAGAGCCATTAACTGTGAGCTGCTTCTTGTGCAATCAGGTTCAGAATGAAAACAGAGAGCCCCTCACACTGGGGAAATGAAGAAGGCAGCATCCCATTCATGAAAACCAGCATCTAGCAAGATCACAAGGATGACGCCACTGCTGCTCACAAACCACCCAGGGATGGGCATGGTCACAGGAGGTCATGCTCTGAGATGGCTTGTTATTCAGAACATACAGTCAAAATATGAAGGTAAGGTGTTTATGGGGAGTCTGGGTGGTGTGGCTCAGTGGGTGAGTGTTGACCTGTGAACCAGGAGGTCACAGTTTGATTCCCTGTCACGGCACATGCCCAGGTTTTGGGCTTGGTCCCCAGTGGAGGGCGTGCAGGAGGCAATGATTCTCTCTCATCATTGATGTTTCTATCACTCTTTCCCTCTCCCTTCCTCTCTGAAATCAATTTAAAAAATCAATATATTTTTAAAAAAGTATTTATGGGGAGCAAATGGCAGAGAGAGTGAATCTGTAGTAAGTGGATTGTTCACTTTAAATTTGCCTGCACTGTGTCTCAGCTCTAGAAGGTAAGCCTGCATCAGCATCCCTGAGGGATGCGGAGCATCTGAGAGTCTCCAAAGCCTCCCTGTGCTTAGCTGCTAGAACTCCCTGGAGTGGAGGTGAAGCCATGACCTTGGCCACGTGAAGCACTGATTCTTCTATCTAGGTAGCAGATTGTTGTCTGTTTAGGGGAGCCAGGTAGGTCTGTCCCAACTGGCCAATAATTATATAGGACAGAGGCTGCCCTTGCCCTTCAATAGCCAGAACTAGGCGGAGTGACTGAAAAGGGTACTCCAGGCAGTAATTATGGGGGTGAGATGGAAATGGTCATTATTCTCTACTGGTGCTGGTGAATATTCCCCCAACTAGGCTGGACTTTTGTCCCTGGCACAAAGAAGCAGCAGTTCCATTCTTCCTGTGACCCCTTATGTGAAATGTGTGCCTGTTTTTTGCAGGGAGCATTCTCTTATCTGCTTACCAGAGAAGGACAGATGCCTGACTGTCCGGGTATGAACATATTTGTAAAAGTTAATCCCTTCTCTATGAATCTATCACTGTAAAACCCTCCTGTTTTGTCTCCCCAGGTGCACCTGGGGCACCTGAGCCTTTTCTGAGAGGACCAAGATGGAAGCTTCCATGAGCTGTCTTTATTGTGCCAACAAATGGACAGAAAGCTCTCCAGAGGCCACTTGCAGGACGTCTTGTCTGGTGGCACTGTCCAGTGGCTGCATGAAATAAAGCTGTGGGAGATGAAGGAGCCAGGGCTAATTCGTGATTATTCAAACTATGCATTATCTCAATCCCTGGATTCTCTCCTCCTCCTGGGTCACTTTCACTGCTTACTATCACCAGCATCGGAGGGAAGGCAGAGGAAACCAGGGGAGATGAAATTCAAATGAATCCACTGTGCTACTTGTTAGCAGCTCAGCTCCCAAACACACGAGGGGAGGCGGCTGCAGCTCTTCTGTGGGTTTCAATTCTTCATGCTATTCTTGTTCCCCCTGCTGCCTGCAACATCGAGTGGGCTGCGTGGAAATGATCTGTGGGATGAAAGAAGAAAGGAGGGGGGAGTTTTCTCCAACAGTAGCTTCTTCAAAGAAAAGGAAAGGGAATTATATGCTCAGTGGCAGCATGCCACACAGATTAGTCCACATTTTATTAAACAAACTCATGTTTGGAAGCATCTTATCCCCTCAGAACTAGAGGAACAGGGATGCTGAGACCATATTTAGAGCAATTATAATGCAGAGGATGTGCTGATTGTCATAGCAGCACAAAGAAAATGAGAAAGTATTCTTAAAAGATTATGCCAAGGACAGCAAAAGCAGAAACAAGCAAAGGCTGTACCCAAACCTTAAAGGATAATGAAAAGAAAGAAAAATACATTAAGATGTTTAAAGCCACTATCACCAACACAGGTAAGATGGCAGGGAGAGGAGAAGAAAAATCTATGGCATAGGAAGGGGTTGGACTATGGTCACCCATGTCCTGTCCGGCTCTGTGGTAGACACTGAGATATACCACCAAGATGCCCCTGCAATGAAGGGTTTATCCCAGCTGCAGGGAATGCTGGTGGTAGAGAATTTTCAGCTATGAGACCCTTTAGGGATCGTCTCCATGGCGGAGAGTTACTTTGCCTTCCAGCCAAATGACTGACTAAGTCCAATGACTGACCTTTATGTAGAAAGATAAAGGCCTGGCCATTTTGGCCTAATTTGGGTCAGCTCTGAAAGGCCATTCTAGATCAGGCTGCCTGTGGAGATGGCTGAGGCTACCACTGGGTCTGCATCACAGCTTGACTTCTCCCATTCTAATCTGTCCCATCGCATCCACAAATGTTGATCTCAAGGGCACTTCTCAATAAACCTCTTACATGTGGACTCCCATTTCCAGAGTCTTCTCCCTTAGAAGCTCGACATGCAGTGGTCACTACTTGTTCTTCATCCTGCCTGGGATGTATAGCTTCTCACATTCTCTGAGCTGAAGATTCACGTTTGTGTACGCTTTGATATATACAAGAAGAGAAGCTATAAAACACATCAAAGAAGAAATGCAAGTTGGTGGGGGAGGGGGAGTGGGGAATGCAGGAGAGAAAAAGGCTTTCAATGAGCCAGATGGAAATGGAATAAAGAGATTTGGCTTCAAATTTAATATTAAAAGAAGGTGTTAAAGTAACCATAAGGATCATGGAGCACTCAAAGTCACAACTACATCAGTCAAGAAATGTTTATGGCACCCATATCAGGTGCCAAGCATTGGGAAGAGAACAGTGAAGGGGACAGCATGGTGTTTACCTGGGAAAGGTAAAGGGCATAGTCTATGTGAATCCTCTACCACAGCTAAATCCATTAAAGGGCAGGTAACCTTTTTTTGGCTAAGCCTAAGAACATGATTTTCTATTGGGGGTGAGGGAACTGCTTGCAGTTCAATGAAGAGCATATCCTCGGGTGAGAACGTTTGCCACCAGATGAAGATATCAATAGCAGAGAGACTGGACTAAAGTATTGATTGATCTGGACATACTCCCCCACTGAATGTCATTAGACACAGCCTTTAGACCCTACGTCTAAGAGAAGTAACACAGAAAACAGCTCAATCAATGGAGATTCATGAAACCAAGAGCTTCCTGAGTTGTCTTACAGGCATTTTCCATTGATTGAACTGCCTAAGAAATTTAAGGTAGAATAATATGCAGCTATTTTTAGAAATAAAGCAATACACACACTTGTACACGAGCACTCACATACATACATACATAAAGTCTACCACATCTTAATATTTTTAAAAGCCAGTTGTAGAATAGTGTGCTTAGTAGTATAATTCAATTTTAATCAGCAAATACATATATGGCATCAAGAACTACATCTGACAATTTCACAAATTACTAAGTCATTTACTACACATAACCATCCTTCAAGAAATTTACAAATATAGTCCCCATTTTTTTCCAGGTGGAGAAATTGAAGCACAGGGAAGTTAGTTAATTTCCCAAGGTCAAAGAGTTACCAAGTGGTTAAGCCAGGCTGGGAACTGTTCTCTTTCTCATCAGCACATTGAAGCTGGCCCTTGCAAGCAGGAAATATAGTGGCATCCCTTAACATCTGGATGATGTCTTAGGGTTTACCATGTGTTTTATAGAGGTGTCATTACAGTGCTTCATAAAATTTCAGTGCTCCTTCTGGGTAGTAGGATTGCCTTCCTGACTGGGGATCAAACCTGCAATCTGGGCATGTGCCTGACCGGGAATGGGGCTTATTTATTATTGCAGCACTATCAAGTCCATCCTCACCATTACAGTTGCTTCACCTCCTTCCACAGATAAAGAAACGAAGGTTCAGAGAAGTTTAATGACTTGTCCATGGTCACATTAGTAAGATGGAAAGCCCTTTGACAAGCAGAAATTGAGGGTCAAGATCATTTTAGAAAAGAATAACTTGAGCAATGTCAAGAAGGCAAAAAAGTATATTTAAGCAAGTATTAGTGGGAATGTTGAAGTGCTGACCAGGGTAGAATCAGAGTGCTGACTACCACATGAATAAGGAGTGCATCATGAACTTATTAAATATGTTTATAGAAAGTTAGCAAGAGAACTGGAGCCAAGGACCAGAAATTGTCAGAGAGGAGATAGAAAAGTGTAAGCGCAGATGCAGCTTGTGCCATGGTCAAGGCCAAGACGTCATCAAGATTTTCCCACCAATCTGCCCAATCCCTGATGCTCCACGGTCCTTTCACTGCCATGCAGATGGAGATTCAGCTGATTCTCTGGGAACTAGCTAAAATGACCAGTCCATGCAATCCGCTTTTACCTTTGCATCCTTGACCACTATCAGAAAATGCAAACCCTTTTCAGAGAGGGCTGGAACTTTCCCAACTTTATTTAGAGAGCAAGAGAGAGAGAGAGAGAGAGAGAGAGAGAGAGAGAGAGAGAGAGAGCCAGAGAGAGAGAGAGAGAGAGAGAGAGAGAGAGAAAGAGAGAGAGAGAGAGAAGCTTCCAAGGGAATATTCATCCAGCCGTCCTGACTGAGTAACCAGCAAGCCATCTAACCTGGCTGATCCATCAGAATGAATGGGACAAATCCCCAGCAGACAATTCAGCCAGAGCATCCTGAGACAGCATTGAGAGGAACAAGCCCGTAGGCTAAGGATCAGCCAATGTCAGGTATCACCATGCCTTATACTCAGAAGAGTCCAAAGAACTGGACAAATATCTGCCTGGAAAGTTGCTGGAAAGTTAGAATAGAGGTTTATTTACATGAAATTCTGCTGTAGGGAATCTAGGAAGAGTGGGTGTCCCAGCTCTGCATAAATAAGCAGAGGAATACAAAATGGAAGTCTAGCCAGGCTGCTCCTGGAGCCAGAAGAACTGGTAACTACTAGGCTTCAGAGTGGGGGAATCTGTCCTGCAGAGTGAGGGAATCTGTCCTGCAGAGTGGGGGAAGCTGTCCTGCTCTGAGCAGGCAGTTATTTTAAGAGTGGAATCTGGGGTTGTTTTTACTTCTTCAATAGGGTAGAAGTCTCAGGCACCGATGGGTCCACATAGCCACAGCCTCTCTATATTGGACTGTCGAAATGGCTGTGCTTTCATTCCTGATCTGCATCCTATAGCCTCCCCATGGGGCCCTGCCATGACTCTCTGCTCCTTGGGGATCCAACCCCTTGCCAACCCCTTCTTCATTTCTCTAGACCAGGGGTCCTCAAATTTTTTAAACAGGGTGCCAGTTCACTGTCCCTCAGACCATTGGAGGGCCAGACTATAGTTTTAAAAAAAAACTATGAACAAATTCCTATGCACACTGCACATATCTTATTTTGAAGTAAAAAACCAAAACGGCAAAAACACCCGCATGTGGCCCGCGGGCTGTAGTTTGAGGACGCCTGCTCTAGACCTTGCGAGACCTTATGCTTCATCTAAACTGATGGGGGCCCCAGGAACTGTGATGCTGCAACTGCTCAAATCTGCCTTTGCCAACGTCTGGGATTCCAGCTGCTGCAACTTACCCGACAGACAGATAAGATGACTGTGGTGTTAATGCCATCCGCATTCAGCTGGTGTTTACCATGCCCCTAGTGGCGTGATCTGAACTGCTGTCCCCTTCCTGGATGGAGCAAGGGAAGCCCTATAGCTTCATTCATTTCCCTTTCCCAGAACCTGACTTTTCTTCACCTTCCATTTCCAAAGGGGACGGCTGCAGTGTCAGCATGCTTTGGGACTGAGCATGATTAAAATATAACTGATCTCAAAACTGAGTTGCTCTGGTTTAACAGGGATAAAAAAAAAGAAGAAGAAGACAGATTGCTTTTGCATGTCACTTTTTAAATACATGCTGCAGAATCCCTGTGTAGAGAGACACAGGGTGTAAATTAGGAAAGCTTAGCTCTTGCATTGTTTTGGGTAAACACAATGGAGAAGTGAAATAAGAAATGGAGAGCTAATTGATGTAGAAGAAAGTAAAACAGCAATCTTTTGATGCTAACATTCTGTGGGTGAACACCACATGCGGTCCTCAATGGGAAGGCAATGAACCAGCCCACTGGGATAATGACACTCTTGTGTGAGAATCATGAAGTGGGGGAGGTGGGGGGGGGGGGTTCATGGAGGTCCAGTGGGGCTTTAAAGTGAACAATGCCACCATCAAAGAGAACGTTTGATTTTTTTCTCCAGGCCTGGGACTGTCTTTCTGGAGGCTCCTGGCCAGAAAACCTATTTTCCCATCTCAGTGACAGGACTTCCTGGGGAAAATAAATAGCTCTTCCTGCCAGGAACAGAGGCAAAAGGCAAGGTAGCCATGCAGTAAACCAGATGACTCGAGAGCAACCAAAGAAATTCTCTTCTGCAGGTGACAATGTGTGTAGGCAGAGGTGGAGGTGGGTAGGGGGCAAAGCAAAAAGAGAAAGTAAGCTTGAGAATTTATGAGGGAAAGATGGCAATAATGGGACACAGATTGCCCGTAGAGGAGGTCTAAATCCTAGTTAATGTAGAAGGAAAACAAAGCAGCATGAAGTAAATGGGTTGGACAAAGAGGAGGGGCTAGCGGCAAAGCTGCTGCCACATCCTGAATAAGGAAAGATTGAGGGTTAACTGTCCAACTTGCCTATGGTGTAAAATGAATCTGGTTAGCTGCCAAATCGGTAAACATTGCACATACTGATTTATTAAATGAACTGTTCTGTTTCTTCAATTCAAGAACCTTTGCCCATTTCAGATATATACCTGTACTCATACCAGGTTCATCAACCATCTCAGTTCCAGACGGTGATTGACATTAATGATAATCCTAGCTAATAATAGACAAATATGCAAATTGACCATACCTCCAACATGCCCACAAGCCACACCCACCATCCAATCAGAGCGAGTATGCAAATTAACCCAAACCAAGATGGCTACAGCCACAGAGAGCAAGGTTTCCTAGGTAACAGAGGAAGCCAAGCTTTCTGCCTGCCCTTGCCAGGCCTAAGCCTCCACTCAAGCTACAAAGTTTCAATTACAGAAGGTAAACAAATTCAAACAAATGGCGCCAGAATGGAGCTTGAGAGAGCAGGCCAGGGTTGCCACCGGCAACAGGGGAAGCAAAGCTTTCCGCACACCCTGGCCGGGCCCACCCACTTAAGGCAACAAAGTTTCAATTATAACCCCAACACAAATGGCTGCCGGCCGGCCTTGGAGGGAGCCCCAGGCTTGGCTCTGCTCCAGGCTACAAAGTTTCAATTGTAGAAGGAAGATAAATTCCAGATACCAGGGCCTCTGCTTGGGTTGCCAGGGGGCGTGGCCGGCCTGCAAACCACCACAGGCCCCTCGCTCAGGCCGCCCCACACCCCAAGGGAACCCCCACCTGATCCGGGACGCCCTTCAGGGCAAACCAACGGGCCCCCACCCCTGTACCAGGCCTCTATCCTATCTAATAAAGAGTACTATGCAGATTGACCATCACTCCAACACACAATATAGCTGCCCCCATGTGATCAAAGATCCTGCCCCCATGTGGACACAATATGGCCACCACAAGATGGCCAGCAGGAGAGGGCAGTTGGGAGGCACCTGGCCTGCAAAGGAGGGCAGTTGAGAGGGACCAAGCCTGCAAGGGAGGGCAGTTGGAGGTGATCAACCCTGCAGGAGAGGGCAGTTAGGGGTGACGAGGCCAGCAGAGGAGGGAAGTTGGGGGCAAACAGGCTGGCAGGCAGAAATGGTTAGGGGCAATCAGGAAGGCAGGCAGGCAAGCAGTTGGGAGCCAGCAGTCCTGGATTGTGAGAGGGATGTCCGATCCCTCAGGGATCGGGCCTAAACGGGCAGTCGGACATCCATCGAGGGGTCCCATTTTGGAAAGGGTACAGGCTGGGCTGAGGGACAACCCCCCTCCGTGCACGAATTTCGGGCACTGGGCCTCTAATATAGTGATAATGATGATTATTATAATTGCAGTGGATAACATTTATTTAGTCCTTACTTTGGACTCTCTGCTTTATTTTATTTAAAAAAATATTTTTATTGATTTCAGAGAGGTAGGGAGAAGGAGAGAGAGATAGAAACATTAATGATGAGAGAGAATCATTGATCAGCTGCCTCCTGCATGCCCCCTACTGGGGATAAAGCCTGCAACCCAGACATGTGCCCTGATGGGAACTGAACTGTGACCTCCTGGTTCATAGGTTGATGCTCAACCACTGAGCCATGCCAGCTGGGCTGGACTCTATGCTTTACACACATCAGAGTTATCCCACCCTCAGAGTTATCAGGAAAGGTGGGAGCCATGATCGTTCCCTTTTACAGATAAGGAAATCAAGGCCAAAGACGTTTGCTTGAGTCAACTGCAGACCCAGAGATGCTGACTGCAGAGCCTGAGCTCCTGAATATTATGGAATGTCATCTATTGCTGTGCAGAAGTAATGGGTTTATGTCTATTCTTCCCTATTACACTGTGAAGAAGAAAGTGTCATGAGCTGCAAATAGGTTCTCCTAAATATATTTTATTTAGCCTTGGTTTTCAAATTGATTTCCCTGTTATAACTGCATATTCAACATTATACCTTTTTAACCATAAAATCTACACCTATAATTTTTGTTAACACAATTTAATGCAATCCCAAAGGATTGACATCAGGTTATCTTTGCCTAAAAGAGCTTCCATATACACACAAAACAATGAAAAGGACAAGCAAATGCCAATGAGAACAGAAACTCTGTATTCGTTACCGCACTTTCTAACCTCTTCCTAGTTCTGTCTCACTCCTTCAAAAGCTATATTTTTAAAAGCCTAGTCCAGACCACATTACTTAAATTATCTTGTGTAGTATGTGACAGAAAATATATATTTGAGAAAATAAAAGGCTAGGTTTTCTCTTCTTGGTCCAGGGTTGTAGCTTTCAAAGGGAAATCCTATGATTAAAAATGAAGTAGGAAAGATAAAGCCATAGTTCTAAATTAGGGTACTTCTCTGAAATATATGGAAACCTGTGTTTAAAGATATGCCCAAATAGGTCCCCTGTTCTGGGCTGGACCATACTTTGATTTTTTTTTTGATGACAAGGAAACAAAAGATCTTGGAGACCAAGAAGGAGGAGCCAGCTATAGAGTTTGCCAAATGCAACGCCCAAACAATGTGTACATGGGCTTTTGGCATTCTGTCTGAACGTGTAAAAGGTCAATCATGTGACCACTTCTGGGCTTCTGCAGAGTGGGAACTGCATGTTTGTGACTTGGGGCGACATACAGAGGCTTCAGGAAACTAAAGAGGTGCCTTATGTGTGGCATTTCTGGGCTACCCTTTCAACAAGTGGGTAAAGATGTAAAATCATATTTCTCAGACCCATCGGGAAGTTTCCAATCTCTGCCCATGGCATTAGATCTCTCTCATCCAGATGAAATGCCATCAAAACTTTTTTAAAATTGTATTTGTTAAACAAAAAATGTAGTCGATTCTTAAGTAGATTAATGAGACATTTTTCAGGATTCTTAAACATAGGCAGTTCAAGCAGAACATTTATGCTTGCAATTCTTCTCTGTTAGGAATTATTTTTAGTGGGAAAGTTCTTGAGACCTTAGGACAATAGTCATTATTTATTGATATCTTTAGAGTAATGTAAGAAGGGATAATTATTGCATAGCAAGAACCAGGAGATTCAAAATCCTATGGAAAATCTCCTGAGATCTCCCAGCAATTTCAGTTAATACTAAAGCTCTGTACATCCCCTTTCCAATTAAAAAAAAGAGAGACTTAACTACAAGTACCTTTGCCATTTCTTCCACAAAAACAAAATAGCTATTCTAAAAGCTGGAATCTGTAAGTTATCAACTATATAACTTTCAGCAAGCTAGTTTAATCTCTCAGTACCTCAGTTTCCTTATCTGCAAAATGGGGACAACAATTGTCCCAACCTTAAGATTTACTTATCTGCTTCTACAGATATTGTACTAATTCTCCATTTGACTCTTTGGTAGAGTAGTAAGGACCTGTGATCCAATCCTGCAGGTGAAATGGAGGCAAATTTCACATGGACCACAAAATTTTTTATATTCTTACAAAGTTAGTGTTCAGAATGTCCTCCTCATAGAGTAAAAAACAAAATAGTAATAATAATAATAACTTGCAGTGAAATGGATCCTCAAGGTAGCTATTTTCTGCATCCGGACAAACATAACATGGATGTTACCTATATTAACCTAATAATGCATCCTTGAAGTTCTAAAAGAATGGATTTTCATGCTGGATTATGACGGGTAGGTGGTAAACCGGTGTCTGATTTCTAAATCACAGCCCTCCTTCATAAAGCCTGCCTCTGGGCTAGACCTTGCTTCTCTTGCAGGTCTCTGGTTGGGGAGTGGTGGTGGGAGAGCAAGCGTCTGATGTTTCAAATAAGGGATACTGGATGAGGATGCCAGGGATGCCCATGTGCCTCTTGAGTTTTCGAGAAGAGGATAAACCCTTAGAAGACGAGGATGTGGAATGCTACTGGAGGGAAGAATGTGACAAGTGAAACAGCCACAATGTGTCAGAATCTTAGGACAGGTATTGCTCTATCTTGTGAGTCTGAACAGTTCCCTACAAAATGTAATACTCATCTTAGCAAATAGTAATGACATCCATTCATTCAACAACTACTTACTGGGAGCCTACTATGTGCCAGGCACCGATTAAAGAGCTGTGGATGCAGAAATAAATACAACAGTGTAAACCCCTGCCTTTACAAGGCTACAGACTTCACACAAGCAAGAGGGCACCTCCTCTGTATTTGACAAATAGTTCCTAGGTCTAAATCTTAATCTTAGTGATTGCAAGGCATCACGGCGGGGGGGAGGGGGAGAGGGGGGCGGGATGCGGGGAGGGGGGAGAAAGAGCTCAAGGTCGCATTCCAGGCTTGGCTATGTGATTCTGGGCAGATGACCTAAGTGCTCTGAGAATCTGTGAATGTACTTACAAAAGGAAAGCAAGACCATGAGGTCTCTCATGTATCTTCTTTAGTCTTCACCGGTTAATTATAAATAAAATACAGGGAGAGGATACTTTCTTGTTCTGGAGAGAAAATCTTTAGGACAATCATTAGAGAATGCTTAACACCATAGACATAGGATTCTTAACACTGTTCCCCACACAGTTTTCATTCCCTAGAGGAAAAGATCACCCACCATCACATTCACTGGCCACCCAGGACCCTGAGCTCTTCAAGGAATTATCCAGTCCTGCTAACATTGTACCAAATTCCTAACCAGACTGTCACATCAGGTGTCTTTCTCCACTATCAGTGGAAGCAGAGTGAAAAGGATAAATAATTCTTTATAAATTGATACCCAAAGGCATTAAGGAACTATCCAAATAAAAAGCTCCTATGTTATTTTGGCTCTTCAGCAGAGATGAGACACATGAAAATTGAAAGCATATAATTTTAAGAGAGGAGGAGAACTCAGGACAAGCTTTTTTTCTTTCCCCCTAAAATACAAAACAACACCTGGGAAAGCAAGATTTATATTTTAAAATAAAAAATAGTCAAAAAATGTAAATTCCAGAATTCCAAGTAGCCTGGGTTTTTGTTATTTTACAGTTTCCTTGACATTTAGTAACTTTCTTAAAAATAGAAAATAGCATGGAATTAGATACTCCCGAGAACTAATTCAAGGGCCATTTTTTCTTAGTTGCCCTCGGGTGAGAATCTGGTTCATACCTGGACCTTTGCCTCTTACCCTCATTTAAGATCTAAAGGTGCAGGCAGAGCGTGGGTGGGACCAGGAGGGCTGGGAAGCTCCAGTGCCCTAGGGTGGCTTTGTTCCTTGTCCTTCCCCGGGCTGTGGACCAGCATCCCTTGCATCCCTAGAAATGCAGAGTCTCAGGTCCCACTTGAGACCTACTACCTAAGGATCTGCATTTTCACAAAATCCAGGTGATGTGATGCGCATGAATGTTTGTTTCTCTCTGCCTGGACCTCCTCTGCAGGCTGAAGGAAGAAAGCAAGTGAGCGTCGTAAGGAGTATGGTGATGGCTGATGGGGAAAATGCAACAAAGGGATCCCTACTCTCCTTCATGTAACATTCCTTTGCTTTTTCCCCAAACTCAGCCCTTTGATCACTCCCCTTTCATTTATTTATTTGCCTTTTCAATAAATATTTTCTCATGAGCCTCCTATGTACCAGGTTGAAGATACAGCAGTGAACACGACAGACGAGGTCCCTGCTCTCATAAAGCTTCACATTCTGGTGGAGGAGGGAGGGCCAAACAAGAGACAAAGAAATCATTTAAAGTCAGGGAGCAACAACTTCTATGAATAATAACAAAGCGAAATAGAAGAATGGAGCACGCTGGGATGTGATGGTGCTATTTCAGATAGGGGGGTTGGGGAAGCCTCTCCAAGGAGGTAATTTTTGAGCAGAGAACTGACT
Organism: Eptesicus fuscus; assembly: GCF_027574615.1. Classification (NCBI taxonomy): domain Eukaryota; kingdom Metazoa; phylum Chordata; class Mammalia; order Chiroptera; family Vespertilionidae; genus Eptesicus; species Eptesicus fuscus. The sequence goes on from NC_072490.1 coordinate 16,947,257, forward strand.
GAAGTGAAGAAATGATCTATGAAGATAATGGGGGAGACAGTGTTCAGGCAGAAGGGAGAGCGTGTGTCAAGACCCTGAGACACTTAGCTTCTTTGAGGACAAGTACTAGTAAAAAGTACAGTGCAGGTGAAGCAAAGCAGGCAGGGGCACAATGGTAGAGATAGGTTTGGAGAGGTCAGCAGGGGCTCCGTCACAGAGGACCTCATGATGAGAAGTCACTGGAGGACTGTGAGCTGAGAAGCAAGATAGCTGGTTTCTACATGGAAAGGGTGACTCGGGCTGTTGTGATCACACCTAGGCCACCTGCCATCACCTCTCCTGCATAAGCACCTATACCACCATAGATTGTCCATCCTGGAGAATGTTATACTCCCATTCAACTATTTGATGACTGAATGAATAACTTAATATATGCATAAATAAATGATGATTCTAGTAGTCAAGATTTTGCCTACACAAGGCAAATAATCCTATGTCATGACGTTCATTAAGATCTTTTCTCATCAAGTCTATGAATCTGGACAACAGACATGTTGATAGAAAGTCCACCCAAACGTTCCTAGAAGATCTAAGCTTCCTAGAGGAAGTCCAGTCTTCACTTTGTTTTCAGTGAAAGACAACGAGAAAATACACATTTTTCTCACAGGCAAAACTTAAATATAAGAAAGCAATTCCTAATCCTTATCAGAAAGCTCTTCCGTTTTTACTCTCAAAGGCTTCCATGCTAATCTTCAGCAGACTGTGGACTGGGTATTGGATGACGTCCGAAGGCATTTTTTATCTTTTATTCTATGAATCTATGATTTTATGTCCTCTGATGTGGTGTTTTCTCAAGCCTTCAAAAACCAGCATTATACTTAGCACATGGCTTTGAGGGTCCCCTGGCTTACAGGTGCAAAATCTGGTCCCTCAGGCACCAACACTGACCTACAATCCGACTACTTCTGCCCGACATTCACAAGTTTCACCAAGAAGTCCTCTCTGGTGCTTTCATGTGCACCTAACACAACTTTTAAAAAATCCTAATCTGGCTACTCATCATATTGTTCACTCAATTTTGGCTAATAAAGAGAATGTACTTCATGTGTACAATGTGGTTCTTTGGAATTGTAGCATTATCGTCCTTACATGCTCTGAATGAACTTTCAAATGTCTAGGGCAGTGGTTGGCAAACTGCGGCTCGCGAGCCACATGCGCTCTTTGGTCCCTTGAGTGTGGCTCTTCCACAAAATACCGCATCTGGGCGTACTCGTACAGTGCGATTGAAACTTCGTGGCCCATGCGCAGAAGTCGGTTTTCGGCCCTCAAAAGAAATTTCAATCATTGTACTGTTGATATTTGGCTCTGTTGACTAATGAGTTTGCCGACCACTGGTCTAGGGCATTGGCACAGGGGTGCTCCCAGTGTCTCCCAAACAAATGGCCCACTGGCCAATCTGCTTTAACTCATACAGACCATCCCTTCTTCATGTGGAAGCCCTTCCAGTGTGGCCAGAACCATGGTCACGAGCTTGTCCCTGGCAGACATTTTAAGTCTATAACAGATAGACACACTTCCCCCTCCTTTGGGACCATTGCCACTCCCTCAGACTTCGCCCTCATGTGGTAGCTCTTGGGAAGTGCAGTCTCTGCAGCATAACAGGTGGTTAAATACTTTTTCTACCAAACTACACACATTCCCACTACCCCAAAGGAAAACATGGTGTCCTTGTATGATTAATGCCTTATTTTTTTGTGTAGCACTGTCCCATTTTCAAAGTGCGGCATGCACATTATTCTCTTTGTTCAACATCCCTGTGAGTAAGGTGGACATGGGTTTTGTCTCCACTTTGCAGATGAGGAGATTAATGACTCATATTCATGACTAGTCCATGATGCAGCAAGAATGAGAATCCTACTTTCTGACCCAGGACAAGGGCCACTTCTACTTCCCCATAATGCCTCTCCCAGCTCCTGCTTCACACTGTGATTCAGAAGCACAAACATCTGCATTCCACACAGCGATCCAGGGAGTGCCTGCCAGTGAAGGCTAGACTCCCACCTTCCCAAACCACGCTTCTAGGCCAGTGTTCATGGACATGCAGAATTTCAAACGTCAGCCAAGGACTGATATAGGGTTGCCACATTTTATTTTGCCAGCTATCATCATTATTTCCTAAAAGCAGCGACATCTTTTAAAATAGGAAGGGAAACATTTTAGAATAAGGACTAGTCTTTCCCAAGAAACAACCGTTAAAGCAGTTCCTATCACTTTATTTTTAAAAATGATTGAATATTCAAGTTTAAAATGCAGAAAAAGAAAAACAAATTTCCCTTTACAATTTTCCTTTATTTCAATGGGTTAAAGCCTAGAGCTGGAGAGAAAGAGAGTGCATAGTCACCATGTTCCTCAAAGGTCTGTAAAATGAGTTTAACAATGAGTCATTGTTACTTTATTGGGTTTTCAATTTTCTAGCAAGAAAGCAGATCTTGTGCTTAAAATCCACAACATTTTAACTCTTGGCTCTTTTGTTCAGGAAGGATGTGGAGCTCAAGTTTGCAAATATAGAAGGAAAAAAATCTAGGACAAAAACTCCAAGTTCCAGAATGTGGTCCTGGATAAACTGATTTGCTTCACATCTCTGAGCCTCAATTTTTCAATCTGCAAAATGGGGCTAGTCTTGATACTCTAAATATAGAAATTATTTTTGTAAGATACATGAGAAGAGATCTGGGTTAACCTCTCCCAACACTGAGAACACTATGATTAAATTGGCAAAGTATATAATCAGGATGGATTAAATAAAAACATTTAAATATCAGAATTCTCTCATTAGTTCTTTCAATGTAATAATAATGACATTAGTGGTTATTGAGCTTCTATCAATATCACACTGAACTATTTATGTGGATTATTGTTTTTCTTTCTCCCAACTTAACGAGGTAGTAACGATGATTATCTCTATGTTATGCCTGGGGAAACTCAGACACAAAGTGATCAAGTGACTTCCCCGAGATCACATAGTTGGAAGGACTGGGAATTCCTACAAGATTCGTGATATCCGCCGAAACCGGTTTGGCTCAGTGGATAGAGCGTCGGCCTGCGGACTCAAGGGTCCCAGGTTCGATTTCGGTCAAGGCATGTACCTTGGTTGCGGGCACATCCCCAGCTGCCTCCTGCACACCCCCTACCAGGGATGTGAAAGAAAATAAGTGAAAGGCAAAGGCAAAGGTGGTGGTTCTGAAGCAGGTGTGTCCTGGCAGCAGTGTGATATGGTGGAAGCAGCAATGACTATGCAAGTCACTCATACGCTCATCAAACTTTTATTTCCACCTTCACAAGCTCATGGACCTCTTGGGAATACCAGTGCATCTGTGAGCCTACCATAACATAGTTGAACTTATTTAATATTCATTGACTGAAAAAAAAATAACTAATGACAGCAAGGTACTCTAAATTCAGTAGTGCTTTTGAATAAATTTGCATTTTAAAAATCTCAACAAATAGCATCTTTGTATGTTTACCCAAGGTTGAACATGTGTGTATGTGTGTGTGTGTGTGTGTGTGTGTGACATTAAAATGTTCAATCCACAGACAATGTTTGATAAATGGATGGATTTGAGGACCCTTATAAGTAATATGTGGCTCCCCAGGAACCTTCAGCTGCCAGATGGGAACTACTAAACCCTTTCTTTCTACTAAAGACTCCACGGTACAGAAATAGAGTTTTAAAAGGCATTCCAGCATGTTATCCTGCAAAAATCTGCAGTCTATATGCATTGAAAAAGAGCCAGAGGATTATACACTGAAATGGTAATAGCATTCACTGATGGCTTAGAATTGTTTAGGGAGGTTTATTTGCTTTTCTGTATTTTCCAACATTTCAAATATAATTAGTTGTCCCTTTCACAGTAAAAACAAACAACAACAAGAAAAAGCTAAACAACAACAAAAAAAACTTAACCAAAGGTCTCCTTGCCACCATATCAGGAAGGCCTTGGCAATCCTCTATAAACGTACAAACCCAGATTCTAGGGAAATGTCCCTAATAGCTGCCCTCACTGTCTCATGGGGACCCATTCCTGCAAAGTGATGCAGGAAACTATGGAAATCTAAATGTGTATTCTACCACCCTGGCATATTTATTGAAAGCAAAATCTATGGCAAGAACAACTACATTTTCATCACAAAAGTAACCCTATCATGCTTCTGCCTAAATTCTTCAATGGCTCTCCTATTGACCTGTAGGGTAATTTCATGCCCCCAAACTTTCTGAGCTCTCTGCTTAGTAACCGACTCTGGACCTGTCATGGTCCTTCAGAGCCATCTTTCTTGCTACTTCTTGAAATAGTGTAGTCATTTCCCAGAGCACATCCTCTGGAACAAAGGCTCTCCAGTTCTTTTAATAGCGTTCACTTATGTAGGCACAAAGACAGCTTCACTATTATATGCATTCCCAAGATAGATTACATAGAAAGCAAACGCATTTTTAAAAAGACTTAACAGCAATCCAGATATGCCTCCATCATCTAATTATTTGAAAAATATAGGTCAAAACACTAGTTATGCAAAAATTAATGACAGGTCCAAAACTATGTTGAGTCCAAAAACTCAACATTGATGATGCACTGAAAACTGTTAGTAACTCAATTATCTATGTCTATGTATGCAGGAGGGGTGTACAACAGCACCAAGTATGGTAGTGACCACTATTTATCTCCCAATTTCCAGTCAATTTTTGCTTGGCACATGACCACCGAAAATAAAAATCATATACCCCAGTCTTCTTTATAGTTAGGAGTTTCCATGCAACCAAGTTTTGGTCAAGGAAATATTAAAAGCAAGTGCTGTGTTGTGTTGTACTTCCTGAAAAATCTTACCGGTGAGAAGGCACACCCATTCTTACTCCATCCTATTGCATGGAATGTGGATGTGATGAATGATGAACAGAGTTTTACTAGCCCTTCTGGACCATTAGGATGGAGGCACACTCTAGAAATGACAAAATAGTGAGTTAGAAGACATTAGGTCTCTGAATGAATAATTTCTATAGCTCTCATTCCAGTTCTAGATTGCCTTCACTGAATTCTTTCCAGGTGAGAAAAGAATAAATCTTTAAGTGTTGGTATTTGCAGGACAATTTCTTTTTAAAGATCTCTGTACTTGTAGGCAACACTAATCTTAACAGACATATGAAACTTTGTATGACAACCAGGCATTTTAGCAGAATACAGAATTAGAACTCTTAATAAAATTAATAACTCACTAAGTTCACTTGGTTAATATCATGTATTAGTGATGCTTAGCAATTCATTTAGAAAGATAGCATCCTTGTCAAACCTCCCAGAGACTGAAAGACCATGGGGTTGGGTATATTTGTCTAAACTGAGTGTTTTTCTTATCTTGTTTTTCTTTAAAGGAAGCCTTTACTAAAAGTGAAAAAATCAGAGGGAGAGTTCCCAGAATTCAAGGAGCCAAGGAATCACTACAAAACAGCTCAAATTCATTCTTAGTTTTAATGTTGTTGCTGGCAGAAACTATTCGTGATACCCTTCTTTTCAGCCCAAATCCCTATCTTTGAAAAAAACGTTATAGATGATATATTTCTAAAATGTAAAAAATAGTAATTTCTATTCTACAAAATACCTAACCAACGTTCTTCAAAACTACCAAGGTCATGAAAAACAAGGAAGGATTGAGAAATTGTCACAGCCCAGAGGAGATGAGGGAGCATGATAACCAATGGTAATGTGGGTTCTGGACTGGATCCTGGGGAGTGGGCGGAGGGGGAGATGGGGAAGAGAAGCATTGTAGCAGGAAAATGGTGACATCAAAATAAGGCCTGGAGTTTGGTTGATAGTGATGTACCAATATTGGAGTTTTAATTGTGACAAATAAAGCTAATATAAGATGTGAATAATCAGGGAAACTGGGTGAGGACACACAGAAACTCTCTGTTCTATCTCTACAACTCTTTTATACATCAAAATCATTCTAAATTTAAAAATTTTATTTAAAAAATAGCAATACCTATTGATAAGTGCTTGATGAGAATGGCTGAGATAATAGGTATAAGGCCAGGGGCTTGTAGAAGGGATCCAATAAATGGTAATATTCTTCCTTCCAAGTAAACCCTAAACCCACCAACCCTTTTGTTATTAAATTTTTTATATGTACTTCTGTCTTGGTATGGCTGAAAAACTTATTTTCTTATCATAAACATTTATAAATTTAAAGATGTTTTCCTGCCCTTTTCATCTATACCATCAATTATCCATTTCTTGTCAGTTTTTTTTTTTTCATAGTTATTCCTCATTCTTCCTTGGAGTTTTTCCTATCTGTAATCTTTCTAACTTACATACAAGAGACTAGATTTTGGATCTGAATCATACTAAGTGTCCTGACAAAGGCATTCTATAGTAAGCTTCTTAAGGAAAAAGTTCCTCTTTTCTCCCTCCTTCTTTCTCTCCCTCACTCTCTCATAGAGAAGGTTCCCAGTATATTTCTGTTAAATTGATTTAAATTAATGAACATGGACTACAGTGAAATAATTGTTTCATAATTCTTGAGTGATTTATTACCTTTGCAAAATTTCAGCATGATGTCAGATTTAATTACAACACTAAACTTTTATTCCTCTCCTATTTATTTCAAAGCACCAAGTTAGACAGATCTTCCAGACCATGAGTTACTCTTGTGAACATAAGATGCCCCTGCAAGTTCATGAACTCTGTCAAACAACCAGCATGAAAATAGTGAAGAAAACCCTACTTTATTTCAGTAAAATAAAAGCATACCTAAGGTTCGACCAGAATTCCCACAATTGCCAAAAGATTCCTTGCTTATTTCCAAAGAGCGTCTGGTAAATCAGCATGCTATTTTTTAAATTCTAGGTTCTTTCTTGCTCAGTTAGCCAATTTTAGTGTCTGGAGACAGATTTCTAATACCACATATATTTTATCATTTGTTGCCTCCACTCCCTTTTCTGTAGCTATCAGTAATAAATTCCACCCTTTTCTGATAGATAACAACATTCTGAAGTTTGTTTTGGTAAATTATGATAAAAGAGAACACACAGAGTCAATTGAGAAGAAAAACACATCAATAAGACAAAGCAGTGGTGCCTCTAGGAAGTACTTTTTTTCTAGCAAAAATGAAAAAAAAAAAACTAAATGAGGGACACAAGAAGAGAACTAAAGAAGACAGAAGAAATATTTTAGCATGTGTGATTTTTAATCACAGCGAAGTTAAATCTGATTTAGAAGTTAAATACTCAGGTAAGTTGGTCCTCCAAATCCCAGTTGGCCTTGGATGAGAAATGGGGCCAGCAGTTCTCTGCTCTGGGCAGCTCAGATCCTCTTGGGCATTAGTCAGGACCAATCCCTGGATGCAGATGCTCTACCATCATCACCATGGGTCTCTTGATGGGCTCAAGTACACCAGCTTCTGGTACGCTTTCACTCCCTACAACCTCCACTCTCATTTATTGTAGGATGACCCTGAGGGTGCTGTAACCCATTTTGCTTAATCCAGTACTTCTCAAAGTGTGATCCACAGACCAGGAGATTCAGTGTCACCTGGGGACCTGTTGGAAATGAAAATTCTTGGGCCACACACCAGACCTACTGAATCAGAAAATCTAGGAGTAGGTCTCAACAATGTACATTTTAACTTAATTTATTGCTGCTCTTAGACTCCTTTCATACTCCACATTCTAAGAGTTGGAGAATTTAATACAAGAAAAACGTTCCTCTACTTGATCCTGACACATGCTCCATTTCAGCCTCACTGACCACAGTTGGAAAGCCAAGTTACTGGGGGTTTATATTTTTGGAAGAGGCAGCCCTTAGCCAATGCCAACAAATGTGGGAATATCAACACCCTGCTGTCTGACCCATGGTGGGAACAAAGCAGAGGTGGAACCCAAACTCTAGAACTGCCCTGGAGAACTGAACCAAAAGGACCCTCTGTGGAATTCTCTTGATGCATAACCTTACTTGGCTTCCTTCCCTTCACTTCCCTGCATCACTGCCCTCCTCTCCTACCATTTTTTCCCCTAGGACCACATCCTAATAAATCATTTAATATGAATCTCCAAGTCAGAATCTGCTTATAGGGGACTAAACCAAAAATACCTCTTTCACTGAAAATTTCAACATCATTGGTTATGACCCTATGGCTTGGCATTACATTATCAATTATTATTAGACTGTGTACCAGAGGCTAGATATAACAATATAAATAGGACTCTCTCTGCCCTCAGAAAACTGAGGGTTATTGTTAATAGTGGTGGAGAGCAGACACATGCATGGATTTTGTCAATATAACAATACTGAAATTCTCAATAGTGCTAAGGAAACATTTCTCCCCAAAATGTCTGAATGAGGCAATAGTTCAACCTAATTGATGAAGTGGGAACTAGAATTAGTGAGTCGTAGTATGAAAAGTGAAGACAATATTTCAGCCAAAACCATGAACTAAAATGTGGAAATGAGGAACAGAGAAGAAAAGCCACACATCCTTTGGTGTTTATGTGGTGTCAAGTTGAAAATGAAGATGGGCAGGTGATGGACTTGAAAAAATGGGAAAGTTCCAAAGCATAGGAAGATTTCTATACCTTGCTAGGCAGTGTGGATTTTATTATGTGCATGATGGGTATGCACTGATGAGATTTAAGCATGAGAATAACATGTTCAGACGTGTATAGAAAGATCCTTCTGGCTGAATCAAGAGGGGCAAGTCTATCAGCAGAGAAACCAAGTCAAAGACCGTAGTGATCATCTAAGCAAGACATAACAAGGGCCCAAACTAGAGGAGCATAGGGAACCCAAGAAATATTTAGGATGTGAAATTGGCAAGACTTTGACTGGATGACAGGGAGGAGCCAGGTAAGGGAAAACCCAGGTTTTCTGGCTTGAGTGATAAAATTAACTTAGAGTCAATCATTTCCATTTTGCTAGTTTAGCATGATGACTAAGACAGTCATGCTAAGAATTGCTCCCCTATCTTAGGAATGCCAGATACAACTAATATTCTAAATTTACAGTCAGTAGAAAACTTTGTCGGAGCTGAAAGATACAAGGCAGCTTTGATTAGCATTGATACGGAATTGCCACTGATATGAAGGGGTTAGGGTTGCCAGGATATAGTGGAAATGGGAGGAAGTTGAGGCTAAATAAGGACCCCTGAATGGGACATAGTGGCAGAAACTATTTATTAGTCCTTACTAATGCATTTCAGTATTTCAACATCTGGTAGGCTGGTACCATGCATATCAGATAAATATCATCCCTAGCAAACAAGAACGTTTTTCTTGTATTAAATTCTCCAACTCTTAGAATGTGGAGTATGAAAGGAGTCTAAGAGCAGCAATAAATTAAGTTAAATTAAATCAACAAAAACACCAGGTACAATCAATAAGCCCTTTCAGTTAAACACAATTTATGTATGATTACTTTAAATGAAAGATTATGAAAATGTTCAATATTTCTCAATTAATAAAATTCCAAGTCTGGAGAAAATGAGACATAGAGACATACAAAAGTTTACTAAAAGAACAAACAGTAAAATGAAGATGTATGGGTGTGTGTTAACTAGGGGAGACAAAAACATAACCAATATGAGCTGTCAACATGTCAAACTGCAAAATGAATTCCACAAATTACTATTGGGAATGAAGCAAAGACAACACCTAACTCTGGCACACAACTACTCCTATCAAATGTGCCCCTTTCTCAAAGGCAGAACATGATTTATTAATCAGTACTGAGCTTTATTTATTAATCAGGCAGAACTATATATTAATCAGTACTAATGCATTTCAATATTTCAACAGGTCTGCTGGGACCAGGCGTATTAGATGAATATCAGTTCTAGCAAACAAGGATGTTTTCTTTGTATTAAACTCTCTTGACCAAGCTGAAAGATTCCTGCAAAAAAGGGAGAAGCCTGTGGAAATTGCCTGGAAGAGGTTTTATACTGGTGCCTTTGTACCTAGAGGGGCCTACCATACAACCAAGTCTAGTCCCATCCTCTTGCCCCTGATGTATTGGGAGCAAAAGAGACAGAACAGCAGAGCCAGCACAGAACTCAGTTCCTCTTCTGCCCAAAGGTTCAGTCTCTTGATACTTAGAAAGACGCCCTGAGTAACAGAGATGTACATACCACATCTCTCTTTCCCTCTGCTCCATTTGACTTCAACCGCTTGGTATCCAAAACGAGAGAAATCGCAACAGGAAAGATCACTTTCAGGCTTTCACATAAATAAGAGAAATATCAATGGGCCTCAACATCTCACCATAATCTGAGAAAAGGTTGTCTGGTGGGAAAGCAGGCTGGGTTGTTGGTAAGAGTAAGAAACAATGGTGGGAATCAAGAGATATCCCCACCATCAAAGGAGTTATTCTCTCCAAGAAATTTATAGTTACAGACTCAAATCCCAGTTTGAATAAAAGAGAGCATAGTGTTACAAACACACACACACACACACACACACACACACACACACTATATCTATCTATCTATCATCTATATCTATCAATCATCTATCTAAAGACATGGACAGAAACTGATCAGCATGAACAATGCCACAGCAACAGCAGAATTGAGGAGCTAGATGGTAGAGAGATTTCAGAGGGGGGTATGAAATTGCCAGGGTATATTGGAAATGTGAGGATGTTAGGGGCTAAATGGTGGCCCATTAAGGGGACATAGAAACAGAAACTATTTATTAATCAGTACTAATGCATTTCAATATTTCAACAACTGGCCTGCTAGCCAAGCATATCAAATGCATATCAGTCCTCGCAAACGAGAATGTTTTTCTTGTACTAAACTCTTCAAATCCCAGAATGTGGAGCCCAAGTAGGGCATGAAGAGAGTCTAAGGTCAGTAATGAATTAAATTGATCATAATGATCTAGAAAACAAAGATGATAGGGCAGACCAGCATTAATAGCTAGAAGAAATGACAATTATCTAACTCAAGAGAAGACTAAAGAGGGACTCTTACTGAAAGATCTGAAATTCACATTTCCTTAATGGTGAGGTTAATACGACTAGTTTTCTGGAATGGATACTGGTAAGTAAATGCTGGGGTGATATGTTAAGGACAACAGCATTTCTCAGAACAGCATTTCTCAGAAGAGCCTCAGCACCCTCAGATAATTTCTCAGAGTTTTTGAGGAGTCACAGAGATCAGAACCTATAATGTGGAGAACAGTCATGAGGGCAAGTTATCTGGGCAGGATGAGTAAACTCTCTTCATTCTGGATTTATCTGCACTTTCCTGACCTTCCAGCCTTTGCAAGACACAGAAATGGCAGAGACCAACTTTGTCCTTCGGTCTTGAGCTGAAGGAATCTAAGAAAATCAGGAAATGCAGTTAAGAAATTGATGGCAGCTGCATTAAAGAAAAATGATGATGTAATTGTTTGGGTTCTCCTTTTATTAAATCATCCTTAAAGTGTTACCTATTTGCATGCATAAAATTCCTTCCTTCTTCTTTGTTCTGTTTTAAATGTGCTAATTTATTTAAGAGAGCTAATTGTTTCCAACTCTAACATTTATTCTCAAAGAATTGTCATGACTTTTAGCCTAAAAGGAAACAAATTCTGATCTGGCAAAATGAGATAAAATAGAATAAAATTCTGGTTTAAAATTCACTAGCTTCACTGCATGGCTTTCTGACAAAGAGAAAAGAAAATCAATCTCTACTTACGATTTTTTTTAATTGAAAAATCAGGAGGTACCTCTACCACATACATCCAGGCACCAGAAGCATAGAAATAAATCTTGGCCCAAGTAACACAAACAAAAGCCCCATAAATTCTTCCTCCTTATGTATAGTCCTCTATTCTCAAGTCCGATGAATTCTTGGGCTGTGTAGGGATGTAGTAATATAATGATGAGGGGAGCCCTGTTTTATCTCCCACTAAAACTCAGAGGAAGAAAAGTGTGTGCCGCTGGAACATGAAGGTTCTAAGAAAAGTGAGGACTTTTGCAGAGTGAGAAATACGCTGGAGTGAGACAAGGCAACAAGAAAAATCATGGGCTAAATCTGAGTGTAAAATGCTATGATGAGATTGATTTCATGATGAAACACTTTTCCAAATGAAGAGCTAAATGCAAGAGGCATTGGAGAATCATTTCAGTTCAGATGGGCTAACACTGGAGAGAAGAATCTACAGGGAATAATATTTCACAAAATGGGAATGAATGAAATCAGCTGATGCATCTCCCATTGATTTTTAGCCTTTACAGAACATTCTATTTTCAGAAAACCTAAAGAAAACAAATCCAAAATGATTTTTTGGTTTGTTTTTTGTTTAAGTGTCCAGACAAAACAAGTTCTTCCCGAGGAAGCAGCAAAAATATAGAAATGTAAACTAAAGAGACATAAGTTGGCTGCTTACACAATATTACTTAAAATACCCCAATAATAATCAAGTACTTCCATCTAATCCTAGATTCTGTCTGTGCATTTGTATATAATCTATACAGTTTTATATGCATTATCTTATTTCGACTTCCCAACAATTCCAAGAGGTTGCCAGGGCACCATTATCCATTTCATAGATAATGGAACTGAGACAGAGAGAGCAGAGGACTTGTTAAAGGACAAATACAAATTGTGGAATCTGAACTTGAACTCACATGTCCTTGCCACATGCAAATCCAGAAAAAGGATGGTAAGGGAGTGCTCTCAGCAGCCAGCCTGCTGGATTTGGGCCGTGTAAGAAATTAACCTCCCTATAACTCAGTTTCTTTTTTTAAAATATATTTTTATTGATTTCAGAGAGGAAGGGAGGGAAAGAGAGAGAGAGAGAGAGAGAGAGAGAGAGAGAGAGAGAGAGAGAAGAGAAACATCAATGATGAGAGAGAATCATTGACTGGCTGCCTCCTGCACACCCCCCACTGGGGATCGAGCCCGCAACCTGGGCATGTGCCCTTGACCAGAATCAAACCCAGGACCCTTCAGTCCACAGGCTGACACTCAATCCACTGAGCCAAACCAGCTAGGGCTAACTTAGTTTCTTTACCTATAAAGTGGAGATAATAATAGTACCTACTTCATAGGACTGTTGTAAGGATAAAATAAGTTAATATTTGCAAAGTGCTTAGCACCTCGTAAGTACCATGCATGTGGCTGTTATTGTTAACACACATACACATATTTGGTTCCACCTCTCCTTTCAAACACAAAGATCTATATTTGTGAAGTTTTGCTTCCAATATTTATACTTGTATTTACTAAAGCTCTCAACATGCTGAGCAAAATCATTAGCAACTTAGCATCTGACACCAACCTAGAGCCTTAATTGTGTGTGGATCCTGATAAACCCCTGCAATAACAGCTAACCATCCCTTCTGTCAGGTAATTGATTATAGTCATGCTCATCTCATCACTCAGATGGAATGAGATCTGTTATCTTCCTGTTTATTGTCACCGTAGATGCAATCTTCAAGTTGGAGCAGACTGACAGCTGTCTGAGGGGAGGGGAGAGGGGGACTGGATGAAAGAAGGTGGAGGGATTAACCAAAGAACATATATGCATAAACCATAGATACAGACAACAGTGTGGTGATGGCCAGAGGGAAGGAGGGGTAAGGGTGGGTGAGGGGTGATAGAGGAAGGTGGGCAAAGGGGGTTGGGGGTGGGGAATAGGGACATCTGTAATAGTATAAACAATAAAATAAATTTTAAAAAAAGATAAAGAGAATTGGGGCTGCCTAAATTATGCAAACTCACAATGACCCAGAGGAGGCATTTTGTAAAATACTGTAGATTGAAAAAACATAAAATATCCCACTTTCCTTCAGATTGCAAATTTTTCTCTATCTCCCGAAGTGCAGCCTGGTATTTACGCCTTATCACAGAGATCAGGTCATCTGAAAAGGTTCTGTATAAAGAATGAGGTTTGGTAAGAATGGGCCCTGCCTCACCCACTCTTCCCTTCTTCCTAAAACGTGGTGGCTGGACCAGGACCAGCAGGACCCGGGAGCTTGTGAGAAATACCAAATCCAGGCCCCACTTCAGACCCACTGCATCAGCACCTGCATTTCAACAAGAGCTCAGGTCTCTGTGCATGGGAAGTTTGAGAAGCACAGGGCTACCTCTCTGCAGGTGGTTTATTTGCAATTTCTCTTTTACTGGAAGGGTCATTTAAAGAATAACACCCTGCTAGTTGTTCCGTGGCTGGTTAGTCCAGATTAGCAGAAATCTGATAGTCAGAACTGTGGTACACTTTAACAGTCGTCTAGAACTAAAGACAGCCAGTCTCTTCCTGATTTTCTCTAATGTCTCTTGTTATTTACTTATTAAAGCTTGAAACAGCAGATGCGGCCTCACCTGCCACAACCCAGAAAAATACAAGAATGAGTCATCCCACTCCATAATTAGAAGAGCAGGCTTGCCTGTTGATTCATAGCTGGATGTGCCCAGAAATGAATGAAAAGCCAGGCCAGATAATCATCTCTCTGCAAAACTGGGCTCAGAAGGCAACCTGGAAGGTAATAAACACCTTGGCTGCAATGAAGAAGTTCCAAGAGACTCCAACCAGTGAAAAAAGGGGGCGGGGGAAGAAAAAAAGCTTAATGAATCATTCTAACTCTAAAACTACTTAAGGCAGGAGAGTCAACATCTGTTTAAATGACTATCACCATCAATTCAGAGAAGCGACTTAGCAGATAAGAAAGTTGTAATGGGATCACTCAGGACAAGCCCTACCCTCAGAGAGAGACATGGGAGCTCCAGGTCTGTCCCAGAGGAGTTAGTCACTAACCACTACTGTGCCAGCCCCCTGGTCACGTCGTCTACGGCAAGGAAGTATATTTTAAAATTGAATATAACTCAATAAGTGTCAATTAGGCAGCAACTATATACCTAGCGTGGTGGGAATTTCAAACATGGAGGCGATTCAGGCTGTTCTTTAAGTGCTCTGCAGTCACTCATGGTGTGTGTCAAGAGTGAGCCTCTGTTACAATTTTGAGAAAAATTATTATTTTTATGCATAAATACTCTACTTCATTTTGTGAGGAGGGGAGAAGAAGCTCGGAGTTTAGAAAGCACTCTCCAGGCAACAGGTCCCTAAGCAGCAGGCCCGGTGAAAATCAAAACCATAAATTTTAATATCTCTTTGACATTTAATGGTTTCCAAACACTTACGCATAGGCTACTGATCATAGATACTCTGGATCCCTATAAAGAAGATGAGGGGAGCATTTTTCCTCCTGACTTAACAGAAAAGGCATTGCATCTCAGAGAACTGAGTGAGTCATGCTTGCATAGACATGAAGAGGCAGAAAAAAGAATTTGGTCTCGGATTCTATATCCCAATCTAGGTCTTTGTGGACTCTCCCATGCTAAGTCCTAAGTTGCTTGCCAAGAATATCTACACACCTTTCTTCACTCTATTGTTGACCTTCACAGTTCCTGTGAAGTAGAAAGCAGCAGGGCCTAGTGTTCTGATTTTCAGATGAGAAGCTTGTCCAGTGGCTCTAGCAATGGGTCATCAGAAATGAAACTCCAATCTTTGGGTTCCTAGACTGGGGAGCTTTTCTCTACATTCCTGATGTGAATCCTCTCTGAAATCCATTTTCTAATCGTCTTGGATACCTGGCTTGACTATATTTCATCGCCTGCCTTGCAATTCGGTTCAGCCAGGTGACTTAATTCTGGTCAATGGAATGAGAGTGCAAGGGATATGCCTCTTCTAAGGCTTGGTCCATAAAAATGTCATGTGCACAGTCCTCTAAGCCTCTTTCCCTCTCGCTAACTGGGATGGAGACAACAGTGACACTCTTTTAAGTCATGTATCGACACTAGCAGAGCCACAGTCAGCCTGGGTCCCTGAGTGACTGCAGGGAGCAAAATCACCTTTGTCTCCCACCTCACCACCAAACTCAAATTGCCCTGAACAATCATGAGATTAAGAAATAAACTTTTGTTGGGTTGAGTCATGACATGTTTGGGTCAACCTGTTTTAATACTTGGATTATCTTGGCTCTGATACACAACCAGCCCTGCAATCCTGCTGTTTGGGGCACCAGCAGCAGCCACATACCTCTTGCTCTGCTTCACAGAGACTCTCAGATACATCCCTGCAGTGATTCTTTAGGACACCCATTAATTCATTGAGTCAAAATAACCCAGGGAGATGAGCAATCAGACACAGCTATTTGGAGGCTGTGTAGAGAAGTAGATGAGATCAGGCTTTGTGGGGAAAAAATCTCATTTTGAAGTCCAGCTCTATTATTTATTAGCTGTGCAAACTCTTGGCTGGTCCCTTAGCTTCTCTGAGTCTTGGTTTCCTCATCTATAAAATGATGATAATAGGCAGCAATAATGTTATGGTGAACTTTTGTACTGATATTTAGAGAGAGGGAGGGAGAGAGAGAGAGAGAGAAAGGGAGAGAGAGAGAGAGAGAGAGAGAGAGAGAGAGAGAGAGAGAGAGAGAAAGAGAGAGAGAAACATTGATGTGAGAATATCGGTTTCTTCTCGTATGTGCCCTGACTGAGGATCCAACCCATAACCTAGGCATGTGGGTGGCCTGACCATAAATTGAACTTGTAACTTTTTGGTGTATAGGATGTTGTTCCAACCAACTGAGCCACCCGGCCAGGGCTGTTATGTTGAATTTTAAGCCATATCACAACTTATATGATATGCTTGCACAGACTCTGCCACCTAAAGGATACTTGGTAATCTATAGGCATTATTAATACATATTTAGCAAGTGCCCTGCTGACCTTTTCTGTCACCACAACACAGTTTGATTTGTGGCTGAAGGTATGGCTTGTCAATAATGGATCAGAGGCACGAGTTCTTCTTCATTTGGTATTCTAAAGAGCACACAGCTACAGAAGACAGTTAAGACAAGGTGATAAAGGTAAGTGCTGAGATGAGTTAGTGAAATGAACAGAAGCACATTTATCTCCAGCATGACTGGATTTTACTAATCATCCCAGATCAACCTGCCAAGTAAGATCTACTTATCAGTAAAATGCCTAAGTCAGGCAAGCGTAGAAGGTTGCAGATTGGATTTTACCAATAGTCTACATACACAAAGCAGCATGTAACTCAAGATACAGACAATATTCTGCTTCTAAGAGGCTTTAAGAGAACTCCAGAGGGTTAAAAAGACTTACATTTTCTTATCTACTGGTGATTGGCTTTCAGATAGGGCAGTGGTCGGCAAACTCATTAGTCAACAGAGCCAAATATCAACAGTACAATGATTGAAATTTCTTTTGAGAGCCAAATTTTTTAAACTTAAACTTCTTCTAATGCCACTTCTTCAAAATAGACTCGCCCAGGCCGTGGTATTTTGTGGAAGAGCCACACTCAAGGGGCCAAAGAGCCGCATGTGGCTCGCGAGCCGCAGTTTGCCGACCACGGGGATAGGGTCATAATGTTTGCTCTGTGACTGCAGGATGATTTCTTTCATTACTATCTTTGTCTAATAATTTTAAAACTTGACTTTGGAAACTTCCCATTTACCATAGTGCTTAGTAAACTTAACACAGACACACACGCAGGTGGACACCACAGGGTTTCCATTGCTTTCAACCTAATGAAACCATCGCCAAAATAAAATGTGCCCATATAAAACGATAGACATGCAGTATATTATTTTCAAATTCCATGACATTCCAAAGTCTCATGTTATTCAATATTGCATTTTCAAAAGGACAATCTCTAAGTTCAAGTGTATTTAGTGACATCATATGCTACCTGTTAAATGCATTCTCGTTGAGAGCAAGTACATCCTTCCTGGGATTATCAAACCATCAGGAGCTGCCTTTTCTGCAGGCAGAACAAAAGGGGATGATTAGATCTGATAGTACCTTCAAAGATTCGCTGTTGTGATTTTTACTGTGTTTCTCAGCCATGTCCCTTGCCAGTAATTTAGCATTAAAGCTGAAGCATGGTAAACTGGGACTCCGTTCACTGGGGTAACACTGACAAAATGCTCATCATCCCCCTGCACAGACATCAAGGCCACTGGCCAAAGGCTGGGTGCGTCTGCCTCTGAGCTGTCTCCTTTCCATTCCCTCTTCTCCATCCATATGGCCACCACCCTGCTTAGTGCTACTCTGTCCTGAATCCACTTGCAAATCTTCCCTTTTCAAGAAGAGACTAGGCCTCAAACTCAGAATCACTGGCAGGTGAGCGTATCTAACAAGAAACAACTTTGTTTTATTTTTATGATATTATTTCCTAAAACTAAACTTCTATTTATGAAAAGTGATACTATTTTTCTCCACTAAGGGCATTATAGAAATATTTGATAGAGAGATGAACAGATAGATAGATATAGATATTCTTTAAAGAAATATTTAAGTAAAAATAAATCAACTAAAAAAAACATTAGGCAATTGTACACCCAAATACACAAAGATGTAAGGTAATAACTAAAGTTAGGAAATGTCATTTTAAAGCAATATTAGTCTCCTAATGTGATGTAGGTTTTATAGTTTCTGTTTTCTTCTAAGCAATTTATTCACATTGGTGCTGTGTTCATTAAAAAATAAAAAAAAAATAAACCACCTTCTCTCTCCAATGGTTACCTTTGCCAATGAAACTAAACACACGATTTCCTCGGCCTGGCATCCGGCCCTTTACAGCATATTCTGATACTCCCTGGTATTCTCCTGCTGTTCCTTTATGCCTCCAGGCTACAGCCAAAAAAGAACTTTGTACTGACTCACCGCACACTTTCTTATTTCTCTTTTTGCTTAGGTTGTCCCTCTGCCAAGCACACCCTCCTTACTCCCTGCCAAAGAAGTTTTTGCTATTTCTCTCGTCTCTGAAGTACTCCTAGGGCATATCCACACTGCTCTTCGGCATTCATTATGCCTTACTTTCTTTTACAGCTGTGTATCAAAACCTCCTGGGGATTTTTTAGATGACTGATGCTTTAGCCCCAGCCTTAGACACCCTGGTTTAGTGTGTGTAGAGGATAGCCTTGGCCTTGGAGGATTTGAGATGCTCTCCAGGAGTCGCTAGTGGGCAGCAAAGTTCAGGAACTATCGCTAGAAACATCTGATCTCTCAGCCGGCCCTGCTTGGACCTTCAGCCTTTTCCATCTGTTCACCTTGGTACCGATGGAATGGCGGTGGGAAAACACTCAAGAATCCATTTCAGCATTCTGACCTGATCTGGGGCTGGGCTTGCTAAGTCTGACCTGGTCTTGCTCCAGCACAGCCCCGTATCTAATGAATTCCCATCATGATTCTATCACTTTATTGTGCAGGTTATTGGAGATGGATCACCAGAAACAGGAAGGCAGCACACTCAGCCAGGCTTTGGACTGCTTCCGCATCTAGGAGATGTATCATGCAGGCTATTTTAGGTTGTTACTTAGACATGTCTAGTGCCACAGGCATGGATACTATGAACTCCTCCAATATCCACACGATACAAGTCATGTCTGTGTGAACTAAATGCCACCAATGAGATGAATCGTTGTTTTCCACATGGTGTCTTTCAGTATGACTGTGCCTAACACTTCCTGACACACACATGGGTACAGTCTGTTCCTCAAAACAAACAAACAAATAAATGGTTAATATCCTAGGTCAGTGGTCGGCAAACCGCGGCTCACGAGCCACGTGCGGCTCTTTGGCCCCTTGAGTGTGGCTCTTCCACAAAATACCACGGCCTGGGCGAGTCTATTTTGAAGAAGTGGCGTTAGAAGAAGTTTAAGTTTAAAAAATTTGGCTCTCAAAAGAAATTTCAATCATTGTACTGTTGATATTTGGCTCTGTTGACTAATGAGTTTGCCGACCACTGTCCTAGGTCATAGTAAAATCTAATCCCTGGCTCTGAGCTGTAATCAGAGACATGATTTAAGGGCCTAATACACCCAGCATGGTCAAGAGTTTCAAAGTCTCTGCTGGAATTCAGGTTATCTTAGTGTGATTTAAAGGACACCATCAGCTCTATATTCTGTGAGTTCTTCCTTCTGACAGTTTACAGGTTTTGTTTTATACTCCATCTCTCTCAGCCTCCCAGAGGCTTAAATCAGTGAGAGATGACATGTCAGACTCTCCAAAAATATTATTAATGACAGGCCAATATCTGAACTCACATGTATAACCAAGCCCATCTTTGAGAATATTTCAAATCAGTCTTTCTGCCGTCTTTGTTACTCTGCCTGTAGAAAAATGTCAGAAATTCTAGATTTCATGGAAAAACCATCATAATACAACACGAGTTAGCCAAACTTAATGTCAGAGAGATGCAAGTCATTTTCCTTTCATTAATTCCCACTAATAGCTTCTTCTTCCCTCATTTTTCTTTTCTCCCACCTATGTCTCTTCAATTTTTTTAAAATCCAGCCTTTTAGGCACTTTTGTTCTCTCTTCCCTAGTGTATCCATTCACATCTTGTTCATTCTATTGTCTGAAGCTCAGCTTTTGGGGTGGCCTCTCACTAAGCATGTATCTACCAGGGATGCTCTCATCCCTTCACCTCCTCTGTGACCTTGGCAATGCCTTGCACGGATGGCAGTGAAAACAGTTTCCAGCACAGTAAGGCTACAGGCTTACACCACAATAAAAATGGGCATGCATATGGATCAGCCTAGGTCCCCCTCCCCCCCAAAATTAAAAATGTTTTGTAGTACTGTAAAATTTAGGAAGGTGTTTTGTCTACTTTCCTTAGTGTTGCTATAACTCTGTTATGTTGTTAGAACTGAGTTAGTTGCATTTCAAACTTGTAAATAAAAAAAGGATGCACTTGAAAAATTTTTGTCTTAATTTCTCTAAAACATCTATAGATTGTTTTTAAAAAGTGGGGTTGTGGGTGAATGGTGCAAAGTGTGAGACAAAATAATGAGTACCTCTGCAGAGGCATACTTAGTCAGGGACATTTGAAATGGCCCGTCCTCTTCATGCGCAGTTGACTCTGGACTAAAGAATTCCTACACACCCTCCCCCAAGCACCTTTATTCTTGCAGAACTTGAGCTGAGTGTGTTCTCCTACCTTCTGAAGCCTGGCATTTAGTTCCCTGGCTCCTCTGTGCTATTCCATTTGCTTCTTGGTTCTGCCCCACTTCACAGCTGTGCGATGACATCTAACACTTCCCGGCAGCAGATGCTGGGAGAAGCCGGTGCCAAAGCAGCCGAGGCTGTGAGAAACGCAGGCCCCAGCTGTCCTTCCTTCCCGGTCCTGGGGACGGGACAGGCTTAGATGTCACACAGTGTGGTTGTTTTGTCATCTATAACAAGGCCTTTTTGAGAATTCATTGAGATAATACATTAAAGGGCCTAATTATAGTAAACTCTCAATATATGGTCACTTTGACTATGCTGCCCCCTTCTGAGTTAGGTTTGCAGGCTAAATAGATGGGTAAGGAAGTTCGGATGATTTTCCATCTATTTCAAGAAAACCACATTCTTTAGGATAGGCAAAAAGTACTTCTGTAACCCATTTGCTTAGAGAGAAGATAATCAATGAAAGGTGTCTGTGGGATATATTATGACACTTCTCTCATTCATTCACTCAGCAAGTATTTATTGAAAGGTGTCCAGGATACAGCATTGATGAAGCAAATTTCCTGTTCCCATGGAAGCTGAGACTAGCAAAGGAGACACATACTAATAAGTGAACACACACACACACACACACACACACACACACACACACACACAGGCTCATGTATATGTCAGGGGTGGTAAGTGCTGTGAATAAAAACAAACTGGGATAAGAATGACGAAGAGTAGGGTGAGTGGGGGTAGGGGTTGATCGCGTATCTCAGATGGTGGCAGAGAAAGCCTAATAACATGACATTTGTGTAGAGCCTTGTTTGGAGGCTTCAGAAATTGTTCTTCAGTAAAACAAGCACATCTGATGCAGGGGAACTCTTACTATATATACATGCCTCTAGGAGTAATCATTTTAACACACCCTCCTCTATATGGAAGAAATGATTCTCCACGATAATCATGAAATGGAACAAACATACTGCATGTATAAACTAAAATGTACACTCACCAAACAAAATTATATACTTGGAAATAGCTAACAGCTAAGCACCAAGAAAAACCACAAGTGGTCACAGAAAATGGCAGAATTAATGCAACTCAAGTTCTATTTAGTTTTACAACCACAATGCTCCATTGTTTGTTCCAAATCTACTAGTTAAATGCAAGCATACATAGTACCACAGGGCTGGAGCCACCAGTTGTGCCGGAAGCAAGAGAAGGATCTGGAACCATTCAGTCCTTCTTGTTGAGTGGGTAACTGAGGCCACATGGGCCAGTCTGCATATCTGGGACTTCTCTGAATTAACTTCTGTGTAGAATACAGCATTTATTTAATAATAATAATAATAATAATAATAATAATAATAATAATAATAGTGATGTGCTAATTTGGAGCTTACTTATATTATTAAAATTTAATAGTAATAAATATGCATATTGTGGGAGGAAAAAGTACTTCATTACTGACATTGCTTAGAAATGCTAGTGTTTGATGATAAGAAGCAGAAAAACTCTTAGTTGGTTTCATGATAGTTCTAAATCCTCTATGTGCCTTTATTGCCTGCCCCTACAGTAAGCTGCTACTGTTGAACTGGGTGACCCCTTTCTCCCCATTTCTGGATCTAGCATACTGCTGCTTCCAAATATGTTTCACACTCTCTTTCCTGGGCCTTTCATACTCTGGATACAACAGCTCATATTCTGGAAGTAAAGTGACCCTGTGTGGTTTCTGAGGTTCAACAGAAAAGCTTAGTTGACTCATGAGTCAGGCAGAAAAAGTCAAGAACCATATGATTTCATTCATATGTGGGATCTAAAACTGAAAGCAACAAATGAACAAACACAATAAATAAAGAAAAACTCCATAGACACAGACAATTGTGTGGTAGTTTCCAGAGGAAAAGGGGTTGGGGGGATAATAAAGGGTAAAGAGTGTCAAATATATGTTTATGGAAGGAGATTTGAGTTTGGGTGGTAAATATCAATGAAATACACAGGTGATGTACCATAGAACTGTACACTTGAAACCTATGTCATTTTATTAACCAATGTCACCCCAATAAATTTAATAAAAAGTTTTTTTAAAAAAAGAAATGGAAGCCATTTAGGCTTCCTGTTTATTAGAAAGAGACATCACTTTTGAGAAAAAATAACAAATATCTGCAAAATACTTACCATGTGTCAGATGGCAAGCTACGCAGTGAATAGAGGTACACAACGTTATGAGACATGGCCTTGGACCATAAGACATGTAGTCTTGGACACAGCTTATAAAAGGGAAAAAGTAGAGCAAATAATCTCAAGATAAAAAGTTTATTTAAAAGAAGGGATTATTGTAATCAGAAGTGGTCGAATACTTGCATTAGTTCTTGACCTGGGTCTAGAAAGGATGCAATAGGAAAGTAAAAGGGAAGAGGAGAGAGAAAGTCTTAAGCAGAGACTACATCAGTGGCACAGAAAACGTAGAGTATGTTCCAAGACCATCAGTAGTGTGTATAACAACCAGCATGAGCACTGAGATGCAAAATGAAAAATATTAGGAGAAGTAGGAGGCTATGGTTGGCCTTGAATTCCACCATGAAATATATTAGGAGAAGGAGAAGGAGGCCGTGGTTGGCCTTGAATGCCAGGTCAAGGAATGTGACTTAATCGATAGCTGAGAGTCACCAAGTACTTTAAGCAAGGAAGTGACCAACTCAAAGTGGTATTCTGGGAAAATGAATCTGGTGGTAATATGAAGTAAGCACTGAGGTAGAGGCAGAAGGTGATGAACAAGCAAATCTGAGAACAGGCATAAACTGATAGAGACCTAAACTGAGGGAATTCTCCTTCAAATAGAGTGGGAATGTATGACCTTAGGTCAAACACCATATAATTAAAACTCAGAGTTTGATTTTTTTTTTTTTAATAAGGGGAATATGTGAAAAGGACCTGGAGAAAACTGTCACATAACTGGCATCTAGAAAAATTCTCTTTACTTGTTCTTGTGGTGTTCTGAACTAAAGACGAAATGTTCTGAACTGACATTTCCAAAGAAACAGTACAGAGAAGTCAGAGGGGCAAAGCATTCTCTTTGAACCTTGGAGCTCAAATGTTAGTTTCTTCACAAAGGCCCGAGGAAGCTTTTCATCCTCAAAAACAAGCCAACAAGGGAAAGAATCACTCACGTGATGTCCCAAGGAAATTCTGCCTGGTGGTTGGTCCTACCGGGGGCAGCCTGGCCTTGAGTTAGAGGATACAATATGAAACCCTTGGGCCCCTTTAAGATCCACCTTCTATTTCTAATTGTTTTCCTAAAAACATAAGGAGCTTCAAAAATAAATAACAAAAGCGGTATGCTTGAATCATCTGAATGAGCTGTATTCAGGGCTGCATTTAATTTGTGATTTCTCCTGTGCTAACTTATTCACCTCTCATCTTTAAACAAAACTCCCTACAAGAAATCTTCAGTTCTCCAAAAGAATAAAAATTGCCAGTTCTTATTTTTGAGTTGCCTAAAGGGAGAAATGTGAGTTTAAGAGAATGTACTCAGTATAATTCATCATTTTAAAGTATAGCCCATATTACAAATTTGATGTTTCAACTGTTCATTCTTTAAGTCACTCAAATAAAAAGTAATATAATTAAAACATTTTGCATCAAAATCCTGTGCTATATATATGTCTTTTTTTCAGTAGATATGAGCATTTTGATAAGGTTTTTCGTGGGTGTTTATCCAAGAAAGCCCAGGTCCTAGGAGGTTTGGGCAGGATTCTGCTCCTCTGAGAAAGGAGAGGAGAAAACAGATTGGACGTGGACTCTCCTTTTTTTTTGAGTCAGTTTACCAAAACTCTTAGACTTCAAAATAGAGGGGGATGATGCATTTTGAGAACCACGGGTGAAGTAATTGTCCCCAAATTCAAAATTTGGTTACATTTTCTTAAACTAGAAATGTCAAGTTCCACTGACCCTACAATGACCCCTTTTAATTTCCTGGAAAAACTGAGATGGGGAGGGGAGAAGGCACAGCGCCCTTGAATATTGTGTCTACAAGGTGGCAGCGAGGGAGGGGTTTCCCCCTCTGAAATCAACACAATTTGCTACCTGATTCGGCCTCTATCAGGATTATTTTCTCACTTGTGAAAAAACAAAAAAACACACATCTTTCTAAACATCATGAATAATGGATTGAGATTTCTGAAAGCTCCCCTTCCTTTTCTTCCACAATTTAAATCAAGCTGTTTCAAAGCCAGCATACTACATGTTGATTGAAGACTGAAAAGGTTATAAATAGTAAAGGTTGAAAAATTTCCACAAAGGTAGGTAGATGGAAAAAAAAAAAAAAAAAAGAATCCTTCTACTGTCCATGGGCAAGATGTCCCCGGCAACTCATTATCAGCACTGTCCTCCTTCATCTCAGAGCTGCTGTCTTGAAAGAACACAAGGAACAGAAATGGGCCATGGCCGTGGCCTTGGCACCAGTGTGCCTGCCGCCAAGCAGAACCCTCTGCATTTATTTCCTGCCTCCCCCAAACCAGGCATATGATGCCGTTTTCTTTAGGCCTAACTTGGCACAGGGAAGCTGTGTGTAGCTTGCGTTCTCAATACAGTCTCCCTCTGCGGCTGGGCATTGTGTAAATGCTGCCTGCTCTGTGTACTTACATCTCTAAACTGTTGGCTGAGTACCA
Organism: Eptesicus fuscus; assembly: GCF_027574615.1. Lineage (NCBI taxonomy): Eukaryota > Metazoa > Chordata > Mammalia > Chiroptera > Vespertilionidae > Eptesicus > Eptesicus fuscus. The sequence goes on from NC_072490.1 coordinate 16,972,894, forward strand.
ATTTCCAAGCTGGAGAATCTTTCATCTTGCTTTAAGTTCTTCCGAGTTTCATTTGAAACGCCTGTCAATGAAAGGTATCAGGAGTTAAATTATGTGTCAGCAAAGCGAGACTTATACAGAAAAAGCCGCCAAGAATATGAAAAGGGCACTTCAGTCTGGGGTGATGGGAAGAGGTGCTTCATGGATGAGGTGGAGAAGACTTAATAATAAGTGTTTGATAATTTCCAAATGACTCTCGGAAATCTGTATCATCTGACCTTCAGAACAGCCACACAAGGCTTTTCCATCTCTCAGGGATGTCCCAATAACTTCCATGCAACAAATATTTATTGAGCACCTAATATGTACCAGTTTGGTATACCCACAATAGTCAAGACTCTGCTCCCACAGAGCTCAGGGTGGAAACTGGGAGGGAGATAATAAAAGCAAACAAATAAACCATCAAGGTAACTAAAGACAGTGAGAGGAGCCATGAAGAAAACCCATCAGGGTAATATGTTAGAGAGTGGCCAAGCGTGGGAAGGCTGCTCTTAGTGGTGGCATTTGAGATGAGAACTAAAAGTGAGTAGAAAGCCATGGGGTGATCTGTGGGAGGGACATAGCCAGCAGAAGAAAGTGCAAGTTCAGCAGCTTTGAAGCAGGAATATGCGTGGCATGTTCTACAGACAGAAAGAAGGCCAGCATGCCTGACAGGAGCTGAGGGACAGAATGGTAAGGGAAAGAAGATGGAGGAGGAGGAGGAAATGGGGCTCATATTTGTTGAATGTTTACAATGAGCTAGGCCTTGAGCCAAGTACACAGTCATAGGTGGCATGGCTGGGACTGCAACCAGGTTCTCTGACTCCAAATCCTTTCGTTTTATACTAATTCCACGCTGCCTGGCCCACACCTTGCCATCTGGAAGGCCAGCTTTGGTTCAGCCAGGTGGAAACAGGGGAAAGAGAAGGAACATTGATATTCAGAATCCTACATAGGATCCTTTTCACCAGCCAGCCTGGCTCCTGAGTGATTTTTATATGTGGGGCATATGTTGACCTGATTTTTAAAAACTGGAATTTCTCTAATGCTAAGAAATACTGGCCTCTGAGCCAGAGAATCAGCTGATGGATTCTATACTCTGGGGTAAACTAAAGCACGGCCAATAGAATATAATTATCAGATGTAAGTGAAAAGGTGACTGAAAAAGAAAAAGATAAAACATATTGAATGCCTCCAAGAAATGAATCCAAATAAATCTCGAGCTGTGTTACAGGAGATTGCCATATAAGTTCCTTCCTCCTGCCCTCCTTTAAATAAGTTTGAATACTCTCTCTCTCGCTGCTTTCACACGAACTCAAATTGCTTTAGAAACCTGTCATATTGAATTAGCCAAAGCAGATAGTAATTCAGAGGGGTGCCAATGTGGCGTTATTGAAAATTGCTGATTGGAAGCTTCCTTGCAGCATTATTCAGGAACAATAACTCACTTTCATCACCATGTGTCAGTATGAGCCAATGATGAGCTTGGCGTGGCTTGTGAATTAAACTTCCTTAAAAGTCCATCATAAAAGATGAGAAGTACACAGAGAACACCTGCATTCGTCAACAAGAACACTTGTGCATCGGCCCCACTCTGTAGTCGCGTGAAATATACTAGAAACACTGACCCTGTGGCAGCCCAGCAGAACAGTCAGGCTTCAGAAGATCCTTGACCTTGACATCAGGGGCAAGCTCAAAGGCCGGGGGAATTAGGAATAAACAGCAGAGACATTTAAAGCAAAATAGCTCTTTCTTGTGATATTAATGATCCATCAGCTCCTCAGAGAAGCCGTCCACAACACCCTGCTTCATCACTCCCTGTCACGTTACTCTCATACTTTCTTTTTCTTTACAAGACTTGGCAATTTTTTACATCCCCCGATTCATCTCAGTACTTGCTTGGCTACTTCTATCCCTCCCACTCCAGAACATCATCTCCATGAGCAGTAGATCTTAACCATCTTCCTCTGCCCTAGGAACAATACCTGGACCATAGTAGACACTCAATAAATATTTATTGAAGGACTTTTGAATTCACAAACATCTTATTATACCAGAGCAGAGACTATTCTGTAATAGTATTGTTTTATCGGCTGTAATAGATAGGCCTATGCAAGCTAGAATCCAGGAAGTCACCATGAACTGTTCGTCTTTGGGTCTGCTGTCCAGAGACCAGCTTTATGTCTAATCGTTACTTGGTTGGTGGAGGGAATTTTAGTGGAGGAATAGCTGTGGAACTGTTGTGAGTCTCTGCACCAATGTAAGCATGCTCCTTAGTGGGCTCAAGAAAAACGTTATCCCAAACCATCAACAAAACCAAAAGACAGCCTACTGAATGGGAGAAGATGTTTGCAAATAATAATCTGATAAAGGGTTAATATCCAAAATATATAAGGAACTCCTATAACTTAACAACAACAACAAAAAAAGCATCCCAATAAAAAAATGGGCAGAGGATCTGAACAGACATTTGTCTAAAGAGGACATACAAATGGTCAACAGATATATGAAGAAGCTTAACATCACTAATCATCAGGGAAATGCAAATCAATTGAAAATTGGTGCAGCCAATATGGAAAACAGTACGGGGAATTCATAAAAAAACTAAAAATAGAGCTACCATTCATGTAAGCAATTCCACTTCTGGGTAGTATTTATTCAAAGAAAACAAAAATACTAATTCAAAAAGACATATGGCCCCTTATATTCATTGCAGCATTATTCACAAAAGCCAGATATGGAAGCAACCCTATGTGTCACTGATAGATGAATGGATAAAGAAGAGATGGTACATATATACAATGGATTATTATTCAGTAATAAAAAATCTTGCTATTTGCAATAACATGGATGAACCTAGATGTTATGCTAAGTGAAATAAGTCAGACAAAAAAAGGTAATATTGTATGATCTCACTTACATGTGGAATGTAAAAAATGATGAATAAACAAAACAGAAACAGATCCACAGATAAGAAAACAATCTGATGTTTGTCAAAGTGGAAGGGGAGATGGATAAAATAAAAACAATAACAAACATTTAAAAATAGGGTGAGGTAAGCAATAAAAATAATAATAACTAGAGGCCCGGTGCACGGAATTCGTGCATGGGTAGGGTCCCTAGGCCTGGCCGGCGATCAGGGCCAATCTGTGGGGCAACTGGTAAGGCGATAGGGGGGCCCTTGCTGGCACCTGCCTTGGCTGGCTTGGGACCTGCAGGCTGGGGGCAGCTCCTGCATTGAGCATCTGCCCCCTGGTGGTCAGTGCATGTGATAACGACCAGTTGTTCCACTGGTCATTCGGTCAATTTGCATATTAGGCTTTTATTATACAGTTGGTCCTCAAGTTACGTTGGATATCTGTTCCTATGGTACGATGTAACGTGATTTTCGCCATAAGTTGAAACCCACCTACATAAGCACCTATGTCACTCATGTGGAGCACATACACAGCAGTAATGAAATGAAACAGTAAAAAAAATTTAAAAGAAAGATAACAATTCCTGACCTTTACTTGTGGTAAATAAATAATAAAAAACATAAAGCACATATGTACATACGTCGAAATGATGGAACTTTTTTTAAATAAATGGGAGATGGCAACGTAACCATGAAATGACATATGTTGAGTCCAACATAACCCAAGGACTGCCTGTATAGGATTTTTTTAAAAAAGTGTTATCCAATTCCTGAACACCTACTTCTTGATTTACACAGTGAAATTCTTAGATTACCTCTGTGACTTATCTCAAAAAGTCTAATATTTTCTTGCAGCTTTTTATTTTGAAAAATTTGAAGTCTAAGTCTACAGAAAGGGTGCAAGAACTGCACAGTGAACATTAAGATTAACCAACTGTTAATATTTTGTCACATTTGCTTTCCCTACCCATGTACACACGTCTATGGCATATGTTTAAATGTGAGCACATATGTTAAAGCATCTGTGTATATGTATGTGCATATGTGTGTTATGTACATGTACATATCTGTGTGTTTATATGGGCATCATGTGTGCGCATGAGTATATGTGTATGTATATATACTTTGGCTTAAACTGAGAGTTAGTTGCAGATATTGATGTATTTCATCCCTAAATATTTCAGCAAGATAATTCCCCCATACTATAATTATCATATTCAGAAAATTTAATATTTAGAAGTATACTATTTTCTAATACAAAGTTGGTTTTCAAATTTCCTTAAGTATATCCAAGTGTCCTTTACAATTTATTTTTTATCCAGGGTCCAATCAAGGACCATACATTACATTTAACTAGATAGAGGCCCAGTGCACAAAATTCATGCATGGGTAGGGTCCCTAGGCCTGACTGGTGATCATGGCTGATCTGTGGGGCGACTGGCGGGGTGATGGGGGAGGGCACCCACCTTGGTCAGCCTAGTGCTGCCCGTTCGCTGGCCCTACCCCCCACCACCACTGCTAATTGCCTCCCTCTGTGGGGCTATTGGCAGCCTGGGGTCTGCGGGCTGAGGGCAGCTCCTGTATTGAGTGTCTGCCCCCTGGTGGTCAGTGCATGTCATAGTGACCAATTGTTCCACCGTTCGGTCAATTTGCATATTAGGCTTTTATTATATAGGACTAGAGGCCTGGTGCATGAAATTCTTGCATGGGGGGTGGGTGTCCCTCAGCCCGGCCTACACCCTCTCCAATTGGGACCCCTTGAGGGATGTCCTTCTTCGGGATCGGGCCTAAACAGGCAGTCGGACATCCCTCTTGCAATCTGGGGCTGCTGGTTCCTGCCTGCCTGCTCACCTGCCTGCCTGCCTGATCACCCCTAACTGCCTCTGCTTGCTGGCCTGATCACCCCTTAACTTCCCCCCTCTGGCCTGGTCACCCCTTAACTTCCCCCCTGCTGGCCTGGCCACCCCTAACTGCTCCCCTGCTGACCTGGTCGCCCCTAAGTGCCTCTGCCTCAGCCCCCACCACCGTGGCTTTGTCCAGAAGGACATCTGGTCTAATTAGCATATTATCCTTTTATTAGTATATATTGTCATATCTTTTTAGTTTCCTTTTGTCTAGAATGGTTCCCCAGACATGGTCTTTTGGGCTTTGTTTGTTTTTATTTGTTTTGGTCCCTTATGCCATAGAGATTTTTGTAGAGTCAAGTTGTTTTACAGAATTTCCCTTCATTTTAATTGGCCTTATTGTTTCTCCTAACTATATCTGATTAAAGTCTCACATTTAAAGTACCTAACATGACCAATATAAAGTTAATGTGAAATAACTCAGATTTCTTAAAGGAATTTTTAGGCTGAAATGCCAAAACAATGAAGAATAAAACACTTCTGACATATGTTTCAGATAGCACTTGATAAGACCTTTTCCGAATTGGTTAAAATCCTCATAATACAATTAAGTTAGTACTTCCCACGTTAGTCACTCACATACTCCCTTCAAGAATTTTGCTGCATCCAAGTTCTACCGGTATTAACATTAATGCAATCATTTAATTCAATTGACTTATTTAAATTATTTCTTAAACTAATAAATATTGATATTAGTGGTTTTGCTATGCTTAGTGTATTTTTCTAATGCCTATCAAAGCATATATAAATATAAAAAAAATAGTTGTGTATATCTAAAACTACCTCCCATACCATAATGGAGTACTTGGGGAAACTCTGAGTAGAGTGTAATCAAATTGGTGTGTTTGTGTGTGTGTGTGTGTGTGTGTGTGTGTGTGTGTGTGAATGCGTGCTCGCGCGTGCGTGTGTTTATGTGCACATAGATTGAGTTGGCAGAAAAGCCTGCCTTTTCAAGAACTAAGGAAACAAGAAGGTGCCACGGTTGGCAGGCCAAGCTGGGGACAGCATCCAAACAAATGACAAGACCTGCAGCTCCTGAGAGACCAAATGTCTTTCTATAGTCCCCTGATGTCAGATTGATCGCTTTTCCATTCATTTCCCAAACCCTTAACCAGCAAGACTGAAAACGAGGCTCAGGAAAAGGCTTGTCAGGCAAACTCTGACACTGATGGAAGATCACTCTTTGTGGCTGTAAAATATGCATGCTGGATCACAGGATTCCTGATCTTTCACACCCTCTACATTTCTCAGGAGGAGATGGAGGCCCAGAAACAGTTAGCGGGTTGTCCAAGATCACACTGCCAGTTGGTGGCAAACCAGCAACTTCATTCACAACTTCAGATGCTCAGAGTTGTTCATTCCACTCCCCATGCTGAGGCCTGAGCCTATATAGCTATTTATACATAAAACCATCTACACATATACACTATATACATATATAAAACCATATTTACACACAAACACATATAACCACATACATATATAAACCACACATATACACATGTATATATATAAAAACCCCATTCTGGCTTCCTGAGTCCATCCTAACTTCTCTTTCGACCACAAATGTGTCCAAGCCTTGTCATCTTTGTTAGTCACCAAACTACCATCTTTCTGTATCCCTGCATGTGTGAACTGCACAGCCTGCACTCAAAAGCTTTTAGTAACTCTGGCCACCCCAAATTCTACCCATGTATGATCATACTATAAAAAGTCAGATTTAGATACCCCAGCTCAGGACTGGGCCTCCCAACTCCTTTTCCCCTCCTTTCTACCTCAGGTTAAACCCTTGTGGAATAGAAGGCTGGCCCAGGGATGGGTTGAAAAACACCTCACACCTATACTGGTAAATATCCAGCCATTCATTGGCTCAAGACTCTCCCCTCTCTTTCATCCCCACACCTAATTGGTTACTAAGGTCTATGGCATCTGTCGCCTGAGCATTCCTCTCCATCCTCGATTCTCCTTCCTGGCTGATATGCCTTGGTGTAGGCTCTATTTTCCTTCCCATCACTGTTAGAAGAACTCCTTCCTATAGCGCTGTGCACTGCCTGCCCACCCAGCTACCCTCTGCATTAATGGCTCTCAGAGGTTAGTCCAGGGTCTCCTGGAGGTCCCTGAAACCCATACAAAGAATCCATGAGGATGAGACTAAACCTATAATATTGTATACATGATTTGACTATAGACATAATATAGACTGTCCCCATAGTATTACATCACAATGCTAAACATCTGAGTTGCCTTTTCTACTCTTATTTTATCACAATGTACAGTGGAGTTTTCCAAAATCTTTCTTACATGGGATTTCACAAGAGAGTGAATGCAGAAGCAGGCAGGAGAATCAGACTGTCTTCTATTAAGGCAGACACCAAAGAGATGTGCAAAAATGTAAAATGATGCCACTCTTCTCACTGAATTATTGTTTTGGAAAACAAATTATTTTTCATAAAAATGTGCTTTTATGTTAATACATAATGGGTTTATTGTGATTTTTAATGAATTAGTAAACATGTTTTAAATTTCTGTTTTAATTTCTAATATGGTAAATACGAATAATATAGCCCACATAAACCAAAAACTCTTTGGAATCCTCAATAATTGTTGAGCATCTAGAAGGTTTCTGATGCCAGAAAGTTTGAGAACCACTGCTTGAATTATTTTCTTAAAGCAAACTCATTTTATCATGTTGCTCCTCCATTTATAAACCACTGCTGTCCAGAGGATAAAGAGCCTAATATTTAGCAAGGCCCTCAAGGCCATCCATTGCAGCTTTCTCTCTTCACAAGGGTTACCCCCCACCTTACTACCTCACTACCCACCCCAATACACCTTGTGCCCCATCCAGCCACCCCCAGCATAGGTTGCCTAAGCCAACTGCATTGGTTTTGTATTGTTCCATTTGACCATGTTTCCTGGAATTCCCTTACCTGTGGGGTCAAGTTAAGGTTGGCCACAATAGAAATCTGTGTGAAATTTGGAAGCAGGAGTGAAGCCTGAGCATTACACATGAAAGGCACTGTCACAGCTCCTACATGTTGTCACTGATCACCTAACTTACCTAGTTTGTGAGGGCAGAGGTGGACTCACATCTCCCCAGCTCCCCCCGGCTTCCACCTTAGTTCCTGAGTGTGTGTGTGTGCAGCTCCTGGGTGAAGCGCATCAGCCTCTTCCACAGGCACAGGTTTCAGTTCATCCTCCCAGGTGCCAGTGTGTCCTTGCTTCCCCTCACGTCAGCCCTATGGCAACCCCAGGTCCACCACCAGCAGCAGAGGCGATGCCTTCTGTCGACCTCCTCATCAGCTCCCTTCATGGTCCTTGCTCAGTGATTTTTCTTTGCTCCTCCACATGAGCCCTGCCAGATCTCTGCAGCCCAAGCCATTCCCACAACTCTGCCAGGTCTGATCCCTACAGTAAATCCATTATTCCACGTCATTCATAATAGCCTCGCTTCCCTGTTCACAACTAATTCATACTAAGGCTCCAGGGATCTTTCCCCTCCTATCTAATGGAATACCTATTTTATTTTAGTTTTAACTGATTTGAGAGAGAGAGAGAGAGAGAGAGAGAGAGATTGATTTGTTGTTCCACTTATTTATGAATTCATAGATTGATTCTTGTACGTGCTCTGAATGGGGATTAACCTGAAATCTTGGTGTATCAGGACAATGCTCTAACAAACTGAGCAACCTAACCAGGGCTGGGATATAAATTTTATCTTTCCTAAATCAACCCAGAGTCTCAAAAGCCCTTTAAAACTATTATCACAAACTCACAACCCAGGTGGATATGACCCTTGTCTTCCTTGTGTCCACACTGCGCGCAGCACATACATGAAGCTCTCCACCTGTAATGCTTTATGAACTCAGTTTACCACAGATATGTCTCCCTCCTGTGTCTGCAAACTCTCTGAGATCAGAGACAGGATCTCATGATCTATATCTCTGTATCCCCATTCTCTGGAACAAATGCCTGTTTGTTAAATGACCTGAACACAGGGGAGGCAGAATACATGCGGCACTGTGGATTTCTAAATGTCAGACGTGGGGAAAGAGGATGGATGAGAAAGGGTAGGGTTGAAAAATTCCATTTTTCTAAGCTGGAGGGTCTGCATAGAGTCTACAGTTTTTAACGTCTCCTGGGCATAAGACTTACTAGAAAGCTTGTGAAAGTGCAGATTCCTAGTGCCACAGCTATTCTGTGAATATGTGGTATTTTAGATATTCTGATTTAGCTGGTTTAGGGCAGGGCCTAGAACTCTTCAGTTTAGCAAGATACAGCATTCTGACGAAGGAGATCCTGGAAACACACCTTATGAACCATGAGCACAAAGAATATCGTGGAAGAAGGGCTGCTTAGGGTAGTGACTTTTAAACTGGGATGTTCTGAATCAGTTGGTAGGGGGAGATAGGGAAAGCAAGGAAGACTTGATAAAAATGCAGTGTCCCAGGTCCCACCCAAATCTTCAGAATCTGACTTGCTTTGAGAGTAGAGTGGTGGGTGTCCAGTGGGCTGAGGGTCAGGAAACTTGACTCCTCTGGCTTAACTGCTTCATCAAAAGAACCCGGGGCAGGGGCATTAACTTCCTATCTTCATCTGATCATCTAAACTCACCCCTGAACTTTCCATCTACAAAGCAGAGACCACATGGTGGCCCTGGATGTAAATGATGAACATATTTAAGGAAAGGCCCTTTAGGGAGTCATATAAAAGGATCCTAAAGAGATGAGAGGAAACTTTTTGGAAAAATGCTGAATTGACAAACTAACAACTGATTCATAGAAAGGACCAAAAGCTGGAAGATAAGCATCCCTCCTAATTTTTCCAGAGTTTAACTGTCCCCACTGTGCCTATTGGATCCCTCTCCAGTTGTTCCCTCATATAATCTAGACCTGCACCACCCAAGTCAGTAACTGCTGTGGCACATGTCCCTACTGACCGCTTGAGATATGGCTAGTGACGCTGAGGAGCTAAATGTTTAACTTTGTGAATAATTTAAATTTAAATCTAAAAACGAATACTCGATTCAGTAACTGGAAAACGTTTACATATAGTTGAAACAACTTGGCTATGTAAGTCTGCTTTTTCAACTGTAAATCTTATGAATTCTAAATACAGGTCAAGTGTTTCTGATGAAAATTCAGTGCTCAGGTTCCATGTGCTGTAAGTATAAAACACACACCGGATTTCAAAGACTCAGATGAGAAAATAATTAAATAAATGTCAACTTGACTATATGTTACAGTGATAATCTTGGATATGTGGGGTTAAGTAAAATATATTACTAAAATTAATTTCATCTTTTTCATTATACATGTCTAACGTGGCTATTGGAAATTTTTTAATGACACGAGTAGCTAGCATTATATTTCTATTGGAAAGTTCTACTGAAGAATATGTAGAATGTGACTATCAAATGTTGTCACTAAATATTTTGAAATCATCTTGGAATGTAACTTAATGGAGGAAAATAAGGGCCCTTCGGAGGGCTACAGGCTGATTCCACGGACACACTCAATTTGGAAATGCAATCTTTTCAGGGTCTCATCCCTTCCCTCCTCCACCCACTATGGAGCACCCTTCAGGGCAGCTGATGAGCCCCTTCCAAAAAGTAGCAATAGGATTTTCAAGTCCCAGTCTGGTATTTGCACACTTTGAGCACCCTCTTCATTCAGCAGCCTTACTTCAAATGAGTTTGGCTTATTTAAAAACACCTGACCCACTCCAAACCATTTGAGAATTAACATTGATGAGAATGTTCAAAACATTTCACTGTGGTCTCTGAAAAAAGACCCAGTGCTATTTTGAATAGAGGCAACAGCATCCCTCTCTCCAAAGGGGCCAGTTTTGAAGCTATTCACACACTGTAGGTAGAATTCTGACATGTTTGTTACATAAATTATCAAACAGAAAATGTCATTCTTTTATAATCCCTTCTATGGGTCTCATCTATCTGAAAGCTGCTTTGGTTGTAATTTGCCATTTTATCAGGTGTTGACTTGCACGTTGAAACAGAGGCTTTTAACTCAGGGTCCATAGTCCCCCAGGGTGTCCATGGCTAGAATGCAGGGGATCCACAACTGTGGAATGCATTTTATGATTTTTTTCCATTGATCTCCAAAGGGAATCCAAGCCCTAGCTGGTTTGGCTCAGTGGATAGAGTGTCAGTCAGCCTGCAGACCAAAGGATCCTGGGTTCGATTCCGGTCAAGGGCACGTACCTTGGTTGCAGGCTCCTCCTTGGCCCGGGCCCTGGTCAGGGTTTGTGCAGGAGGCAACCAATCAATGTGTTTCTTTCACATCCATGTTTCTCTCTGTCTTTCCCTCTCTCCTCTATTAAAAATCCATGGAAAAATATCCTTTGGTGAGGATTTACAAAACAAAACAAAAAAAGGGTGGGGGGGGGGGGAAATCTGACATTTCCTTTCATTTTAAAGACAAACAACAGATTACACTACTATTATCAGTATCTATCATGTCACCAATAAAACTCACAGCTTTTAAAAAATATGACAACAAAGTTGTTCCAGAAATCCTGAAATGTCATTTATACACATCATGACTTTAAGAGCATTAGAATTCATTCTTCTGACTATAGACTCTCACAATACACAGAGGCAACTATTGGCCACCTTCTCATCTGGTCACAAAGTGGGCAGTTGCATCTCCTCACTGTGACCCCCACATCTACGGTGCTTTACGGTCTTCCCTGCCTGCACTCGTCTGCTCTTTATGGATTCATGAAAAGAAGTCAGCCATTTAAATTATTTGTTGCAGTTTTGCAAAACTGAACAATACCAATGAGAATTTTTAATTCTCCTAAGTTATCATTGTCTTTTGAAATGTGACAGGCATGTGGGCCATAAGTCTAGACCAGGCAAGTTCAAACACATCAGATGGGTAAGTTAACTACTGAAGTGTTATTTAAAGTAAATTCTAAAAATGTTTTTGACAGATTGGGCAGAGATGTAGGTCATGCAAAATATTGTAAGTTCTGTGATACTCAGTGTGTTTTGTGTATTTTTTTGTTTTTGTAATCCTATATACTTACAAGAATATAGGATCCTATATACTTTACATCTAAAAACATTTTTACATTTAATGTAAACAAATTTTTAAAAAGAAGAAGGGATACATAGGTTTCTCTAGACTTCTGAAAGGAAAAGCAGTTAAAGAAAACCTGCCCTCTCTCTGGCAATGGGCAAGGAGATACCTGATCGGTGGTGTTGCTCTTATATCAATCAGGGGCAAAGCAGACATGCAGTCCTTAGTTCATCCTAGCTTGATGCCTGTCTTGGTGGCCAGAGCTGTTTCATGCCTGAGGCACATTAAAAAAATAAAAATAGAAAAAATAAAACCTGCCCTAGGTATTACAGGACTAATCCTAGAACCTTGACTAGCCATGTGTTTTTAGCTAGAGACGCCTGCTGCATGTGGAATCTGCAAATGTTACCTCTCAGTGGTCACAGTCATGCTCACACTTCCCACTCCACCCACAACTGAGTAGAAAGAAGGCTTCTCTGTATTCCTCCTCTGTTGTCAGTACACACACAAAGGTAGAGAAAGGAACATGAGTTTTTTTTTAAAAGTCATGGTGCACAATTTCACATGCAAAAAGCCCTTGATGATGATGATGATTTAGAGGGTTTGAAGCCTGAAAAGCAAGTAGTCACTTCCTAGTAACTTAATAAATTGCCACCAGTTTTTCTAGAAACCAGCTGACTCTCCCACCTTCAATATGAACAGCGCACTCAAATCTTACCTGTTATTATTACTGAAGCTATTTCCCTCTGTCGGTTGAATACAATATGCATGTAGATTTAGAAACACCACAGCACCTACCACTTAAAAAGAAAGCTATGCATGGTTTCCACAGTAATATCGGGCTAGGCAGAAGAAAGTGATGCATCCTGGAGGCCCGTATTTCTCAGCACTGTTGTCCCAACATTTAGAAACATCCCGGCATAAAAACAGGGCTGTCGCTTTTAGAAATTTTGTTCTGGGTTTTTTTTAAACACCAAAAACAAGATTCAGCCCACAATTTAATATTGTCAATACATGTTCTTCATTATACAACTGGCACGCCAACTGTTACCTAAGCACTTCAGATTCTTCAAATCCCACACCCACACATTCTGAACTCATCTGCACCCAGAAATGAATAAAGATGAATAGCATCTTGAGGAAACAGCTTCTCCATTCTCAAATGGCAAAGCCATGGAGCAAATGCCTCGTAGAGTCTGTACGATGTCTCAGACGGATGAGGAAGAAACCTAAAGCCACCATGCTTTCAGAAAAATCACATCTTTCTATGCAACCTGCCAATCAGGGATTTAAAATGAAAAGGTGCCCCAGAAGTCCTTTCCAATATTGAGGTGCTATGATTCTCTCATAAATAAAGCACTTTTTGTTTTGTTTTGCTAAACTTAAGTTAATTGGGTTTTGGTAGGTCAGCAGACCAATTCAGCCAGCATCATTTGCTTGCATGCTGGGTAAACAGGAAACCACACTGACTGTATTTATTTTACTATCATTACATCTCTGTGGGGTGAGCTGGTAAAAAAAGTGCAAGCTGTTAAAAGCTTGATTTTTATATAGTATATTTATTTACATATATGTGCAATTATACATATATACATATGTTACATATATAACATACACACACACACACACACACACACACACATACAATACACTTAAAATAATTATTTCCCTTCATCTCAAACCATGATTTCAGGAAATCCCTAACACTTGAATGGTTTTCCAAATGTTTGTTCATAAATTAGATGTTTTCACTCCATTTATTAGTATTCATTCATTCATTCATTCATTCATTCAACAAGTAGCTATGAGTGCCTATAATGTGAAAGGCTGGTGGTGAACATCAGGTATAGTGCTACAAAAACGGGTACATTTTTGTTCAAAGAGATGTTTCACAAGGTGGCTAGAAACCCAGTCTAACCTATAATAACTTCCTATATCAGTCAGCCTAGGCTGCCATACCAGAATACCATAGACTGGGTAGAACAGGAATTTATTTCTCACAATTCTTGAGACTGGAAGTCTAAGATCAAGGACCAACTCCTCAGGTTGCAGATGGCCATGTTCTTGCTGTTTCCTCACATGGCCTTTCCGCTGTGTTTTAGGTGGAAAGAGAGGAAGCAAGCTCTTTGGTCTCTTCTTATCAGGGCACTACTACCATCATGAGGTCCCCACCCTGATGAACTCATTTAAACCCAATTACCTTTCAAAGGCCCCTCCTTCAAATACTGTCACATTAGGAGTTAGGGCTCTAACACTTCCTTAATAACAAAAGTGTTATTTCACCTATAATGTTAATTCAATAGACCTACATGTTTCCAATTCATCTCAGAATAGTGGGACGCTGGCTCCTCTGGGTCCGGCACCTGCAGTGGATAAGGGGGACAGAGTCCCGGACACCAACAGGGGAAGAGAGCTGCAGGAGCATCAGACACTTCGGTACTGAGAGTCCAGGGAGCTTAGGGCTTGGAAGAGAATGAACTAGACCCTGAGGCTCAGGTCAGCTCCTGAAGCAGAGGTGGTAAGATCTGTGCAGTGGGGCCAAAATCCATAACTGATGTGCTTGTGTAAATCAGGTATCTATATTTCAAGGGTTGCCTGCATCTTTGAAGCTTCTCAGGATCAAGTTCAATCAAGCAATCCAACAAAACACATGATAACACAAAATCAGAATGACACAGATATTCAAGCCTGGGTTTTTGCAGAGCTGCAGTTACACTGTGCTTTTAACCAGGTCTGATAGAGTAGACTGGATGCATAGCCACCTCTCAGCTGTGAACATTGACATCCACCAAGCTCAGCTTCTCAACTAGAAATAATTCGACTCTTCTAAGGCTCATCATTCCCTTAAAAACCTACATGATCAAAGCCACCCTGGAATGGAAAGAGATCAAAAAGGGGAAATTACACAAATGCAGGTACAGATTTTGACATGAACTAGACTAACACGTAGGACTGATTTCTCAGAGAATCCCTCCTCACCTCAGAGAAACAATCAACACACACCACGCAGAGGCGGCGTGTGCCCTTTCCCCATGATTCTGGACCCATGCAGGAGCAATCAATAACTTTTAGCTGGATCTCTGACATACAAACTTCCAAAATGAACGTCAAGTTCCTTGTGATGTTTTTAACAGAAGGAAGGGGAAAAACGACTCCTACATTTCTCTTCCCCCATCTACTGTTAAAATTAAAAAGGCAGGTGAGGACATTCGGGAATATTTGGGTGTGATTCAAATAAGGCTTGGTGCTGCACTAAGTGTAGGGCTCTGCCACAGCATGTAGGGCTGACAAATAATTCCAAAGCTTGTGTGATTCTTTGCAAGAGCTTTTATCTCCATGGTCCAAAGGCTCCTCACAGCACGGTATGTAGGACAAGAAATATGATGGCCATTTGGCAGAAATCTAGGGCTCAGAGAGCTTAAGGACTCTCACCTGTGGTCATACAGCTAATGGCAGAATTATATTAAAAATCAGGCATTCCAATTGTAGACCTTATCTTAATATATACACACACACACACACACACACAAATATATGTATATAATTGATATCAGAGAGGGAGAGAAAGAGAGAGGAAAACATCAATGATGACAGAGAATCATTGATTCACTGCCTCCTGCATGCCCCACATTGAGGATTGAGCTTGCAACCTGCAATTGAATGGTGACCTCCTGGTTCATAGGCTGATGCTCAACCACTGAGCCACACAGGCCAGGCTGTAGACCTTATCTTTCTACAAGCTTGGGAACCTAGGACTCCACTCTCCACTGGGGGCTGAATAGAGCCTGTGGGTGTGTTTTGCTGTTAATTGAATTAGTTCTACCATTAAACATTAGGAGCTTTCACATAGAAATCTGGATTTCTGACTGTTGGGGGGAAAAATTCAAAGGTCTGACCTGTACTGGTGCAGGCAGCAGAAACAGGGCACTGCAGCTCACTTCCCCGTGGATTTTGTGATAACCCAAATATAATCAAAGACTTTCCTGCTCCCTCCATGATCTCGTACTCAGCCACATACAATTCTGTGCTCAAATGACTTCCCTCCTCCTGGGACGCCTCTGTCTGTCCTGCCAGTTTGGTGTGTGTGTGTGTGTGTGTGTGTGTGTGTGTGTGTGTGTGTGTGTGTGATATCAATCAATTCAGTTCAAATGCCCCTGGCTCCATGAGATCAATTTCAATATCTCTGGAAAAACTAACCAGGCTTTGTTTGAGGCTCTTGAACATTTTCTTGTGCTTGTTTTACTGAACCTCTTTTCACATCACATGAGTGTATTCAATGCTGGGCACATAGTAAGCAATCAATAATATTGTGATAATTCCTAAAACAAAGACTAAATCGTATTTCTCATGTGCCAGATGCCACTCAAAACACCTTAGCATATTAACTCATTTGAGCCTCACAACTACCTATTATTATACTCATTTTACATAGAGAAAACTGAGGCATATTAAAGGTTAGGAAAATTTCCCCAAGTCACTCACTCAGCTATTAAGTGGCAGAAGAGAAATGAGAACTGAGTCTGTCTATTTCTGAATAGATGGGTGGATGAACAGTTGGGTGGAAGGGAAGGAAAGAAGGAGAGAGAAAGAGAAAGATTGAGGAACAGATGAACCACCAGGAATGGGGAACGGCAAACCAAATGGAGAGAGATGTGAAGGAGCACTTTCTATTATAGAAACTTCAAGTCTTTTGGCGAGGTGGGGCCAGGGCTCTGTGATGGTAAATTTTAACAACAAACTCTTGGTGGGGGGAGGGGTGAAGGGGGAGCACTTCTCTGAAGTGTCTGATGGTTTCTGTGGTGTAAATCAGCTATCATAGCTGATTTCAAGCTACCAGAGTTGGAAAGAAGACTCATGAACAATCACCTGTGCTAACCAGCTGTAACACATCAGGCCACAGGATATGCCAAGGAAAATGACAGATGAAGTGACAGGCAGGACCAGGTGAGGAAGGACCTATTAAATCATACCATGGGGTTAATCCTCCTCTATGCAACCAGGAGTCATTTAGAAGTTGTTAATAGGGAGTGACATGATTTATGGTTATAAAGAGTTAGACACAGGATGGATACACAGTCAACATTTTAGAAACCCCTATTCCTCTTTCCTACATCTTTCCTGAGTAACAACGATTGCTGCAAGAAAGTTTATCAATGGTTCCATTTCTTCCCTACTCTATCTCTTTACCTGTCAGGTATTTTCCCCTCCACCTCCCCACTCCCAACACCTTATTCTAGGCTCCCACATGTGCTCCAGGTGTCTTAGACCCTCAGGATCATAGTGTCCACTTATCATTGTAGCACCTGTGGCATGTAAGGGCTGGGCGGCCTAAGCAAAGAAGTGGGTCTGAACCAGCTTAAACACAGAAGCCACCATATGAGTATAAATAAAACAATGCCAGACACATCTTTGACATTACAGAGCATAGAGCTTGAATGGGCTTTAGGAACCATTTAGCTTCCAATCATCCTCTTGCTGGGGGAGAGGCAATCAATTTAACCAGCCCAAAGCCATCAAGCTGGTTAGAACCAAAGCCTGGAATTAGAACCAGGTCGCCTGGTTCCCAAAGACTCTACATGCACATAAAGAGTGTGTTCTTAGATCTGGCCTCCCCGCTGCCGCATCAAAAGCTTTCTTAAAAGATCTTTTTCTTCTATTGAGCAGGTTCCACTTCACCAATTAGAACAGACAGAAACATGATGATATCTGGGAGCTGGGGCATCCTGTCATCCTCCCCCAACACAGTATTATTGATGAAATCACAGCCCCAACGATTTCATCAACAACACAAATCAGGTATTCTCATATCCTGTAATGATGTCACAGCAATATGTATGCTCATCCCTCCTTCAAAATGATGTAGCCTTTGGTCCCACCATTAGATCTGGACAATATGAGCCATCTGTTTAGGAAAAACTGCATGGCCACAGTGCCCTCCCTATCCCTCAAGGCCTTATTGTCCAATTTAAGAATTCTCTAGATCTTGGTCTTTTTCATCCATCTGCCTGTACCGAGGCAAGTTCCTGATAACGAGGAAGTGGGTAGAGAAAGGAAGCAAACCTTTAAAAGCCATTGTGGACCCTCTGTTTTTAAAAAGCTTGGTAGAGAGAAAGTTACAACTTTTGGCTGAAATGCAATATAGTCTGATAGTTGAACTTCACTACAGGTGAAATTGGCCAAGTTTACAGGGCATCTGGCCAAGGGGGCCACTTGGAAACTGAAATGCAGGTCAATGTTCACCCAGCCAGAAGCCGGAGCCTGCTGCCCCGATGAAGCCCATTTTCCAGTTCTTACAAAGGCACCCCATAAGCTGGCTGTGGTCCTGACATGTGTCCCTCTTTCAGCTAAAGCTATTCTTCACTTCCAATGCCAGTCAGTATCCACAACCATCATCTGTATGAACAGGGCAGAGAAATCCAATTCCTTGGGCCAGAGAAGTGAAAACTGGTCAGGTGAGAAAGATCCCAGAGAGGGACAAGCTGCTAAGAGGACTTATGTCACAGTTTTCCCCGTCCAATTCACACTTGCTGTTTCAGGGTAACAACTGGGATCCCTTTCATTCTCAAAAATACTCCAGTTGTAGATAGTAAATTAGACGGTCACCCCAGTCCAGGGGCCTTGGGGTGGCAGACCTCCAAAAACCTTTCAGTAGAATTCAAGGGATCCATAAACTCAAATGGAAAACTGTCACAAATTTGTTTGTGAGCCATGAGTGACAATTTAGCATTTCATTGTATGATGAATGCAGGCCACAAACCTCAAATGGCAGTAGCAGCCCCAACGATTTCATTAACAAATCAGATATTTTCATATTATAGCACAGTTCCTGCAATGATCTCATAGCAGTATGGATGCTCATTCCTTCTTCAAAGTGATGGTAGCCAGTGGTCCCAAATTAGATCTTGTTATAAAGACATGAATAGGTCACATTGTTTTATATATTCGATATCATTATCTCAATAAAATTTGTACTACAATCTTCTATATTACATTTCATGCGTTTAAACACATCATTCTGGCTAGCCTCAGCCTGTCAGACCATCAGAGGGCACCAAGACATAAACAGGATTAAGAGCCCTGGACCTGGTGATTGAGAAGCCACGTTAACAAGGGACAGGGGAATGTGAGTGAGAGACAGCATCCCCTAGCTGAGGAGGCAGCCTGCCTTTGAGTTATCTAGACCACGGGGAATTATTTAGCAACGTTATGTTCTTTATACACACCTCTTCTTCTTTATCACTCCTATTAGCCTTATTTATCTTCTCTTATTTTTATGCCTTTCTTATCTTTCAATTTCAGCTTACTCTCAAACACCTCTTCATTTTCCTGTGCCAATCACTGGTTTCTCTTCCTTTGGGTGGTTTGTTTTCCCTGATTGCCTGCCTGTCTCATCCCTCCCCGTTTCCTCTAACGCCCATCCCCAGCTGCTTCTCCAGTTACCTCCCTGGACCCTCTTGACCTGGTTGGCGATCAGCCATCCTCTTTCATGAGTTTTATAGCAGATACTTTGGGCACCAAGTGTCTATACTATCCCTTCCAATAGAGAAGGGTATTAATTTTGTTTCTAGACTCACCACCCGAATAAACAACTATGAAACATTATGACAGGAGGCCACATAACTTTGTAAACTCAAGTTTGAATATAACTTGTAGAAAGGATGGAAAACATTTCTTCTTGATAATTCCTGATGATCAGTCATGTAGGGGAGGTCAGCAGACTGGCTGGGTTATTCTCATTGCGTAAATTCTCAGTCTAGCAGAAGGAAGCACACTGCTTAGTCACTGCTAACAGGGTGAGCCCTCTGTAGCAGGAATGCTCTTCTAAAGCAGAACTGAGGTTAGAAGATTAGAGGAAAGGCCAGTGTGACTTCATGACCTTTGTGTTTTAGCTTTGGACAAATATACAAATGCACTGTACCTTCTCCCTGCCCCCACCAGGGAGATATTTGCCCTTAAATAGCCATCTCTCCCAGCTAGGTACTGAATACTTAAATGCAGACTGGAAATTCTATCAATGACCCAAGAAAGGAAGTAAGAAGGAAAGGAAGAATGGAAGGAAGAAAGAACAGAAGGAAGAAAAGAAATACAGAAAAAGGGGAAAGAAGGAAAAAGAAAGGGAGGGAGGGAAGGAAGAAGGAAGAAAGGAAGGAAGGAAGGAAGGAAGGAAGGAAGGAAGGAAGGAAGGAAAGGAAGGGAAGGAAGGAAAGAAAGGGAGAAAAAAGCAAACCAATCTGCATTTGAAAGCATACTTAGTTTAATCAAGTGTTACTCCATGTGTGAGAATCACTCACAATATTTTATTTTTTATATTTGTTTTCATTTTATTTGTAATAAAAGGGACAAAGCCTTTTATAAAACCTGAAGTGTAGGAACACTTGCATTGGACTAGTGTTAACATAAAAAGCAGCTCAGAGAGCTTAGGATAAAATAAAACCGTAACTTTTATAAACTGTGCTGATGTGTTCATTTATCCTCTTGAAGAAAAATGTTTTTTATCAATGTGGTTCTTTTTAATATTTATTCATTTATATTAAATGAATTGTAGGGCCCTTACTGATAACATATTCCCATTGGGAAAATAGTATGTTCCAAGCCTTTGAACTCTTGAGAAGATTTCAGACTTTATTCTAATATTAAAAGGCATTTCAGGTGTCACAATTTGCTAAGTTTTTATAAAGCATATACAGCTATAACTAGCATATCAGATATAAGAGCTTCCATCCTGATTCCCAACCACTTGTAGAATAAAGCTCATCAAGGTGGCAATCTGCAGATAAATTTATTAATCTTATGCTATTCAAATGTAAATATAGATTAAGATGTTATATATTTATTTAGAATAAAAACCATGAACATAAAGCCTCTCAGGTTCTACTTAGTCATCTTGTTTTGTTTTGTTTTTTCCCTTTGCTAAGGTCTTCTTCAAACTGCACAGAACCTTATTATTTGGCTTTTCTTGTTATTTAAAAATATATATTTTTATTTATTTCAGAGAGGGAGAGAGAGATAGAAACATCAATAATGAGAGAATCATTGATCAGCTGCCTCATCACACCCCACACTGGGATTGAGCCCACAACCTGGGCATATGCCCTGACCAGGAATCAAACTGTGATTTCCTGATTCATAGGTCGATGCCCAACCACTGAGCCACACTGGCCAGGCATGGCTTTTCTTGTTATTAAAATGTGGTTGAGTTCAGATACTCTGGTTCTTGGATTTTTTCATTTTTAAATATCTAACCAAAACTGAGAATTTTCATTCATACTATGTATTGCACAAACATACTTATTCATTATGTTCTAAATAAAAGTTTTCTTTTTTTCATAACCTTTTTTCCCCAGAGCATGTTGCTTAATAGAAATTGTTATTCCAACTGTCAACAAACTCATATATATATATATATATATATATATATATATATATATATATATATGATTTAAGATAAATACATACCCACAGAATTTTCCCAGCAGAGGTGTTGTGTTTGCCCTTTAATACTACCCCACACAGAAGTAAAATAAGTAGAGGGTACAAGGGAGGCTATAGCTAACTCCCCTATCCTCCTTGGAAAAGCTAGGAATTGGAATCCAAGATGTATATCCAGGTGCAAAAAGATTCTCTTGCTGTGGTTCCTACAGAGAGACCATTTCCTTTAGATTTTGTCATGCTTGATTTCAATGTTACATCTTTTTACTCTAACACCCCTGTAATACAACTAGAGTATCCCGCCTTCACAGAGTACCCTTGTGGGATGATCTGATGTTGAACAGTTTTTCCTGAAGAATGGGCCAGCTGGTGCATATTTCCCCCACTTACATTGTAAAGACCATGTTCGTTTCTAATACATTCTCTAAAAGTGAATGCTTTCCTTGAGATAACTGGGGATGCTGGGATTCAGATCAGCCAACCCAACTCAGAGGGCAGACTGAGGTGGTGGGAAGCAAGGAAAGGGAGAAGAGCATCTCTTGGGCAGGGTCTCCATGGCCATTTCTGTCACCCCAAAGCCCTGGGTCAGCCAAGCCCCTACTCCCTGACCCCATGCCTCCTTGCCAGCACTGCTCCCTCACCCTCCCCTTTTTCTCCTCCACCCCTAGTTACTGCTAGAGGGCCTCTGACCTGGCTTGTCACAGCATCAGGGATGAAAATCCTGTCCTGGTGACATAAATGCACCAAGTTTCCACTATCTGCCTATAATTCTTACCCCCACCCGCAATGTGATTCTGAGAAACAGGCTTTTCCCTCCCTCCTCTCTGTTTACTCTAGCTGACTGTTGATTTATCTCCAGGGGGAGTTCATCTTGGTAATACAGCCACAGAGAGCAGACATGTGATGTTCTTAGAAACCAGATTTCTGTCCTACAAGAATGCCTAGGGCCGTGGTTGGCAAACTTCGGCTCGAGAGCCACATGCGGCTCTTTGGCCCCTTGAGTGTGGCTCTTCCACAAAATACCACAGCCTTGGTGAGTCTATTTTGAAGAAGTGGCGTTAGAAGAAGTTTAAGTTAAAAAAATTTGGCTCTCAAAAGAAATTTCAATCATTGTACTGTTGATATTTAGCTCTGTTGACTAATGAGTTTGCCGACCACTGGCCTGGGGGTACGTGGGAACCCTAAGCCCCTGGAGAAATCTCCCTTTGTCAAGGGGCTCAATGGGTGAGAAAGTAGCAAAGAACTATTTTTCCCCTTTCTGAGCCCCAAGTATGTTTGGCCTCAGATTTACATCAGCCTCAATTTAACCCAAGGGTCAGAAATCCAAAAGAAATAATAACAAATCATTTCATTGGATTCAAAAGGATTTCCCCCCCACTTTGATATGCTACATTTTCTCAGCAATAATTGGGAGTGGGGCAAGAAAGACCTACTCAACGTGACAGAAGAACTTTGCTAAAATGGTTGGGAGTCCATTTAATTTTTATTTAGAATCATCTAAAAAGGCTGCATGGTTAGTTGATTTAGTTGATTTGAAGATATAAATATTCTACTGCAATCTTTTGCAAAACAGGCAATTTGTGGTGATTTAGTCATTATATATGATGGTGACTTTTTCTGGTTATGCTGATTGAGGCATTTATGAAAAATTAGCAAAATGATCTATTTTTTTTAACAACCATTTTCCCTAATTAATTTTAAGAAATAGCAGCAGTGAACATAATGTATTGATGCACAAACACAGTTTATTTTGACTAGGGTCAGAAGACAGAGGTTCTAATACTAGTTAAGCTAGGAACACACTGAGTGGCCTTGCCCATCACTGCATCACCTCCCTGCCCCTGGATTGGGAGGGGGAAGATCTGAGCTCCCTTTAGCTCTAATATTCCATGATTCCATCACTAGAAAGAGATTCATTTGCAGAATACAGTGTCTGTAGTTTCTGACCACACAGTAAATCTCTTCTCACATTTGAATCCCTCCTTCCATTTCTCCTCACATTTCAAAAGGGAATGTCTACCACAGGGTTCAGAAAGGAAGTCCAATGTCAGCAGCCAGTTCCCTAAGTCTGCTTTCAGTATCAGGATCCCAGCCTACCAAGATCAACCCCAACAGACTCTGAGGGGGGTGAGAAGTACCATCAGTCTCCCCAGTGCCACAGCCATAGGGACTCACAGGCAAGGGCTGGCACTGACAGTGCGCCCCTGGGGTTAGGAGTAATGAATGGGCTGGAGGCTCACCCACACTTCCTTGTGGACGGAGGGTGCTTAGTATCAAATAGGGCAGGGAGTGTGGAACACTCCCCGTGTTCTCTACTCGCAAGAGAAACCAGCCCCACCACTTACTGGCTGGATGACTACGAGGCAGATAATTTCTCCCTGGCTTAGTTTCCTCACCAATAAAATGGGATTTAATTATCTTCCAGGGTTGTTGTGAGGATTCAAAATAAAACAGTGAACATACAATACCTAGAATAATGTCGGCACAGAGTAAAGACTTGATAAATGCTGGCGCTGGTTATTATTATTCCTACCTGTCTCCCCAGAATAGTTCAACAATCCGATCAAACCACCTTGGTGTGGGTCTTCCTTCAAGAGTCCTCAGAGGACATGCTCCAACTTGTTTCTACCGCAAAGGGAAGTGGCCTGTGCACAAATCCAGGTGGTAAGCACCCCCCAAAAATACCAGATCCTGGGGCATCCGAAGCTAAATCTTGCCCATTGAGGGATTGGATTCTGGGGTCCTACCTCAGGTATCCAGGTAATTCAGAAGAAGCCAACGCTCTCTCCCCGACTCAGGAGCTGCACCCGGAGCCAGCTCAGAGGGAATCCCCGGTCCTGCTCCTTGGGGCTCTGAAGCTTGAGGCTGGGCTACAGGGAACTCCTTGCTCCTGGGGTGCCCCAAACGGGAGGATCGACCTCAGGACTCCTCCCAGGAGCCCTTGCAAGTAGATGTCTCTTGCGAGAGGGTCTGGCCAAGGCGTGGGGCCCAAAACAGGGAACTGCGTTGAGCTGAGCTTTCTCCCAGTTGGTACAGGAGAGCCCGAGATATATCTACCAGGCAACCGCAGAGACGCTTGTGCCCCTAAAAGCCCGCACGTGGTTGGTTTGAACAGGGAGGACCAGAGGGTTTTACAGGCTCCAGATCCACGCAGCCTCCAAATTCTCCTCTTCTAGGTACAGTAGGAACCGAGAGCCGGACTCTCAGCCACAGGCGCCGCCAGGAGGGGCGTGCGCCAACCCGAAGAGAGAAGGGTTAAATGGGGTGCGTTCAGGCTTTACGCAGCGGGTGTGCTCCCCACCAGGATAAACGGGGTCCCCGGGGGCTGCCCCCGTTTTTTGCAATGGCAGTCTAGGCTCCCTCCCGCCAATGCTCTTCCATTCAGATCGCTGGGTTGCAAAGGAGAAAAGAGCCTCGCCTTCCGGCATTGGCCAAAGCGACTGGAACGAGCAAAAGGATCTGCCCGGAAGGGGCTGCAAAGTGGGCAGCCCACCTCCACGCGGGGACCGGGTCTGAGGGGCCTTCCCTCCCCCAATGCCCACACCCCTTCGCCCTGCGCGCCCTGCTCTACTCCGCTCCCCGGGGCTCCCCCACTCCCTTGCTCCGCCCAGGTGCGATCTGCGGAGGGGAGGAGGGAAAGGTGGTTCCCACTGCAGCCTCCGCCCCAGGGCTCGCCTTCAACCGGTTCGGACCGCTGTCTACTTGCTAGGCGCTGGGGATTCTCTTCCTACCCTGCACCCGCGTCTCCTTGGGGGGCCAGGAGTCCCCTCCCACCCTGCGGCTGTGGAGACATCCTTACCTCCCGGGCACCCGCAGGGAAGGTGGGCGTGGGTCTACAGACCAACTCCGGAGATGGAAGGGCATAGAAGGAGGGGACCGCGGTCCCCATGGAGCCGGGAAAAGCATCCCTGGTCCAGGATCTATTCTAAACCACTCATTCGCCGCCCAAGACACCAACGCATTCAGAATCTCGCCGGGAGGTTTGTCTCTCCTGGAGAGGGAGCGCGCCCCATCCCAGTCACACAGAAGCCTTCTTTCCCAGGTCCCCAGCCCGCATTCCGGGGCTCCATCCTTCTCTCCGCGCCTCCCAGGTACCCAGCCCCTCCCCCGCCCCCCTCAGTCTTTACACATTCGGGCCAGCACCCTCGGGATTCAAATCCCCTTTCCTGCCTATCAGATGCCTGCTGGGGACTGGCCCCTGGCCCGCAGGCATTAGCTGCGCCTCTTTGGTTCCCCCTCCATCAGATCTAGCCCTGACGCTCAGTTTCCTTCCCTACCCCCTGCGAGCAACCGATTCCCTCCCAAGCCACTCACTTCCCCAGCCCTGCACTTGCCTTTCCCAGGGCGCACAGCCGCAAGCCCCTCCAAGGGTTTCATTACCGAGTTGGGGGTGGCATATGGAAGGACTCCCGCCGAGCTGAGCAAAGCCCCCCCCAACCCGGTGGTCGCAGCCTCCCCCCACTTCCCACCTCCCCTATTTCACCACCTGGGCTCCTGAACTGCCCCTACAGGCTGGACGAGCACTGCCGGGTCTCACGCCCTCCCTCGCCTGTCTAGCGGTAGCTGCAGGGAGTGAAAAGTCCACTGACCAGAACACACAGAGTGAAACGGGCAGATGTACACGGCAAGGGAGGGGGGCGGGGAGGGGTGCACGGGAGAACTAGACGTGCAACTTGCCAGGCATGGGGTGAGCACCGCGCAGGGAGAGGGGGGCCCAAAAGTTTTCAGACGATTGCGTGGTAACCGGCTGCAACGAGCGAAGAGAGAGGGTCGACTCCCCCTTCTTCAGAAGGGGTCTCCCCAAAGTCTGCAGGGGTTTGGACGTGTCCAGAAGAGGTGTGAGAGTTCTCTACCTGCTCGGCCTAGACACCCGGGCAGAGGGGTGATCCTGCGCTTAGCGAAAAGCAACAGGCGGCCGCACCTTACCTTGCGCCAGTCCGGGGCTGGGGTGACAGCTCCATCCTGGCAGCGCAGGGAGGAGGCTTTGGGTGCGTCTGCCCTGGGGGTGTGGGCTCTTCCAGAACTGCAGCGGCAGCTGTCAGCTACCCGCACCCGACCGCTAGCCGGGGGTTGCCCACTCCGGACCCGGAGGGCGGGCGGGCAGTGCTGGTTCCCCTGCGGCGGTGGCAGCAGGGTTGGTGCCGGGCGGCTGGAGCGCGGGCTGCGGGCTGGCGGTGCGTGGCTCCGCTGGCGTCCTCTGGTGCCTCCACCCGGCTCGGGTGCGCCCCGGGCAGCCGTGCGGTGCACGGCTTGGCTCCAGCTGCTGCGGTGACCGCTGCAGACCCTGCTCCGGGAGGGAGCCTCGCAGGAGGAGGAGGAGACAAAGACGTGAGGGTGGCGAAGCGCAGCTCGTCCAGATGCAATAGGCTCAGTCACCAGAGGGGAATCGCCTCCAAACCTGGGCTGGGGCGGAGGGAGGAGAGGCGAAGGGCTGGAAGAGCAGCAGCGGGGAATGAACGTGGCAGAGCCCTGCCGCTGCCTGGCCGGTGCTGCCCTCCCATCTCCCAGGTGGGGGTCCGGGATGGAGAGGGAGGGCGGGGGCTGAGCGTTTGCGGCGGCGGGAGGCGAGGAGCGGAGGTGGGAGTGTTAGCACCCTCTACCGCCCTCGCCTTTCTTTCGAACACCCCCTTGCATAGCTTCACTCTCAGGATGCTATGGCCCCATTCTTCTCCTGTTTTCCTAACTACTGAGATCAGAGCTAGATGCAGCTGGCAGGGAAACAAGGCGGTGCGGGGCCGGTTGTCCTCTGTTGGGGAAAAGGAGAACGCTTAAAACCCGTTTGACAAATGATCGCCTACTGGGTGCCAAGTACTGTACTAGGTTGTTTGGGGTGGAGGGAAGATGTGTAAGGTGAGAGGTCCCCCTGAAGGCTCCACGGGCATGCCTCAGAAGGATCCCCTGCAGTTCCTGCAGCCCAAAGTTTGGGGCTGAGTCCGATTCCCTGATCTCTGACCCCAACCAGTTCCGTTTTCATTTTTTCCCCTTGCCTTCCAGGGATAACGGTAAATGGGCAGCTGAAATGGAATCTATACGCCCCTTAAAGCGTGTGTTTTCAGGTGAAAGCAAATTATTAGTTTTAGTAATGTTCTTCTTTCATAATTTAAATTATTGATCAGATTTGCACCAAAAAAACAAAACCAATTTGGGCCAAAGGAACTGTCCTGCCCAGCCATTACAAATACCTCATTTTTCATAGTCTCCACACCTCACCCTTTACCCCAGGAAGAATTAATCTTTCCCCTTTCTTTGCTGTCATAGTTGTGTTTGCCAATCACTCACAGAACTTACATATTTCTAGATTTTAAAAAAATAGATTTATATTGCTTAATTCACCTGTATCCCTTCCTTCCTTCCTTCCTTCCTTCCTTCCTTCCTTCCTTCCTTCCTTCCTCCCTCCCTCCCTCCCCTCTCTCTCTCTCTCTCTCTCTCTCTCTCTCTCTCTCTCTCTCTCTCTCTCTCTCCCATGGCAACATCCAGCATTCTTTTGTATCTAATGGGTATTCAAGGGAAGCTTAACCAGTTGAAGGTCGTTTTCTCCTTTAAACATAGTTAAATCCCAGTGTCTCTAGAATTAATGGGACTCAGTGATGAAATTTTTAAGAGATGTGGGGGGAGGAGAGGGCATACATAGTTATATTCACAGCCCATTTGGCCTAGAAATGTGAAACTATCTAACTTATTTTTGTTTCTAGGCAATCTTTTTCTCCCACTGACCACCCTACCTCTGTTTGTTGAACTCCCAAAGGCAAAGGAAACCAAGCTATTGCTCAACAGCATAAAGCAAGAGATGTGTACTCAGCTGCCAACCTAGAGCAAACCCATTCCAGGTGAAAAATGACCAAAAAATCTTTATCATTTAGTGACCTGTGTCAAGTATGTTAAAAGCTGGTAAGGTCTCCTGATTTCCAGTGACTCTCTCTTATTCTGGATGAATTTTATGACAGTTTGGGCAATATTTCATTGCTGAGGGGTTAAAAAATGTGCTGTGTAGTTTAGGGCTATTTAAAATCATTTTTTAAAAAAATTTCTGACCCCAGAATTTCCTATATATTACGTAAGATAGAAGATAGATAACCTAGATCAGGATGCTCTATGAAAGGTCCATAATGTGTAGGATATTGGAAAAATGACTCCTAAGATATCTTCTATTTCTAAGATAATAAGATTAGGAGGGTTGTGGCTTGAAGTTTTGTTTGTTTTGCTTTGTTTTTGAAAATGTGGTTTTAGGACCCAGATATAGGTACATATGGATGGAAGGTATGTAATTTGGTATAATTTCCCTGAAGGGAAATTTGGCATCATTATTGAAAACATAAAATTTTTGTAGGCCATTATCCCAATGACTTGTCTTCTAGAAATTTATCCTCAGGAAATAATTCACTATGTGTAAGATTTATCTACAAGGATATTCACTACAGTGTTGTTTATACTGGGCGAAAATTGAGAACAAACAAAACCAAACTCAAATGTCTAGCAAGAAAGGAATGGTGCAACATATTGAAACACTGTAAATGGAATACTAGTTGGACATTAAACTGTTACAAGTGCATAGGCAAATATTGTGATGAATGATGACTATGATATAATTTTAGTTTAAAAAATTCAGGTGCACAAGATGAGAGATAGAATAGCAAAAATTAAAATCTGGACTACACAAATTTAGGTTTGGAGCTGGACATTTTTACTTGCTAGCTGTGATCTTGACCTCTAAGACCTCATCTATATAATTGGATTGATGTTATTTATCTCAGATTGCTGTTTTGCTTTAAATAAAATAGTATTTATGAAGCACTTAGTACAGTGCTTATTACTATATAATAAAATCTCAATATATATTGGGGTTTTTGGCAATCATTAAATGTATAAAGGTGAGTTCATGGTATAGTGCATTTTTTGTTACATATGTATGTATTTAGCTCATGTCTAGACTAAAATATACCCCAGAGTTAACAGTGTTTATGGCTGTTAATACTGAGATTATGGGTTTCTTTTTAAAAATTTGTCTAGTAATCAAAAGCAGTGGAATTTGTTTTTAATTTAGTTTTCCTTTTATTAAAAAGAAAACAATTTCTGACAATTAACACAGGAAAACTGTAGACTTATATGTTTTCTGCTTTACTAGTAGTTGACTCACATGATCATTAAGACTTGCTGACTATTGGTGTCACCCATGCTATAAAAAGGATAAATGACACGGCATGGAGTTTGTCACCTCTGATATAAACTTAGATTTGTTTTGTAGCAACCAGTAGTCAAGTCCAGCTCAGCAAAATTCACTGTTAAAGAGTTGTTTGGCTGCTGCCCTGCCTTGTCTTGACAGCCAATAAAAAAAGAAGAGGCGAGAGGAGGTATCAGAAGCTATAATTGTAACTTTTGATTGGTGAATTAGAGATGAAAGCCTAGCATTGAAAGGTCATGAGATTCAATGACCTTCCCATGTACAGTAGTGCCCTCTGGGTCAGAGATGGAGATTTTGTAAAACGTGTCTGTGTATATTACAATTGTTACATATATAGGAGGGAAATACCATTTATTGGTGGTTTTAGTTTAATTTTTTTTTTAGAAATGGGAGTACATCATTTTAAAATTAATGTTTTAGAAATTTTGCATGTAAAGGAAATTCTTTAAATTTTGAGTTGTATTCTCCTTTTGAAACTCTATAGAGAAATGGAAAAGCATTCCTCTGAGCTCCTGAGTTAAATTTCTGAAATCTCAGTGGCTGGGGTTTCTAAAACCTTGCTGTCTAATGAATGAATGGAATTAAGGCAAAAAAAAAAAAATGTTACTGTCATGAATTCCTTGTGGAAGGTGTTCCAATTAACTATTCTTAATAACAAACCACTCTAGAACTTCTTGGCTTAAAATAATAACAATCTTTTATTAGCCTGATTCTGGAATTGGGACAGGCTCAGGGAGGAAGGTTCATTTCTGGCCCACTCAGTGTCAGCTCAGGGCCACGGAACTCAGAACTGGAGCATGTGCTTCCCAAATGGCTCACTCTCATGCCTTAGAGACTGGGCTCACCGCTGGCATTCAACAGGAGCTGAGGGCAGGGACCTCACTGTCTCTCCACCTGGGCTTCTCCATATGCATCTCTCTACAGTTTCTCATAAGTTTCCTCACTTCATGGCAGTTGGGTTCACAATGAGAACCCCAATAGAAATAAGACCTTCCCCGAGTAATGAAAACCCGGGTTGCCCATTATACAAACAATCTAGTCTTCACTATTAAAAATTTTACTCCAGAACTCACAGGGAAAAATAAATGAGTGAACAAGCTTATTGTTTGAATGATTTAGGCAAATGGATCAAATTTTCTTTCGTTTATTGAGATCATACCATTAAGAATTGAAGAACTAACTGGGGATGTAAATTGGTGCAGTCACAATGGAAACCAATATAGAGGTTTCTCAAAAAATTAAAAAAATTGACCTGCCATATGGTCAAACAATTGCACTTCTGGATATTTATTCAGAGGAAATGAAATTATTATGTATAATGATATGTCTGTACCCCTATGCTCATTGCAGCATTATTTACAATAGCCAAGACATGGGAACAAATTAAATGTCCACTAATGGATGAAGAAAATGTGACACACACACACACACACACACACACACACACACACACACACACAGACACACACGAGTGTTAGCCATAAAAAAGAAGTAAATCCTGCCATTTGTGACAACATGAATGGACTTCAAGGACATTATGCTAAGGGAAATAAGTCAGGCAAAGACAAATATTATATGATCTCACTCATATGTGATCTAAAAATCAAACTCTTAGATACAGAATAGTTGGTAGATTGGTGATTGCCAGAGACAGAGATTGGAGATATGAGAAATAGGTTTATTATTCATTTAAAAAATAAGATGACTAGTCATTTAAATGAATTTATAACTCTACAGAAGGAACCAAATTTTATATGGTTTTTATGAGTCTCTGCAATTTAAATTTCTTCCCATACCTATCTCATAGCTTCCTCTAGCTTGTTATGTTTATCCATCTGATCTGGGCCTTATGTTGACTTGTATTAGAGCTAGCTGTTGACAAGTTCACCTTTCCTACTAGACTATGAGTTCCATGAGAGAAGAGACTTTATTTCAATCAGCTCATACCCACAAACCACCTGCCCAGAGCCACACATGGAGTGGCTGCTTGATACCTGCTTATTGAAAAGATGAATAATTCAATGCCCCTTGCCTTTCCAGCTCAATCATTCCATCTCCAAAATGGCAATATTGCTCCTGAGCTGCTCCACAAGGCAGCGAATGAAGTCTATGAAACTGGAAAATGTTTGGAAGTTCCACAGTACTTTGGAAGCACTCAAGAACATTAATATGATCCATAAAGATATTATTACTTCTCCAACACATAAATGGTGAATAATCCATTTTAATGTGCTTGTTTTTAATATCCTTGACCAATTTGCAGGAAGTAATCTACTCATGGATACCTATGTGGACTAAGATGTGGCCTCTTCCAGCTCTATTGTTTTGTTCATTTCTCCAGCTTCCAGAGCTGCTATTTATACATAAATATATAAACATTTTTTATATTCTCACATCATGGACACGTGCCAGAAGGTGTCCATGATGTGAGAATCAGCCTTTTGGATGTTCCATGTCTTGACAGGTCGTGTGGGTACCTACAGGATTCTAGGAGGGCCCTCTTAGTGCCCCAGCCATACAAGTAATGTGGTAAATATCTTGTAACTACAAAGCTGAATGATCCAATAGAGAATCCCTGTCTCAAGCTGTGATGATCCGAATCTCTTCCCTGTCAATTTTAGACAAAAACATTGGGAGATTTGGGCCATTCACTTTTGTGGCTAAAGCTGCAAGATGTAAACTGTTGGAGCTGTGAGCAGGCATGCTGTCTTCCATGTGGAGAAAGCCACACTGCAGTGTGTGTGATAAAGCCGCCACCCAGGGAAAGATGTGAGATGCAGAATGATTCTCCATAGGGTCTCAGTCCCTGGTCCCAGCTGTTTGGAGGGTGAGCCATGTGTCTGCTTTACCCACAGCTTTTTATTCACCTTCTGTTTTCAATAAATTCACCTTTTTCCTTAAACTAGTTCAAATTCGGCTTCTGTCACTTGGGACCAAAAGAATTCCAGCTAATGCAATATCAAAGAAAGATCTGAGAAGTACTTCTCAGTATATGTTTGATTAAAGGTTGAAGAGAGAGCACGTGGGGACATTTTGATATGAAGCTTATATTTTGAGAAGTTAAAACCCAAAGAATAACATAATTTAAACCCTATTTTTCCAGACAATAAAAACAGGATCTGACATGTACAAATGGGATTCGAGTATTTTGTGATTTACCTGAATGGTGGCTTCATGAGGATAGGATTTTAATTCTTTGTCCCTCTACCCTGGTGACTGTAATAGAATTCTGCACATAGTAGGAATGTAATAAATATTTGTTGAATGAGCTAATACATATTTTTATCCTCACCCGAGGATATGTATTATTGATTTTAGAGGAGAGAGAGAGAGAGAGAGAGAGAGAGAGAGAGAGAGAGAGAGAGAGAGAGAGAGAGAGAGAGAGAGAGATATGGATTGGTTGCTTCTCATCATACCCTGACTGGGGATCAAACACGCCAACCAACAGAGCCACCTGATCAGGGCGAGTTAATGTATTTTTTGTTGCATCTCTTCCTTACTCACAGAAAGAAATATGAAAACAAAACAAAACAAAAACACACAAAACTACTATTTATTGAATTTGCACTATAAACTAGCCACTGTGTTAAGGGTAATCAAACATCTCATTTTATTTGTTACCAGACTGAGAAGTGGAGGTAGGGGCAACTATGAATTGAGAGAACTTGTTCTCAGAGAATAAACCATTTGATCCAACAGTTTGCACACAGATTCTATATACTGACATCAGGATTTGAACTCCACACTGTGTGCTGTCTCTAGCACACAACAATCACATATTAACATATTTCTCCAAGGGGTAGAAATCTCTTAGGGAGCAATAAGCTGAAAGGGGGTAGGCTTGGACTATAATATTGCTTCATATATGATTCCAGTTCTAATTATTAAGGATTTAGTGAACACAGAATTAGTCCTCACTTCACATACAAGTAAGTTCAGGGCTATGGTGCTGCCTCCAGTACTTGCCAGTCAGCTCCTCCTTGGAAAGTCTCATTATCAGGATGGAAGCTTGTAGCTGTTGGTGCTCCACTACATCCCCTAGGCATCACCATTCCCAGTACCACAGCTTCCTACAAGCACCTGCTACTCTATGCCTCGTCCCTGGCAGGGTAGCCTGGAAGTGCTACCCAGGGGATCTACTGCCCCACCTCCAGTGTCTGATAAGAATTGATGGGTAGATACCCTACACTCTACTCCTCTGCTGGTATGACTCTAAGGAATGTTCTGCACTACCTCCCAGAGGTCCTCAGCGTGACTGTGCCCAAGTACCCACACACTAACTTCTTAAATGTGAACTCTTTATCGGCTCCCTTTCCTTCCATGCCTCACTTCCCCAGACCTCTACCAGAACTTTCCAAACAAACTACTGGAACTCTCACCTTTATCTCCAGGGTCTGCCTCTAGAGTAACTCAAGCTAAGTCATCTCTCTGGCCCCTTCACTATGATCCTGAAGGGAGTGGATCAATGAGTTTGAAAAAAGAAACTGAGCCAGGCCAGCATGGCTCAGTGGTTGAGCTTCAATTCCCAGTCAGGGCCCAGGTTGCAGGCGTGATCCCCAGTGTGGGGCATACAGGAGGCAGCTGATCAATGATTCTCTCTCATCATTGATGTTTCCATCTCTATCTCCTTCTCTGAAATCAATAAAAATATTTAAAAAAGAAAGAAGAAACTGAGCGATTAGTTCTTATTTTTTTTGTATCCCATTATAGCTATTTTATCTATTATTTTATGAAAATGGAATCACTCTATCATATCCACATCTAAGTGTGTAATTGCTGATTCAGGCTTTCCTTCCTCCTCGGTAGCACTCATGGAAACTAGCACAATATTTCTTCTGGTTGGTCTGAAGTCAGTTCTGTATGTAATTATGGGGTTGATTTTCTTCTGTTGTATTGAAGTTTCTTCTACCCCTGGTGGTGTTAGGGATGTGACAAGGAAGCTTCCTCTATTCCTATCATCCCTGATTTATTGTAAGAAGCCCAGGGCATTGGATAAATGCCCTTCTTGGATTAGAGGCTTTGTTTTCAGTTCTCTCTCCAAATTTAAGGGGCAAAGGAAGCCATGGATGAATCACTTAATTCCCCAGGCTTCAATGTTTTCCTTGTAAATTGAGAGGACTGGCCTAAATCATCTCTAAAGTTCCTCTTAGTCCTGACATTCTCCAAAATGCAAGAAGCATTTTTTCCTGAAGTTTATTGACAAGTAGTTGCCAAACACCAGAGGAGTGCTGATATGTTGTTAGCTAATATTATCTTTCATCTGTTTGCAGTGTCTTGATGGAAAACAATCACTGGAACAAGCTCTGTGTTCTGGTGTCTGCTCCGAGAAAAGGTTTAGAAAACACAGGAAGGAAGAAGGAAGAAGGAATTATAGAGAGGGTGGGTACCTCCAATGGGAATAGGGAGGGTGTCATTTTGTTATGATGCTGAAACTGATACAGAGAAACCAACGGAAGGCTCATCTCAGTGCCTGGAAGATGAGTATTACATAAGTGCAATTTTACTTTCTGTGTTAATCTCTGCTGAGGTAATTGCCGTCATTCTATTTTCAGTGTGTTGTTGGCAATGCTGCATGGCCAACTGACAGTTGTTCAATAAAAATAGAGATCATACTCCAGAGGAAAGTGCAATATTCACACGTGGCCAATGTTCTGTTTCTATGAGCCGCAGTACTCATTTCCTCAAGAGTTAGATGGGGAGAGATATTGCCAGTGAGCTTTACCCGGAATCAAGACTGAGTTCTGTTTACAGGTTGTTGGGTATGTTTGGCACACAGCTTGGTACACAAGGAGCCATGCAATAATTTCAGCAAGGGGATATCTTTTCATAATGAAGGAAACTGAAACTCATATTCTTCTCCTTGCTCATTACATATTCGCCACTAAGTCATATTCACCTTTACCCTCCACATGCGCCACCAAATATCGCTCTAATGGTCTATACCACATTATCCAAGCCCCACCCCACTGCTGTCTTGATTCAGAGCATTATCATTTCTTACCTGAGTACTGTAACACCCTCCTAAAAAGTCTCTCGGTCCCCAGCTCTCCACCCACCCTCCCTTTATTCTAAGCACAGCAGCTAAAGTGATCCTCTCCCTAGCCGGAAAATTCCTTACTCAAAATTTTTTAGTGGTTCATACTAAAATCTTAACTCCATTATACAGCCTACAGTATAATTATAATCTTCGGTCTATTTTAATAGCACTAACCTCTGCCACTTCTGCTTCTTCTAGGATCCAGCAAGTTAAGCTGCTCAGTCCCCCCAAATTCACCACACTCATGTGCCTCTTGCTGAGATACTGTCCAGCATCTTAACCTCATGAAGCCAGTTTCTCCATAGCTTTTAAGTGTTTCCCACTATGTGATCCCCCAATTACATTCCCAAATCCTCCAGGAAGACCTCAAGACTATTACCTCCTCATTCCAAATGTTTTATGGACATACTGTCAATAAGGCAATAATCAAACTACCATGGTCAATGTGAACTCAAGTCTGATCATTTAATGGCTGGGACCTAGAGTTGGATTTTCAACTCTACCACCAAACCAGATAAGAGGTGCTCAATAAACGTCTAAGGAAGAGAATGGAAAGAACATTTACTAAGCACTTGTTAATATATCTCAGGCTCTATGCTTGTGATTTTGGGAGGTGGTAGACAGGTGGGGAAAGCAAGCAGTCTGTGACCTACATCTTACAGAATGATAAAAGTAATATAGTAATAAAAAAATCATGCATATTGAAAATTCAGTAAGCCAGAAAGTCCTCTAGGGTAGAACATAGTAAATCATGGACATGAAGGCATACTAAAGTTAATATTAAGGAAATAAAAACTTGGACTTCTAACGGCTTCCAGTCTCAGTGAGTGGAAAGGCCCAAGAGACCTCAGTATTAAATACTCCTGGGATATTTGAGGATGACCTTGATGATTAAGCATCTAAGATATGAAGTAGATCAGAAAATATAGATGTTCTAAATCAGGGGAATCCCAGTAATCACTCTTCATGATCTGTGGAGATATTGAAAGGAATTCTTAAGTAGATGACTGTATACACATAGAATTTAATCATCAGTCCTAGGAAAATTACTCTCTTATTTTCCTTAAATCAGTAACTTTGAATCTTGGTAGGGAGTGTTGCATGGTGAGGCTGGATAAGTAGCAGAGAGGAAATTATAATGAGACTTGCTGACTATACTATGGAGTTAGTATTTTATCATGAAGGGTATGGGGACCATTAAAGAATTTTGAACAGGCATATCATAGTCACATTTTTAGGCTAGACGTCTCTGACTGCTATATGTAAGATGGATGAGTGGTGTACATACAGGGATGGGGACAGTGAGATCATTTAACACTCTATTATAATACTCCAGGTGAGAAATGTTAAATACCATAGGAGGGGGGATGGTAAGTCATGAACCAATAGAGGGAGATGGTGATGAGGCAAATTAAGGTATCTGACATGATCTAAATACCCACACTATGACAGATTCCAATCATCCCTTCCATGTACTAATTCAGTGGGGTATGACTAGCACTTCAAGATGCTCATGGCCAACAGAACTCCAGCTTCACATGGCGGATACCACTGGAATCCAACTAAATCACCATTCTCCTCCCCAATATTTTTTCAACAGAGCCCATATCTCACTATAGAGGTTGAAAATCTGCTTTCCCAGAAGCCCTTGCAATGAAGTATGGGCATCAAGCATAATTTTGATCAATGGAAACCAAGGGGAAGCTTACTACTAGTACATTTTTAGTAAGGGCCTTTTCCCTTTAACAAGAATTTTGAGAGGAAAAAAAACACTTATCTTCTACTAGTCATGTACTTTTCCATTTCTGTGCATAATGCCTAGAACTATGGCAGTCATTTTGAGACCATGAGGGAAAAAACCCGAAGACAGTAGCCATCATGTTGAGGAGAGAAAGAATGGAAAGACCCTGGGTTCTTATTGATGTCATAATGAGCCCTGTAACCACTTACCTCTAAACTTTTGCTATGAAAAAATACAAAACCTAGCCGAAACCGGTTTGGCTCAGTGGATAAAGCGTCGGCCTGCGGACTCAAGGGTCCCAGGTTCGATTCCAGTCAAGGGCATGTACCTTGGTTAAGGGCACATCCCCAGTAGGGGGTGTGTAAGAGGCAGCTGATCGATGTTTCTCCCTCATCGATGTTTCTAACTCTCTATCCCTCTCTCTTCCTCTCTGTAAAAAATTAATAAAATATATTAAATAAAAAAAAGAAAATACAAAACCTTGTTTTACAAGGTTTTGCTACTCAAAAGCGTGGTCGTTGGACCAACTGTATTAAAATATCCTAGAATGTGTGAAAACTGCAAAATCTTGGATATTATCCCTAAAATACTGAATCAGAATCTGCTTTTTAACAAGATCCCCAGTACTAGTTTAAGCCACTTTTTATTAGGTATTCTGTTACTTGCAGTTGGAAGCATCCTAATGAATATACTTGCTATCTAGAGCTTTTATAAGTGGATTAATTGTACTTTCTTCTGTTACTCTATATTTGACCACCTCTCTATCACAGTATTTATTTTATTTTGCCATGATTATGTAGTACAGTTAGGAATATCTATGAGAGTCTGACCCATATGACTTCATACATTTCTTGAGTAGGCCCTGTGTCGTATTGACCTCTGTATTTCCCTTTCTGCCTTGAATTAAGCTATGTGAAAATAAATATTCAAATATCTGTGGAACAAAAAAATAAAGGGAATAATAAGTTCTTTGCAATTCTTCTGGCCAATGAAAATTTAGAACCTCCTATAAATAGCCATATGGATTCTAAGGTATGCCAGTGATCTGCCTTAGGCTATAAATGTACTGTTTTCTTATTCCACCACTTTTCCAGGGAGAGCCCTGCTCCACAGAGCTCTTCAGAGTCAAGATGTCCATAAATCCTGGGTCTTTAAAAAATATATACATTTTTTATTGATTTCAGAGAGGAAGGGATAGGATGAGAGATAGAAACATCAATGATGAGAGAGAATCACTGATGGGCTGCCTCCTGCACACCTTCTATTGGGGCTTGCAACCCAGGCATGTGTCTTGACCAGGAATACAACTGTGACCTCCTGGTTTATAGGTTGATGCTCAAGTACTGAGCCTAACTGGCCAGGTAATCCTGAGCCTTTTATATGGTGGGCCACAACACTGCCATCTTCCCAAAGCTTAATTGCCTTACTATCATTAAAATACTGAAAGTCATCTCAAGGTTTCCCCTCTCAAAGCCACCAGAGCTAGTCCTCTTGGGATCACTCTCTCTATATATATGGTGCTTAATTTAGAGTAATCAATACCACAAATCAATTTACCATTGAGCATCCAGCATTGATCACTGAATATGGCTAGGAAGGAAATCCCTGACATCTAGAATTCAGGGAAAAAAACCAAAAAGGGGCCTGGCTCATTCAGCTGACTCTGCTTTTGTTAAAAGGCGCTGGCAGTGGCCAAGCTTAGTGAAGCTAGAATGCTGGAATAAATATAGAAAATTGATTTATCTTTCTCATTTAATAAAAAGCATCCACAGATTTTATAAAGTAGGAACCCCACATATAGGTCATCCAAATAGAGGACACACACACACACACACACACTAGCTTTTTGCCATTTTACAACACAAACACTAATATATAGCAATAAAGTTTGACTTACTATTTTATCCATGATTTTGTAAATAAACCTTCATAACCAACAATAGATTTATGTGCTGGCCTGCTTCCTCAATATCTGGCAAGCAGCAAGCATTGTAGATGATGTGAACATAATCTAAGATCTAAGATGAAGAGACCTAGGCTCTGGTCCCAATTCTGCTCTGATTAGAGACTAGAGGTGAGAGGTGAGAGGTGAGAGGTGAGCCTATGCCATGTCAACCTCAGTTTATTCAGATAAGATCCATCCTTTTAATTATGAACACCCCTCAATTTCCCGTTATTTAGAGCAGGAGTGGGGAACCATTTTTCTGCTAAGGGCCATTTGGATATTTATAACATCATTTGAGGGCCATACAAAATTATCAACTTAAAATGTAGCTTAATATATTTGGTCAAAGATTTAATTAACTCACCCCTAATGCCTTGGCAGGGCCAGATCAAATGATTTCATGGGCCTTATATGGCCCAAGGGCTAGACGTTCCCTGCCCCTGATTTAGAGGAAATAGTTTCACAAAAATCTTGGGAGATTTACAAGATAATTTAGAAGAGGTTGCTACAAATTTTTTTCTTTTTCAACATCTGTTTATGGACAGCTCTAATCGGGCAAAGGAGCATATGCAATGTAGCAAAATAATCCCCACCAGTTCCTGCCATAATTCAATATTGTCAACCAAAAGCTAGACTTTATTGAACCAAATTGCCCAATAAGGCCCATAGAAAACCATACACAGTCAGCTGTCTCAATTGTCCTTTGCAAACAGGAAAGTTGCAGACGCTATTTTAGAATCTGAAAATGCCTATTAGCAAAATTTCCCTGCTAGCTATAATTGGTGGGGCATTTTTTCTCTTCGAGAAGGAAAACTCATTTTATGTTTATATTGGAGAGATATTTTAGAGATTCTATTCATTTGAAATTCAGTGGAAGTTAATTCCTCAGTAAAGTGAACTTAGTTAACTAATTTAGAGAGTTTTCAACTTGAGTTTACAGACGTCCTACTTATATGTATGACAAACACATTGCAAAAAAATAGAGCCCTGGGCGGTTTGGTGACTTGCCCAAGGTCACTCAGAGGCAGAACCAGGACTACAGCCTCACTGTCACTTTTGCTTAGAGCAGTGATTCTTAACTGGTGACAAGTTTGCCTCTCACCTTCCCAGGGACATTGGACAATGTCTTAGTTGTCACACTAGGAGTAAGGTACTACTTGTATATACTGCTGGGATAAAGGCCAGAGGGATGCTGCTAAATGAGCTACAATTCACAGAACAGCTCCCCAACAAAACAGTGTCAAGACTAAAAATCTAGGGATAGAAGTAACATCCAAATATGAAGGCTTGCATCACACACACACACACACACACACACACACACACACACACACAC
Source organism: Eptesicus fuscus (assembly GCF_027574615.1). Lineage (NCBI taxonomy): Eukaryota > Metazoa > Chordata > Mammalia > Chiroptera > Vespertilionidae > Eptesicus > Eptesicus fuscus. Next base: position 17,013,443 of record NC_072490.1, read on the forward strand.
ACACGAAATGCAGCAGTTACCAGAAAAGGAAAAAGTAGCTGACTACATTATTTCTAACACTTGCTTATAAGCAGAAGAACAACAATAGCAAACCTTATGAGTTCCCATGACACGTCTCTTTCACTCACTCCACTTCTAACAACAGCACATCCAGCCAACACCACTTTCAAACTATATTCCCAAATCAACTGCTTCTTACCACCTCCTCTGACATTTCCTAGCGCTGGCCATCATTATCTCTCACCTGGACCACTGCAATAGCATTATAAATGGTGCATCTTCTTCACTCTACACTCATTCAATCTGTTTTTTACTCAGCAGCCACAGTGACCTTAGCAATATAAACCTGACCGTGTCACTTCCTTGTTATAAAGCTTAGTCCTCCACGGGGACTAATTCTGTATTCCAGTGTGCTCTTGGAAATGAGTAGGACATATGTTTGGCTGTATAATAAATTGGGTGTTACTAGCCTTTGGTAACTGGGGGCAGAGGAAGCCAATTGTCCTGTAATAGGAGGGATTATGAAGAACTGACTTACTCGAACTGTTCAGCATCTCTGGTAAGATGCAATAGCCTCATTACTCACCCCACTCGTCACCTTGCTCTCTGTGCTCCTGCTAGTGACCTTGACATTCCTTGAACCTGTCAACCATGTTTCAGTCTCAGGGATTTGGCATAGTTGCTGACTGCCTAGAAGCTCTTCCCCAAATGTCCCTATGCATTGGTCCTGTTACACTATGTCATAATCTTATCTAAATTAGTATCGCCTTTATTAAGATGAGGTGTTACTCTGCTAAATGTTTCTCCCTTTCATTTATCAATATACTAGAGGCCTGGTGCACAAATTCGTGCATGGGTGGAGTCCAGCTGGCCTGCCCCAATCAGGGTAGGGGGCAGTTGGCTGGCTGGCCCCCCTGGTCAAACTCCCAGTTGAACTAGTTGAGGGGACAATTTGCATATTAGCCTTTTATTATATAGGATGATATAATAACATATGTTTATCAGTGTATTCATGTTCTTATCTGTCCCCATTATAAAGTAAGCTCAAAGAAAGAAGGGATTTTGTCTGTTTTGTTCATCTTTGTATCTTCAGTGGCTAAAATAGCACCTAGCACATGGAAGGTATTAAATAAATACACGTGGAATTAATACATAAATGTATATCTTCACGTGGAATTAATGTATATCTTCACGTGGAATTAATACATAAATGTATATTGGACAAAATTCCCTCTGAAATGTGTGGTCAGAGGAGAGAAAACTCATGAATTTCCTTTTAACTTCATGACTGTGTGTTTAAAAAAGCCTACAATTTCCTGGATCAAAATGCTATATTCACCAAGGACTGCTTAGAAAATTATATTTAAGAAATAGTCTTAATTGTTATTTTAATTACCTGCTGACCAAAATCTGTGTTGGTGGACTGGGTAGTAGAAATAGGTTAAGATATGTCTCAAGAACTTTAGGAATCATGGAAGAAAAAGAACAGAAAATAATCAATTCAATAAAATATAATTAATAGTCTTAAGGGATGCAAAGTTTCATGGACTCTTTTGTGCTGACAATCTTAAATGTGTAAATTCAATAAAAATGATGAAGTAAGGTAAATTTCTCTCCATTAACTCTGATGGGAGCTGGGAATGTGGCAGATCTGCAATTGCCTTGAGGCCTGGTTTTAGGCCAAGGGCACAAACTGCTCCTCTCAGGGAAAAGCTTGAGTTTGGGAAGACAAGCTCCCAGCAGTCTTTGGGTCAGCAGATAGGACTTGGCACCTCTCTGACCACACCTTTCTGAGCTCTGGTCACCCCTCCTGCATCTCCTTTACCCCCTGGCTAAGGAACAATAGAGATGTACTGGGGTCAAGGAGAACGTCACTGTGGAGGCTCATCATCGTCCTTTGGATGTGTTAAGCCCATGTGTTTTGGGTCCTTTTCCATAGACCCAGAGGCCTAGTAGGCATTTTTGTGAAAGTGATTGATTGGGGCTGCTCTCAGGAGAAGAGAAGTGTAGGAGGCCTAAGAGAGCAAGGGAAGAAATCTAAGCACGGAAGCAGTCTTAGTTGGAGTCTAGCTTCAGCCTGATCCCCTGGGGAGCTCCGGAATATGAAGCGTACCATGGAGCTGGTCCTCCTTAAGGCAAGAGGACCAGCCTTTCATACCTGTTTGTTGGAAGCCTGGAGGCTTTGTTCTCAGGATGGGGCCCAAGATCCTGGGGGCAGCTGTGTACCCTCAGCAGCAACAATCACAGAAGCTGGGAGTGGGGTACCCCTATTCTGTAGAGTGGATTTGGACGAAGCACCAACAGCATTTGCTTCATGTCTGCCAGTCCCAAGGAGACATGAATCACAGTCTAAAAAAAAACATACCCAAGAGCACGTACTCTTAGTATCACTGCTTGGCACAGCATTATTCAGAGTGGCCTTGAGAATCACATCTGGCATCTAGAGTTTATTCTGAGGGAATTCTGCTCATGTTGGGCAATGTCAACACTGGTATTTGCAACACCAAAGAGCATTCCCTTTTCTCCTTGAAATGTTCCACACATTTTACAAACAGCCACTTAACTAGTCTCAGAGAGCAGTGGAAGTGGTGAAAAATAGATGTTAAAGTAACTAAAAGACTTCAAAAAGGAGTCCATTTTACCAACAACGTTGACTAATAATTAACTGAAACCATTTCAGCAAGTCTTTTAGAAATCCTATTTGCATATGTTTTCTTTCCATTTATTTAAAACTCTGAAGCAGGATGATACAGCCGAGTCCGAGTCCTCAGCATTACATCCACTTTAGGACAAAAATTTGGGGTCTATTTACCAGCATCCTGGCCTCTCTACCTACTACATGTTAGTGGCACCCATGCCCTACCTCTCCCCCATCCCATTGCCAAAGATCCCATAAAGGGCAAAATTGCCCCTGGTTGAGAAAGCAAAAGAAACCCAGGATAATCAGAGCCCTGGCAGGGCCATCGAGCAAGTAGAGAAGTTATTCCAAGCTTTGGTTTTCAAATAATATCAACCAGATAGGACTGATGTGATTTAAATAGATAGCATTGGTGCAGCATAGAAGCCAGCACATAAGTCTGTGTGTGTGTGTGTGTGTGTGTGTGTGTGTGTGTGTGTGTGTGTGTGTTCTTTTCCTTCTGGACTAAAATCCTTTCAAAAATGGTTTGTCTTTTTATGGGTAGAAAAGTGATTAAAGGACCATTTGATACAAATTAGGACATGAAGCATGGTTTTACTTCAAAGAATTAAGTTCATTAGAGGAAAAAAATACCTGATTCTTTCTAAATAAAAGTCACTCATACTTGTTCCCTTCCAGTATTTACTAAGTAGTCATTGTGGAAAAATATTGGGAACTTAAATAAAATTTAAAATAACATTTTCTGAATGCTTAATTGTATAGCAGATAACTGTTAAAGACTTTGTGTGAAATATCTCTTGAGTAGATACTACTCTCTGTAATTCATAGATAAGAAATAGAAGCAGAAGAAGGTTAAGTAATTCCCGCCAAATAGCAGAAAATAATGGGGCTGGAACTCACACTGAAGTCATGTATGAGAAAGTAGGAGAGCCAGGTCAGGTGGTTTGGGAAGAGGGATACACCAAGAGGTATAGCTACAATGATTTGACAACTCTTCATTGACCTGCCTTAAAGTCTAGTCCAGTAGCCATAATTCTTCCTTGCATTAAGATTTTAGAGACTCTAAGCATTGAAGAATCACCTGCACATGCCATATGCAGTTCAAATTAAAACAATAAAAAAATGAATAAACTGTAAGGAACACCAGAAAAAGTCCTAATTTTTCCTATGATGAATACATTGATGCTTTTGGAAACATCTAATAACACTTTTTCAAAGGTATTTCCCCCATATTTACCTTGTTTATTGGGTATCCAGTACTAATAACTGAGTTTTTTTCATCCTCCTGCAAAATGTCTTGATATTGAATCAGTGATCTTGACCTTGGAATGAAGGGTTCATGACCTTGGATTGAAAAACTTAGCTTCACTCTCCTAACCTTCGTAAGACACACTCATTTGGATCCTCCAGGTTTCTTTTGGTCCAGGTGAGGCACCAGCAAACCTCTTCTGTAAAGGGCAAGACAGTAAATACATTAGTCTTTGTGGGCCGTGGCAATTCTGTCACAGACACTTAACTCTGTAACTGTAGTTCAAAAGCAACCACAAACAATATATAAACATATTGGCACGACTGGGTTCCAGAAATATTATATTCCCCCAAATGATCCAGATTTGGCATAAGGGCCATAATTTGCTGACTTTTGATCAAGGACCCTATTGTGCAGCAGTATGCAAAATTGCACAATGAAAACAACAGGACTTATGAGAAAAATTGGAGTTAGGGAAACAACATTCAAAAACTCTACCTGTGATACACAGAGAAAGATAGGAACCTAATTAAACCAATGTTACAATTTACAAATGTTAATGGTTAAGAAATACACAAATACTACAATAAATATGGCACTTTGCCTTGAAAAAGACATGAAGCTTGCCTGTAGAAATATGCTCTGAAACCTTGTATTTGAGTTATGGTGAACCTTGGTATCACACTGGTGCACAAAGCCACCTGAGCGAGGTGCTCATAGCCTGTTTGGGGGGCGGTTGTTGGGGTGGCAGGAAAAGAGGTTTTAAAAATTTATAACACAACATCCTTAAAAGAGAGAAAAGAAGCCATTCAAGTCTATCTGAGCAATAGGACATCTCCCCAGAGTATGGGCCATCATGCAAAAAATGTCCAGGTCCTTCAATTAAGCAAAAACACCCTCTCTGTGGGGATTTATACTAATATGCAAATGAGTCAGACCATGGGCTCCATTCTGGACCACCGGGCATCCAACATTTTTCCCTGCTTCCCACCTATGTCATCTTTACTGCTCATTGTGTGCTTACTAGTACATGTTTTCTCTGTTTTCATTAGAAACTAGTTGTACATTAAATGCAGATGAAATAGGTGTTCTATAAAATATATAGATTTATACTAAATATTTCTTTAAATTAAGAACTAGACCTGACTGGTGTGTTCAGTGGTTAGAGAATCAGTCTGCACACTGAAGGGTCTTGGGTTCAATCCCTGGTAAAGGGCACTTATCTGGATTGTGGGTTTGCTCCCCGACCCTGGTCAGGGCAAGAGTGGGAGGCAACCGGTCAATGTGTCCCTCTCATACTGATGTTTCTCTCTCTCTCCCTTTCTCTCTCTTCCCCCTTTCCTCCCTCCCTTTCATGCTCTCTGAAAAAGCAATGGAAAAAAATATCCTCAGGTGAAGATTAACAAAATAAAACAAACAAAAAACAAAAAACCCAAAACTAATGAACACTGATCTATCACTAATAATGGGAAATCCCAGTATTAAGTGTTTACATGCCTTTTATTCCATTTAATCATGTCTCTTTAAGATATGAGATGAAGTTGACATTTTTTAGATGAGAAACAGGGGCTCACAGAGGTCACACAGCTAGAAAGTGCCAGCGCAATCTGTTTGATTTCAACTCTCCAACATAACTACAAAGCTGTACTCATTAAATATTTCTGTACAATTACCCCAAAACTTAGCAGTTTAAAATAACCAGTATTGATGATCTCACCTGTCTGAGGTCCAGGAATCAGGGAGCATCTCAGATGGAGGGTTCCAATTGAGGGAGTCTCTTAAAGTTGCAGTCAAGATGTTTCCTGGGTCTGTGGTCATCGCAGTGCTTCACTGGCTTAGAGATCCAAAGTCATTCACATGCATGTTGGCAGGAAGCTTAAACTCCTCACCTTGTAGGCTGGTCCATAGGGCTGCTCACAATATGAGAGCTGAATGAGCTGAGAGAGAGAGAGAACTACATCAAGATACAAGTTCTAGGAGGTGTTTAACCTAATCTCAGAAGTGATATGTTAGCACAATTGTCATAAAATGCTATTGGTCACAGAGGTCAATCCTAATGGAATATGGAGGGCCCTGCAGAAGCATGTGACTCCCAGAGGCAGAGACTCCCATGGGCCACGTTGGAGGTTGCACATCATCACCTACAGAGTTGAAGTTATCACATGAAAGGGACCCAACAGACTCCTTGGTTTGAAGTCTCCCTACCAGCTATATATTGGCATGGAGATTGTAGAGAAGGGCTTATCTAGGCATATGTTGTTGTTGTTTTTGCATAAATAATTTATTGCATATGTTATATGTTATTTAAAATAGGCATATTTTTTCTTGATAGAAGACCAGGAAAAAGGGAAAGAGAGGAGCTATATAAATTAGTTATTTTTGTATTTTTCACAGTGCCTTGGAGACCACTGATTAAGTGTGACATGTTGAGGGTAGAAAACCTTCTCAGGACATGCACACCCATTTTTGATTGTGTGTGTGTGTGTGTGTGTGTGTGTGTGTGTGTGTGAGTGAGAGAGAGAGAGAGAGAGAGAGAGAAAGAGAGAGAGAGAGAGAGAGAGAGAGAGAGAGAGAGAGAGAGAGAGAGAGAGAGAGAGAGAGAGAGAGAGAAGTGACTTTTCCAGACTCCCTGGGCACAGATTCATCATCAGATTTAGTACTGTTTTTCTCATATCATGGCAGGACATAATCTTGCCCAGGAACTGAGAAAACCCGATGGCGTGAGAAAGGGAGAAATGAACCATAAATGTTGGAATTATTCCACAGCACCAACAAATGATAAACTCCTGCTGTTCCTCTCATAGATCTGTAACCACAATTGCACTTGTCCCTTTTAAAAATAGCAATTGGAGTCAAGAGTATTTCTAAGAAAGTAGAGTGCCATCTTCATTTTTAAACATGAATAAACTACACAGAAGCCTGTGGGGCTAAAGCAATAGACAAAAGAGACTCAGAGCAGAGAGAGGGGCAGAGGTCAATTTTATCGGGGGTCCCAGAAAAGAGCTGTTTATTCATCCACTCCTTCAACTAGCATTTAAGCAGCCTTTATTATGAGATGGCTCCTAAGCATTGGAGGGCATATGAAAATGTACAAAACACAGGCCCTGCTTTCCATAAGTGGAATATTGATTGACTCCCATAGATTTTACACACAGACATAGCCTCAACCACTTATTCATTCAGTCACCAAATTTTGCTGTGTCAGGCATTGTGCTAGACACTGGTGTGGCAAAGATAAATAAAACGTCAGCTCTCCGGAGCCCACAGTCTAGTGAAGGGTCACAAGTCACAACTGAGGTGGATCCAGAATGATGAGAGAGAGAGAGAGAGAGAGAGAGAGAGAGAGAGAGAGAGAGAGAGAGAGAGAGGGAGGGAGGGAGTGAGGGAGGGAGGGAGGGAGGGAGGGAGGGAGGGAGGGAGGGAGGGAGGGAGGGAGGGAGGGAGGCACCTAATTCAATTTGGGGAAGAGGATGGACAGGTGCTAGGAGAAATGTCTAAGGGGAAGTGGAACTGCAGCTGAGTATCAAAGGGAAAACTAAATCAATCTTTAGATCCACATCTGTATGACTTCCTATCTGCCTGCCCATTAAGGGGTTGTGGCTTCGAGATATAGTCATGGCTTTGGTTTGACTCCCAGCTCTGACATTTACTAGCTGTTCAATGGCAGGTAAATGCACCTCTTAATGCCTTAGTTTCCTCATGTGTAAAATGAGGATAATAATAGAGATTACTTCCTATGATCATTATGAGAACTAAATGACTTAATGTCTTGTAAAGTGGTCAAAAGAATACCAAACTCAAATAAGCCCTATGTATTAGTTATTTCTACAGAGAGGGAGAGGGAGAGAGGGAGGGAGGGAGGGAGGGAGGGAGGGAGGGAGGGAGGGAGATTAAAATGAGGGCTTATAAAAGGGAAAGCCCAAAATGCAATTTTGAGAGGGGTTCCAAGACATAAGGTGAGGAGTTTTTATGGCTGCCCACCAGGAAAGTCAGAGTTGTAAAATTTTGGGTAGGTAGCAGGGACCAGAGCCAGGCATCTCAGATTCTTCACAGTATCAGAGGACTTGAGGAGGAAGCTTACAAATTCATAGATGTTCTTGGTTATATGACTACAACCTGGAGGAGCAGGAGTGCTTTGGTGTGTCCACAGCAGCTTGCTGCTGGGAAGAAGATGGCAAAAAACAAAAACAAAACAAAACAAAAACTTATGCTGACTTCAATCTCCATGTCTCATCATTTCTAGCCTTTCTCACTTCCTCCTTTTGGGTGGGCCAAAGACTAAACCCACTGGGGAAATGCAGGCTGCAGTATATGACACCTATCCAAGTAACTGCTCTACAAAATATAGAGTGGGAAATCTTATTGGTAGCTAAAGAAATAAAATTAAATGTTACAGTATTTTGTTAACATGGTGGTACATGATATATATGTGTAGTTACAAGTCATTTAGCTCCAAACTAGCTTCCTGAGGAAGCTATTATTATTATCCCCATTTTAGAATGAGTGAGGAGATATTCAGAGCAATTAATAACTTTTCCAGTGTTATTATTAGCAATTAGGAGAACTGGGTTTTGAGTCTAGATCTGTATGACTCTAAAGCAAATGTTTGTAACTTCTGTGATATGTGGCATCAGAAGTAAGGAGTTATGGAAAAGAGATAGACGAAGAAATGATGAAGAAAGCTGGCATCTGAGTTGAGAATAAAGGATGAGCAGAGTTTATATGTAGAAAAGGTAAAGCACATTATTCTCAACTAGGAAATGCTAAAGGTAATGAGGACCTGAGAGACATGAACTTCCAGCGGGATGGGGAGGAGTGTGGTGTGGCTAAAGAATGGGCATGTGGTGAGAGACAAAGCTGGACAGAGTCAGGTTCATGGACGGTCCTTTGTTTCCTCAACCTGATAGAAATGCAAGGCCAATGAGAGGGGGAGGTGGTGGGCAGGGAGAAGGAGGGAGTGGCCCCGTGTGGGATGATGCACCACACACAGGCAATTCTATCTCCCCAGCCTTTTCCCCATGGTGGATGCTCAGTTTCTGCATCACTGTCTGAAGACAGTGGCACAGAGCCCAGCTGCTGGGACTCTAGACACTGCGAGTGTCCCAGACGTCTGGACTGGACTTGATGATGGGAAATGAGCAGCAGAAGAGAGACCAGTAAGAACTGAACCTCAGACCGGAACCTGATGGATCATGAAGCAGAGAAGGTGCCTGGCTATGCAGGAAGACATCCTTTCTATCTCCTCTAGACAATGATGATGTCCCACAGCGATGCCAAACCGGCTAGGGCAGCACCCCACTATTTGAAAGCAGTGAGTATTGAGACTGCATGAGAGATGATAAAGTCATTTTAGAATCTGAGGGAAATGTAATCTGCTTCTACAATCATGATCCCTAAGGTGTCCAGGTAACATCCACAGGTCCATTTACATTTAAATGTGCCTTGAACCAACAGCACAGGTCCAGAAAGTCTCCCTCTCCACTGCCTCCCTGGCATGACTAGTTACTAGGTTTGTACTTCTGCGGCCTTGAGAAAGTTATTTATGTCTCAGTTTTCTCAGGCTGTAGTATTATTGTGAAGAATACTTAAGATACTACATGTAAGGAGAGTATTTGGCATATACTACGCACTCAATAAATATTAAGTACTGTTAGAAGTGTGATCACTGCACCCCATTGCAATCCTATCATTCCTTTACATGCGGCGGGGGTGTGGTCTCAGCCCCACTAGACCACATGTCCATGGGAACTTGGTTGGAGGAGGGGGTCTAATATATAGAACATAAAGAATAAATAAATCAAGAAAGGCCAACTATCCCACTGGACAGGAGTGTGGAGAGAGCTTGGCAGGAGAAGTCCTTGGAAGAGCAGAAAATGAGGTGAGCCTGGAAGAATGCAGAAGTCATTGCCAGGTGAGCAGGAGCAGCCAGAGCACTCACTCCAGGGAGGGGCCCAGTGACTGACAGGAGGGCAGGGCTCCAGCCAAGGTGACAAGGTGACAAGGCTCAGTGAGGGGCTAACGAATGAGGCTGGCGAGGGAGGTGGGAACTGGTACTGGAGGCCTTGAGTGGCGTGGTCTGGTAAATGTTTTCCAAACTCCAGTAAGTATCACCTTCCAAATTTTTGCCAGATGTGAGTCATGAATTTTCTCTTAACCTCTTGGTTAATATTTTCTTTAAATGGATTTACCTTTTACTGTTATAAATAACAGCCCATATAATTTTGCCATAAATATAAGCTACGGGTGAGACAAGTAGTAAAGTAAAAACAAACTGTATCGGTAAACTCTAGCGGATGGTTTTTCCTGCAAAGGCTCTGAGCCTACTGTCTGTCTCTTGTCTAAAAATGGAAATCCGTAGGTTTTTGAGGAGCGTGAAAGCCATCGAGCCCATATGGCAAGCTTTTCATTTAGAAGGATGGAGACGAGCTGGCAAGGGAGTGGGCTTGCTGCTGTGGGACCCGATATGAGGTACAATGTCACCAATGGACTCTAAGAGCATTTCAGAGCTGTCAGTGGCAACACTCCCACAATTAGGGAAACCCTCCTGGGGTGACAGGTACATCTCTGAGGGATTTTAGGCAGGAAATCTACCTGTTTAGAGCATCTTTCTGGCTATATCGTTGGTGTGGATTTATGGAAACTGTGACCGGTAGCTGGGAGATCAGGTAAATGAAAACGGCCATACCCAGGTGAGAGGTGATAACTGTCTGACTGAGAAGTGTTGTTGAGCTGGGGAAGAGAGAAGTTACTGACGGCATGTTCAGAAACAGGGGTTGTGCTTGGGGAAGCAAAGAACGAATCTATGATTACTTCCAAGGGGTCAACTTGGGTGAGCGAGGGAAATGATGCTGCCACAGTGAGGCAGAGAATTCTGCAGGTGCTGTTTCCACTTTTCTCTTTTGAACTTGTCTGGTCATCTTCTCTAAAGATCCAGCCTCTTTCTGTTGATTTCCAGATGCTCAGACCTCAGGATGTCCCCAGTTTGACCTGGGGAAGAGGTCAAGGTCCAAACCCATCACCCTGCCTAGGTCCATCCCAGCATAGGGGCAGGCTGAAGACAAATCACTCAACATCTCACCATCCGCACTTCTCTACTATCCTATAGTTAAGAACTGGTTAAAAGGAAAACCAAGCACAGGGGGGAAAGGACCTACAAAAAATTCACCGGGAGAATCCCACAAATCCAGGTGTGGATTAAGGAGCTGACCAATTTTCTGTTTCCAGTTGATGGGTAAGTGGGGTAGAGAAACTTACAGGCTGAGTGCATGTGTTTGCATCTCAGATCATTTCTGATTTCTGCTGGAGGAACACTTTCCTTGGCCCCAGGCTGTCCTGCTTCACTGCTCAGACAGATATGTGTAATTGCTACAGTGGAACTGATGCCCTTTCCTCTGAGGGGATGGAGGTCATCACATCAATTTGGTACAGCCTGGAAATGACACTATCCATCTTATTCTCCTGATCCAATTGAAAATAGCAGCTGGTAGTCACTAGCTAACAAACTAGCTCACACTATGGTATAAATGACTGTGAACACATGAACTAACATTTAGCAACAAATTAATCCAAAGCAATGGCTATCTCATGTGCAAGACCTTCAGATCCTTGGGGCTTTATTTGAAGTGGAAAATATATCTTTTCCTTCCTGTGAGGCAACCCTAAATCAACAGACAGAAGGCATTAACATTCCATTGATTTGGTGGAGTGGTCTATAAAAGACACTCCCAAGAGGGTATTTTCAGACTTTCAAATCTAGTTGTAGAGTCAACTAAATTCTGAAATAAACTCCTTCTCCTATTTCTAAGAATGATCACATCTATTTCAAAGTGAAAACTCATTTGGTGATGCTTTAAATGGAAAGCACAGTAAAGGTAGTGAAAAAATGCATAAATGCTCTTTGTGGAAGATCAAAATATTTCCATTTAACAACTTGATTAGTGGATGGAATAGTGATGTAATATTATATTTCATATGGAAATTCAAACATATTATTATCTGAATAAAAAAAATGGAAGGGAACACAGGAGAAAGTGATAAACATTCCAGGAACTAAAGGAAACCCATGTTGTTCACTATTTTGAGAAAGTAGTGATTCTCTTTCTCTCATTTATAAATATGTCAATTTCCTTTAACTGGACAGCCATTGGATTTGTTCTTGTTGACAAATATCCTACTTGAACCTTTACTACTTATTGACTTGATTTTGAACTTTTCCTACTTGAAAAGATTCAAGAAGATGTTTCTAATTAGGTTTAAAATACTTTTTAGCCCTGGATGGGAGGTCAATAGTTGTTGCAAATTGTGGCCATTTAGAATCCATAAGGTCAATGTTAGCCAACAGGTCTATTTCCTTTAACCTTTGGAAGGAGATTGCTATGTGGGAGAATCAAAATTAATGATATGGTCTATAGAACATATTTTTTTACTCTACTGAGCCATGTTTTTCTAACCCAGAAGTGCCTTCTATGATATAGTACTTGGTTTATTCAGTAAAATAATAGACTCCTTAGAAAGCAATTTAAAATGTACATTTACACTATGCTGCTACATCTAAAATAATGGTTTCCATCCCTGTATGATCAGAATTCCCTGGGGAGCTTTCTAAAACATGCACATGTCTGAGTCCCACTTCTGAGCTACCTGTTGGCCCAGGCATTGATATTTTTGAAAGTCACCCTTCACCTCCCTGGCCCTGATAAAAAACTAGAGTTGGGAAGCACTCACTTGGAAATCAAACTCACCTTTCTCTCCTGTTCAGAACTTGCTTCTAATTGGTCAAATTCAAGCAACACTGGACTCATGTAAAATGAGCCCTGATGCAGTTTCATTTGCTTTTCTCTTTCCGGGTACAACACGAATTTTCTCTTTCTTCCATAGTCAAGAGAAGAGAGTTTGACTGAGCAAGGATGAGATTGGAGGCAAGGTTCTTCCCACAACTACCTCTTGGAGAAAATAGCAAGTTTCCCTCTTTTTCAAGGTTCCACCTGCAACATCCAATGAAGCCATCTGGGGGATGAGCAGAGAGCAGGGAGCCAACTAGACCCTGTGTCAACTCAGTGTGGCCTAGACTTTGTGCTCTCTGGCTGTCACAGCCTTGGCTTGCACAACAATGCATTTCTGCCTGAGGAGTGGGCCACAGGGATCCCTCACAGCAATAAGCCCAGGGGCAATGTATCAGCTATTATAGTTGCAAGAGCCAAAGCACAAAGCAAAAGTGCATTCATATAAATTAAAACTTATTCTAATTTTAGGATATTGGTTTAATCGATTCATCTATTGGCACCTATACTCCCTACTCTCAAAAATAAGGTTTTACTAGTAGCCTTTAAACTTAACGAGTCAGTGAATAATTATTGACCTTTTACTGTGCTTAACATTGTACCCAGGCAATTTAGTGAACAGAGTATAGGAACTAAATCCTGACTTCAGCATCTATTTTGTGCACCTGAAAAAAACTGTGAATTGATAGACCAGTCATCTCTGGGACTTTGAACACTGACCAAAATAGAAGGAATGAAAAATAATAAAGTTTTACCAAAATGAGGACATATTAAAAAGAGTCCTGAGAATCCAACAGAGGAAATTACACCTGGTAAAGGGAGTCACTAGGGAATTTGGTGGCAAGAAATGCCCTGGTGGTGCTTTGAGGAGCAGTACAAGCAGAGAAGGGGGTGGGCTGCATGGAATGAGGGAAGCTGTTGGGATAACTCAGGCAGATATGATTGCATGACTTTGTGGCAATGGGACCCCACTTTTGAATGGGAAAATGATAAGAATTCATTGTTGGTTATGGAGAACAAAGAAGGAGGATGGGTCAAAGAAGATGAAAGATTCCTAGGGGAAAAAATGAGGGTACAGACATAGTGAGTGATGTTGGAAAGAAACATAAACGTTTGTCTGGAACACTTTGAGTTTGCAACCATTCTAGGACAGACAGCTAAATTAAAATCCCCAGTTAGTCGTGGAAGATAAGAGATTGGAGCCAGAATAAAAACGGATCTTGAGTTTTATATTTAAAAAATGATCCACAAAGAGGGTAGTTGAAATGATGGGAATGATGGATCTTCAACCCTGGCGATCAATGGGGTGACAGATGTTGCAGCCAGATCGCCCTCACATACCAGATTTTGTAAGGTTGAGAACCTATGGGGGAAAAAAGCAGAGAGCCACATAGCGTCTGGGAAACAGCCTCCTCAAGAGAAGAAGAGGTCAATAGCCAGCTCTGCATGTGTGAGAGATATGCTTGTGTAGTACTGTATATATATGTGTAAATACCTCTGATGTAGTTTTATTTAGATTTTGCCCAAAGCAACTCCATCTTATACTATCAATTTACAAATCACTCATATAGAATGAAGTTCCTTTTGCACATGTTGGAGAGGAGAAAAATTCCACCCTCTATTCTTCTTCAGTTCTTGCAGCTGGACTAGTAATAAAATGATAAAATTGACCCAAGACTAGATGAACAGGAGAGACACTAATTTAATATGTGAGCATAATATCATGCTCAGATCACAAAACAAGGCTCAAAGAAATGATCAAACCAGGCATAATTTTATACTTTTAGGTAAATAAGAAATAAATTTGTGAGAAATTGACAGGACAAAGGGAGTTAGTGCTTATTAGAAAGGACTCTAAGCCAGGTTTGAGCTTGGGTAGCATATTAGTAAGGACATTACAAAGTTGGTTTACACAGGTTTTTGGACTCTGGATAGTTTAACTCTTGTGACAAGGTTGTCTCTCAGCCTTCAGGAGCATAGAGGGCACCTATCATAGGACATTCATTTTCTGCATTTAGAGAGTCAGAAAGCTCCTACCACTCCTGCTGCTTCTCACGTTATTTTAATTTGAAATAATCAATATGCTCTGGGATGTATCTTTAGGCAGCCTGCCCTGGGACCCACTCACATCGACCAATTAGCTCTAACAGGACATTTTGTCAGATAGAAAAAAAAAGTTTCTAAGAAAGGGAAAGACCATTACCTTTTAAAAACATGACCTTTCATTTTTCATATTTTATTCATTGTTTCTTACAGGAAAGGTTGAACTCACTGTTACTTAAGCTGCATTACTGATCCATTGAATTCATGGGAAAATTCTGAAACTTGATGGTGCTAAGAATTTTAGCCATTTCATTTCTGTTAAACTTACTATTTTTTTTTTCTCCAATGGAAAATCAATCATATTCCAGACTCTGAAACATGGAGCCATGCAAGGGTACTTAGCAGAGAATCAGTATGTAATGAGATTCAACAGGAAATTATACAAAATAATCATTATATTTCTCTGAGACTCTGAATAATATAACTAACTACCTGGGTCAATTTTACTATATAAAATGGGCCTAATGTGAACTGACTTGCTCATCCAATAGGTTTTCTATGAACACTAAAACTAAAAAAAATGTAAAACAACATATGAAAGAACTCTCTAAGCATTTAAGCCTATAGTCACGAATGTTATCACTGTTGTAAATATGACGATCACCATGAAGCTAATCCTCTATCGGCATGATGGTAAGGTAGGCAAAGGAGCATTTAGTGGGCAGATCACCAAGCAACTCCCAGGGATGCAGAATGTGGGTGTGTCTGAGATTTCTTAGTTTGAGCATCCTCCAAAAGGAGGCACTAAGGCAAGGGATTTTTTTTTTATGTTGTTTATTTGGAAAGGGCTGTGAGGGGGTAGGAAAGGGGGACAGAGAGGAAGGACAGTGAAAAAGAATGCACAAATGAGCACTGTACCACTGTGGGCACTAGGGGCTCAGTGCTACCGGGGATCCTCTGAAGGTCTCAGTATAGCACTCCTCAGAATTGTACACTGGAGGGAGGAAGTTCAGGTACTTAGTCACCAATTCCCACCCCATCCAGGAAGGTAACCCCTGAAGCCTTAACTCTCAACACTCCCAGGCTTTGACATGTAGGAGCTGAAGCAAACCACAATATGTCACCCCAAAATATACTTCTTTCACATAAAAATTTTATTTGACTTGAAGGCAATTATTAAGCAGGAAAAGCTCTCTCCAAGCCCCCCACCCCCACACCCCTCTGACCCCCCCGTCTTTTTCTGTCTAAAGGCAGGATATAAATTCTCTTACTGGTGAGGACACCAGAGGGATCTACAAACAAACTTTACTCCATTAGTTTCCTCCCTTCTCAGTCTGCCACCATTGGAAGCCAAGAACATCTTTCCTTTGCTCTGCCATTTCTCTACAAGTTTATTGCTCTTTGTGGAAGATACTATATAACCCAGCTTTCTAAGCTATCTATTTGAGTTACTCATTTTTGAGTATTCCCATATGTTATATGTGTGATACACACGTTAATAAACTTGTTTGATGTTCTCTTGTTAATTTGTCCTTTGCTATAGGGACTTCAGTAGAGATCCTAAGAGAGGTAGAGGGAAAAAATTTTCTCCCCTGCAGAGCTAAGCACTCACTGTGGCTAGAGAGCACTTTCAGATAGAGTTGCAAGAAAACATGGGGATGTACAGGAGGGAATGCAGGTGACCTACAGGGTGGCCCAGGGGCATATGGGAGGGGCCCTGAGTATCTGCTTTGTAGCCAGAGAGACTTGGTTTTGAATCCAGGTTCTGCTCCCCATAAACTGTCCTACCTCAACTCTTTACTCAGCTTTCCTGGCTTCATTTTCCCAGCTGTAAAAGGAGGACAACAGCTACCTTGCAGAATATTAACTATATTACTATGCATCCTTTTTATGGTGTGTACGATAACCAATGTTATAAAAAAAATGAATGTCCTGGGGAAAGCTCATGCTATAGAGTTAAATGAATATAGGAAATCATGTATATTTGTAGTATGAGTTCAATTTTGTAAAGTATATATATATTTTACACATGAGGGCAATAAATGGGACAAAATACACTTAAAGATTAAGGGTGGTAGGAATTAAGATTAATTATGATTAATTCTAGGTGGTGGAATAATAGGTAATTTCTATTTTTTTATGTATACTTTTATTCATTTTTAAAGTTTTCTATAAAGTATGTATTACTCCATCATCAGAAAAAGGCCAATTTGATAGAACCCATTTTTCAGGCTCCTGTGAGGATAAAAGATAATTGTACAAAAAAAGGTATTGATTATAGTGCATGACACAGAATATGTGCTCAATATATGACATTTTAAATATGTTACTAATAAATATTACTAAATGACTGTTCACTATGCATCAGACACTGTGCATAACACTTTACATTTATTTTCTTTTTTAATTCTCATAAGGTACTGGCCTTACCACTGTCGTAGAGATGTGGAAAATGATAATTACTAAGAAAACTGATGCTTATTAAAGAAACATTTTTGTATGCCTCAAAACTCCTCAGAATGGCTTGGGCACTTTTAAAACAAATCATTCTGAATAATATTCACTCCTTTACCTGTTTTAAACTTTGGAGACTGAATATAGTTTTAATAACTGCTACTTCAGCTGAACAACGGTTAAGTTTAAATGTCAAAGAGTAACCCCGTGACCAGAGCAGGCCCTAAGCAGACTATGTGGTTATAAGCAAATGGACCAGCCACTCAGCCTGCAAGGTAAGATTTCTCTGCATCTCTGAAGCACAGTTATCTTTTCTATCAACAACAAAAAAATGCTGGAGACAGCATTTCAGCCTGTAAAGATCCCATGTCCCAAAGATGAGAACAGAAGAGGCTGCTTTTGGGGCAGCTCTGTAGCAGGCTACGTAACAAAAAAACCCACCCAGGACATACCCGTTATGAGCACAGCATGAGAAATAAAGGAAGGAAGATTCCTATTGGACAGAATGGTGTTACTTTATTTTATCTATTTTGCTGGCAGTAAAACCAAGGCTCTTCACTTTGTCGTTGGTGGTGTGCTATGTTCTTTTGAAGCATTTAGGATTTAATTAAAATAGTTTAAACAGCCATAGTCTGTCAAGCTTATAATTCCCCTTGAAAACCTCTCTGCTCTCCCCTTAGTGAATTTCATTATAAGAGAATCAAAGAGAAAGGCTCTGGAAATTGTGGCCAGGAAAATAAATGGGAAGAGGGGTGGTGGGGAGAGAGGTGGAAGTGCCTGCATTTGTTTGAGTAACAGCAAAGCCATTTCTATTTTTCAGCTTAATTCACTTCAAATGACAAAGGGCTTGAGCTGCTGTTTGTCAGAGGTGTGGCCTTTGAAAATACAGAGGGAGCACTAAGTCCATTTATCCTCCCAGCACCTCCCTGACGCTGTTTCTTGGATTGGGAAGGGAAGGCAGAGCAACAGCTTTGCTTATTATGGCTGTTTTGATTTGAGCTGGCAGGAAAGCTGGTGAAGTCTTTGAACATGTGCTCCCTTTAATTGGAAGGAGGGTCCTGTGTGAATGAGCAAAAGACCTCATGTCCCAGATAGAGAACAGATGCCGATATCTAGGGGACACAAAGACCAGACTCCCACTAGTGGGTTCATAATTGTATTCATCCCTTGTGGTGTTAAGAAAACTTAGAATTAAAATGGCCTGCTGTATTGATTTTAACATCATTCCTAGCTTCGTTTTGTGACACTTTCCTAGATTTGACTTGTATTTCCCCTCACCGTTTTCTAATTTCTATTCTCTTGTGGTATTTTATACACTGTTGTGAGCTACCTGAAGTTGTTTTTGGAAGAGAGTGATGTCTAAAAACATTACGAAAAATTGTTTGTAGGCAACAGTGAGGGAGCTACTCAATACTTGGAAGAAAGGTTGTCCCCCAGGAGTGAAAATCAAGGGAACCCACAGCATGGAGGGGATGCTGTGTAGATGACTGTTTCATCTGAAGAAAGAATGCTTCAGTTGAAAGGAGTAATGGATAGAAAATTGGGCTAAAAGATGCCAATTTGATAGTCCACCATTGTTGTAGAGAGAGTCCCTAATCCTACCTGGTGGTCACAACGATTCTGGCCATTAGTCAAGGGAATTGCTATTGGAGGAGGTCCATCGGACCTCAACCTAGCCTGGACAAAAAGCTTCACATCATCTACTTCCTTTGGTTCTACATCATTGCCATCCTAGCATTTTCTTATTCCCATCATCCATCCATCCATCCATCCATCCATCCATCCATCCATCCATCCATCCATGGAGTGGTCACCATGTACCAGGAAATGTGCTGGGTACTAGAGATTCATTGTCACAGCCCTCTGGGTGCTCCATCTACAGGCTACCGTTTCTCTAAAAATTCTTGGGTTTGCCTCAGGTTTATCAGCTACCATATACATAGAAAATGCAAAGTTGGTTGGAAAAGCTATTTGCATACCTAGCTAAAACCCTGAGCAAAAAAGGAAAATGTTAAAATGAAGGCAGACTCTCTAACCAAATGCACAGAGACACAGCATTTTATCAAAAGCCTGTGAACCTGTCTCAAACTGATGTCCTGCACTGACCTAATGGTGCTAGCAAAAAAGTAAGTCATTGCCACACTTCTAGTGCCGAATGTTTTCTTGAAAAGACTACTCAGTTTTGACTTTATACATGTTCTCAGAAACAATAAATCCCCAGAGGTTGTGAATAATTGTGTGCTGTGCTCAACATGCTCTGCACTCAGGGCACTTAATGCCTTTAATTTGTATGAAGATGATGATCATAGTCATCAGACCCAAGTAAAATATTCTGAAAACTCAAGAGCATAGTCAGAGCTGAGAATTTGGAGGCTTTGCTATTAATTTCCCCAGACTATGTTGTCCTCCCTGAATATAGGGTTAATAGTGAAGCCATTAAAAAAACTAAAACACACACACACACACACACACACACACACACACACACACACACAATCTGCCTAGTGTCCTTCCCCTGCCACCCTCACCCCCAATTTATATACTTCTTTCATTTCCCAATTTGGGGAATGTAATGTTAAAATTGAGCTCAAGTATCATGCCACTTTTTTTTAATTTAAATTACCGAAGTCTTTATATATATAAAGATCAATAAGTACCACCTAGTCAGACATTTTAACAGTTTTTCTATGCCACTATGCAATATTTTATGTCATTTTTATAGCTTCTTAAAGGTATATTTGACATATACTAACTGAAAACATTTAGTTTGATGTTTTAACTTACATGTACAACTGGAAATAATCACTCCAACAAATATAATGAACATTATCTTTTACATCCAAAAGCTTCTTTTGTAATTCTTGCCTTTGCTTCTCTCCACCAACCCATGCCCTATCTGCAGGCAACAAATCATTTACTTTCTATTACTATAGATGGCATTTTCTACATAAATAGAATCATACACACTATGTACTCTCATGATCTGGCTTCTTTCATTCAGCATAATTCTATAATCTCTGGACATGTGTACATGAACTGTGTTTTATCCTTGTTATAGGTAACATTTTCCTGCTTCTTTGCATATCTAGTAAATTTTTATTAGAACTAGACATTATAAATTGTATTCTGCTAATGAATTTGTTGCCTTCCTTCACAGAGTATTGATTATTATTTTATAAAGCATAGGTTGTGTTTTTTTTAAGATTTTTAAAAATGGATTTTTAGGGAGAAAGGAAGGGAGAGGGAGAGAGTGTAACATTAATGGGCTGCCTCCTGCACTCCCCCTACCGGGGATCTAGGCCACAATCTGGGCATGTGCTCTCGCTGGGAATCGAACCGGCAACCTTTCAGTGTACAGGACAATGCCAACTAACTGAGCCACACTGGCCAGGGAGATTTTTTTAGCAGGAAGTTAAGTTACTTAGGGAGCAGTCTGAATCTCTGATGCTTGTTTTTAAGATTTGTTATGGCAGCCTCTTCTCTAGAGCTAATTTACCCCTATTACTAAAGTGTGATCCTATTGCTGTCTCTACTATGTGTCTTGGGCATTTAATGAGCTCTCACCTCTCTGGTTGAATAGCCCTGTGTAAATTCTGGAAATTGTTCAGTTTGCAGGTGTCTGGTAAATGTTCTTTTCTAAAAGTTGTTCTTTAATCAGTGGGGGGTGGGGGAGTGGAGAGAAGAACAGGGAGATATGTAATACTTTCAACAATAAAGATATAATTGAAAAAATAACAAAAGTTGTTCTTTAGCTAGTAGATGTCATGGCCTCATGTGATTTTACCCAACATAAAGACTTGAGGGGACCCAATTTCAGGTTTCTGGGGCTCTTTCTCTATATAGATCCTTTCTCTCTGTTTCTCTGCTTATGCAAATTCTATTCATCCCAAACTCCCTGAACTCTGATCTCTGCCTCCTAAACTCTAAAGGACTACTGTGCTCTGCTTGTGTTTCCTCTTCCTGCCTTGCATTCTCCCAAAAGCCTTCATGCAGAACTCCAGGGCAACAAAGGGGCTCAGCCCCTCTACTTCCCTTCTCATAAGGATCACTTTCTCTTGCTTCCTGTCGTCTAATACAGTCATTTTATTTATTTTTCTAGTTTTCTACTTGCGCATAGTCAATGGGCAGTGCTTGTAGTTTGCTAGCTTTGCCATAACATAATAACAGCCTGGGTGGCCTAAATAGCAGGAATTAATTTTTCACAATTCTGGAAACTACTAATAGAAGTCTGAGGTCAATGTTTGGCAGGTTGGTTTCTCCTGAGGTCTCACTTCTTGGTTCGTAGGTGATCTTCTCGTGTCTTCACATGGTCTTCTCTCTGTGTGTCCGGTCTTCCCTCTCTGTGTCCATGTCCTATCTCCATCTCTTCTTCTATTAAGAACACCAGTCATACTGGACCACAGCTTACTCTAATAACTCATTTTAACTGAATTATTTGAAAGACCCTATCACCAAATGTAGTCATATTCTGAAGTATTGAAGGTTAGGATTGCAATGTATGAACTGGGGGTGGTGGTGGTCAAAATTCACCCATAAGGCAGTCTAATAATGGCTACTTTTTCATGCCAAATGAATTTTGGAATACTTGCTATTTGCCATTCATTTTATAAGCAGACTTAACTCATTTAATTATCCCAATATTTCTAACAGATAGGTATTATGAATTCTATTTTAGATCTAAGGACGCTAAAGCTCAGAGAGTTAAGTAATTTACCTAAGGTTCTGTAGCGAAGAGCCTGGATTTGAATCTGTGTATTACTCCAAAACCCTGGCTCTTAACCACTATGCTTTGCTTTTTTTTAGGACACGCATGAAAGGCAGGGATAATGTCTCAGGATTATTCTCTCGGAACTGTGGGCAGATATTTCTGGAATACCTAGACTTTGAAGCTTGACTGGATACAGAGTTTCACTTCTTAGCAAGCAAGACACAAATTTTCCCATGTCAGAAAACAGAAATACTAGCATACACCCCATCACTCAAATGTCAAACATCTTTCATTTTGTTCCTCTCTCTCACCCAACCTCTTACTTCATCTATGCTTATATAACTTTCTTTATGATAATTTTTAAATAAGTAAAATGTTGGATTTTTATATAAATGACATGTCAAATACCAAATGATCCAGCATAACCTGAGTAAGGTCTGTTTTATATCTAAATTACCAGTTCTATACAGGTAGCTGACAAAGTAACTCATCAATTTGGGGGATAACAATATATTCATCAGTCAAACATAAGAGTTCATTTAGTCATGCAGAGAAGGAATTGGACATTGTTTAATATTCTTCTATGAGCCCATTTCTGTCAAGGATCATCAATGATCATCATAAATGTATTATGACATCAATGTTTTTTATTCTAAATACTAGATTAGACTAACATTTGGCATCTCAATTTCAGTTTTAAGTTGTATTTGAAGACAGCAGGAAACTGGGGCAAAACAGTCAAATGTGAGGCAGAAATAGTAGTATGTAATAAGGATCCTAATGTCAACATGTGAACTTGGGCACTGCAATGAGATTTCTAAGCAGTGAGTTTTCATGTGTATCCGTGCCATTGACTGCCAAATGATAATGAGCCCAAAGGGTCCTATTTGATTGGAGTGTCTCTTGTAAAACTGGTCCTGATTTTAAACACAAATATTTGTTCCTTATTTTCCTTGCTCAAGTAATTTTTTAACCTGTGACTAGAATGTCAAAATTCTATTTACTGACATTTTTTGGAAATCTTAACTTTTTAATAAAATTTTAAGTTATTTCAAAAAGTTCAAGAAAAAATTACCAAAACATTTTCCAGGCATCAATCTTTGAAAGAACCCTCTATGACCAAAGCTCTTTGCTCAACTTATTTTATAGACCCACCCATCATCTAGCTGTTGAACTTGTCTAGTGCTTGAAAGTACAGACTCTAATGTGGCAATGATGAGAACTGGATCTTAAGATAAGGACTAAGAAAGATGTACTTAACTGTATCAGGAAGGCAATTCCTGGAAGCAAGGATGGGGAATTGGAAAGAGGGAGAGAAGTTATCAAAGGCAATCAAAGTGTATAAATTATTTGCTTACAGTGTGCACTGGGACTCAGTCTTGCCAGGGAACCGCTAAGGCATCACATAGAATGTGCCTTAAATTTTCCCTATGAATGTAGGTAGCATTTTCTGTCAACTCTCACTCTCTATTCATTGACGGTTGCCTGAAGGAACGTTACGGTAAATACCTTTCACTCTGGCCTGTGCCTGGTCACTGGCCATGGGGACTTCCTAGCATTTAGAGAAAGCTCAGAGATAGAAAACCAGAAGCAACCTGGAAGGGGATGGCATCCGCGCCTGTGCACGGGCCGTCTACCACGGTCACTCTGAGATCAGTGTGGGATGTGACATGGGGCATGTAAAGCATCTTCCACAAATTAGGTGTTTACTTTATTTTTTAAAAGTAGGATCCCTTTCTAAGGGTGAACTTTTTCCTGATGAGCATGTTTCCTTCCAGTGATGCACAGAACACCTCTGAGCAGGGGCATTTGTCCAGTCTTCTAAAGACAGATGAGAATGAAATTCAATCTATCTCCACACACAGTGCCATCTGGACCTGGGTTTAATGACCTAAAGATGAGATCTTTAAAGCATTAATACCAATGCAATGGCAAAGGCACAGATATAAACGTGTGCAAATTCGTGGCTAAAGAGTCTTTAATGACAGTCCTTTTAGAAGAGATCTGCAGGAAGTATATTAAATGTGACCTTGTGAACAGATACAATAGGTGGCCATTTACAACTTACGTTTTGAGACCTGTCATACCTGGGAGAGAGAGGCTCTACTGGCATTTTTCCCATCCTTAAATCAGGGGAAATTTCATCATAATGACCTTTTAATGGCTTTAACTGACACACAATAAACTGCATATGTTTATACTGTACAGTTTAATCAGTTTTGACATGTGAATGCCCTTGTAACCCATCACTAAGATGAAGAGAGTGAACAGATCCATCACCTCCCAAAATTTCATTATGCCCTTTGGGAATTCCTTTCCCATACCATCCTCTCCCCAGGCAACCACTATCTATCACTTTCTAACACCATAGATCAGTTTGCATTTTATACAATTGTGTATAAATAGACTCCTATAGTAGGTGTTCTTGTTTTGTCTGGCTCTTTAAACTCAGAATAATTATTTTGAGATTAACTCATGTTATTTCATGTATAGTTTATCCTCTTTTTAGGGCTAAGTATTCCCCATTGTATTGATGGACTCCAATTGGTTTACCCACTCACCTACTGATGGACATTTCAGACTCTGGCAATTACAAATAAACTGCCCTGAACATTCACATAGAAGTCTTTGTACGGACCTATGACTTCCTTTCTTTTGGGTAACAGAAATGGCGGGATCATATGGTATGTGTATATTAAACTTCTTAAGAAACTGTGAGATTTTTTCCAGTGTCTGTGTCCTTTTACATTCTAAGCAGCAGTGTGTGAGAGTTCCAGATGCTCCACATCATTGCCAGTGCTTGGGATGGTCAATGATTTTACCATGAGTGGGTATGTGTGATATCTCTCTGTGGTTTTAATTTGCAGTTCCCTATAAATTAACGATGGAGTATATTTTCATGTGCTTATTTGCCATCTATGTATGATTTTGTTTTATGTTCATTCAAATATTTTGCCTGTTGTTTTATTATTTTCTCATTATTGAGTTTTTGAGTATTCTTTATGTTTTATAGATATAAGTCCTTTATAAAATACTTGATTTGCAAACACCTCAAATGTGGTTTGTCTTTTCATTCTCTTATCAGTGACTTATGAAAAGCAGTTCAAAAATAATGAAGTTCAACTTTTTTTTTCTTTTGTGGACCTGTACTTTGCCTAACTCCAGATCACAAAGATTTTTTCTATGTTTTTAGTTAGAATTGTTATATTTAGGTATCTGATGAATTTTGAATTAATTTTTATGTTGTGTAAGTTATGGATCAATGCTACTTTTTTGCTTATGCATTTCCATTTGCTCAATCACAATGTAATAGTGATAGCAGAAGAGGCACTTGCAGTCATGTGCCAATGAACCTTGGAACTTTGAAAAATGGAAGGCTGAAGCATCTATCCACTATAGTCAGGCAGTCTGCCAGATGCCCAATCTCATGAACTTGGATAGGGAAAAAAGTTTCCACATCTTTATTTTCACTTACTTCTAAATGATATTTAGTATTTCCTTTCATCTTCATTGTGAATATAGATAAAAACCCACAGAGCTATTAGCAGTACCTGTAACTGTCACAAATTGAAAACACCCATTTTCACATTTTCAAATCACAGAGTTTTTACAACAGCATGAGATATTGTTAACACTTATCACCACTTTGAAATTCTAATAACTGCCAGACCTTGCTGGATCTTGTTATTTAGTTATTAATAAGGATAAAAACATCCTATCAGGATTTTTAATATTTTGGTGACTATATTTTAATGTAATTACTAGTTTCCTTGGCAATCCTATGTGGTTTATTTTATGGTTTGGAAAACATTTTTCCAAGATGACATCCACTGGTTTCAACCCATTTTTAGCCACTAGGCTATGCTGCTTCTGGTAGACTTCCCAGTACAAAATTTTCCTGGTTGATGTGGAGATAATTTTTATTTCATCTAGAGGTTGTACATAAACAATGTTATATCTAGTAAACCTCTCAGCCCCCAACTCAGAAGCAGATTCCCCCAATGTATCATTTATGTGGGGGGTTCAGTGCTGGTGAGTGTTTCTCAGTGTGTGGGTTAGTGTTCCTGCATCAGGGTAGGGTGAAAATGGCTATTCTGAGCATTTTGAAGTTGGTTCAGAAATAGACACTCTTCAGGAAGAGGATCTCTTAGGTTTAGAATCTAATTAAATGATGAGAAATGTTGGCAAATTACCCTTTAATAATATTGTACTGCTAGATGAATCTTCCCATTAAAAGGATTTTTGTGCCTTTTTGTAAATTCCCTCCAAAGAGGTTTCAAATTGCTTTATTTATCCACTTGTTTGTTTTTAAGGAGTAGAAAAGCAGAGAAAAATCTTTAGTAATAACCTCACTTCTTCAAATAGAAGTTTAGATGAATACAAGGTTTGGATAGAGACCTGACCCAGCAGTTGTATTTGCCCATCAAACATGAGCTTGTTATGTGATTAGGTAGACAGATCAGCAAAGCCTTGTGGTTAAACTTATTGTTTACTGGTTACATATCATCAGGATTAATACCTAGAAAAATATATCAAACTGTATTGCTGTAGGGGAAGAACTTTAAAATAAAAATTTTATAGATAGTTAAAAAAATATTTGGGTTTTACTCAATGTGAAGAGAAACTTGTCAGTTCTTTAACCATAAACAGATGATGACTCAGGATTGTCACTGCCCCAAACTGTGTAGGATAATGTTGTGATGATAGTTATAACCTACTCATAACTTTATATTTCTAAGCTGCCTATAAACAGTCTTCTTTGTCACCACTGTGTTATTCATGCTGAGAGGGAGGGAGAGAAGGTAGACAACAGTACACTCCGGGTGATCTAAACCAGTAGCTGAGGCAAAGGGAGATCTCGGGGTGTATGAGTTAGAATATTTTGGCTTGCAACTAATAAAGCATAGTATCTAAACTGGTAGAAGATGGTTATCTTGTTTGTTTTGCTTTAATATTATCTCCTATAACTAAAAATGGTAAAATGGGTTGGAAGCCTGGCCTTAGGTAGCACCCAAACAATGTAAAAAGGACACAGTTTCTCTTTTCCTTAAAGGGTTCTTCATCAATGATGCTTTCCTCTTGTGGTCATGTAATGACCGCAGGCATCAACGGGCTACAGGCTTCTTTAATGGCCATGTGTTGTTTTCACGTTCCTCGACTTTCTCCTCTTGGTACTAAGCACAATCATTATTATTATTTTATACGTCTGAAGCTATTCTATACTTTACTTTGTGGAGATCAGAATCCTCTTTAATTCACTACATTTCAGTTTGCTTAATTAAGTTTCATTAAGGACAATTTTTCATCAGAGCCTGGCCCCACCTGCAGTCAACTCCCCCGTTCTCTTTCTTGCTCACTTTCCCTGTGGCCCGTCTCCACGATTAGTTAGTGTTCTAGTCCAGTGCTTCTCAATCCTGTGCCAGAATCACTCAGAGAGCTGGAAAAAATTCCAGAGTGCAGGGTGCCACTTCAGAGTCTCATTCAGGCAGTCTGGATTGGGGTTGGATAATTAGCATTTCTAATAAGCTTCCAGATGTTGATGCTGATACTGCAGATCCAGTCACACTTTTGCACTATTCTCGCCCTATTGTATTATCCAACTTTCCCCCAACACATAAGCATGTTCTATTCCATCTGCCTAGAATGTCCTTCCCTAACCTCTTCTTTTGGCAAATTTCTACTCATCTTTTGAGCCCAAATTTAGTGTTATCTCCTCTGTAATGCTTCTTCTCCCCATCACTTCCCCATAAAAAATCAGTGCTTCCTCATTAGCTTTGTCCCTAGCAGTTACCCGACTGTGTTACAGTTTGCCTTCATACATCTGTTTTCCCCATTAGATTGAGAGTTCACCAAGGTTAGAGACTACTAGAATGCTTTTCTATGGCTGTGCACATCATTCTCACTAGCAGACTTTGGATACAAAGGTATTTACTAAATATTTGTTCTTGATTAAATTGTCACTCCAGTTCTTCCTTTCTTAGGTTAAACTATAATCACATTACAACTTCATCTTATGGGTTTTGTTAATTTTTCCTTTTAAAAACATTACATATACACCAGATGGCAAAGGAAGGCTTTAGTTTAATTCTCTAGGTGCATTGGGGGTATTAGGTGACTGCTGTGCACAACAAAGATCTCATGGAGCATTAGCACAGTCTAATAATTAAAATCCCCTTTAAAACCATTATTGTCCTCAGAGACTCCCAGCAGACCAGAGTCATTAGCGACAAAACATCACCAACACACTTTCCAAATAGGAAGGATGTAGCCTGTGTGCAATGGACGAAAACTGGACCTGTGAGATTGCTCACCTGACCTACCTAGGCTTCAAATTGGGACCAATCAGAGCCAGTAAATTAGCAAATTAGCTTGAGATTCATGGGGAGTTAAAAATCTATCTATCATCTATCTATCTATCTATCTATCTATCTATCATCAATCATCTATCTATCTATCTATCTATCTATCTATCTATCTATCTATCTATCTATCATCTATCACCTATCTTCAGGGTGATAAAAGCATATGATTTGCTACTTGTGCTTCCTTAAGCTATTCCATAAAAGAGGTTGGGAATATCACGATAAAGAAGAAAGATGATTCCCTCAAAGGGTTTCATTTGTCTGGCTGCAATGTCTCACTGAAGCATTAGCATTTCCACACAGAAGCAGAGATGGGTTATAGGGAGCTGGGGGACAATCATGCATATTGGTTTTACATAATCATTTATCCTTTCTTACACAGGATGAGCCATAATATCCTGTAAGCCTGTGCTTCTGTGAGAACACCTGCCTGAGACTAATGGCTTAACATTTGCAAGCAAGGATCCATTGAACTGGATACTGTCCCATAATTATTCTCACATCCAAGTACTCTTCTAGTCTCCTCTCTGCCTGAGCAGCTCTGTCGTAGGGAATGGAGAAAGCGGTGTTAGTACCAATGGTTTAGCCAACTTCTAGAATGATGGGCTAATGGTTTAGCAGAGTCTATGTTCAAAGGACATCAGTCTCAGGGAGACCAATATTTACTTGGAGAGAAAATAAAGAGTTCATTATGAAGGCAAACTGTCCATTAAAGCCTCACAATATTCTTACTTGATTTTGGCAAGTGCAGTGGAATCATGAATATTTATTTTATACTCTAAGTTATAATCAAATATGCACTTTTTTTTTTTTTGCTCAAATTGTTGCAGGTTTGGCTTTTGGGAGTTCTTTCCATTGGCTCCATTGATGTACTGCTATAATTGTTGGTTCTTTTATGTTGTTTTATCACTTCCTTACTTGCTGGGACTAAAAGATTCTCCAGCCCTAGAATCAGCCATTTCTCCAAGGAGCCCCAGTTCCTTTATTGGAGAATGATATTTGAAATCAAGATCTGGGTGCTAGGTGTACTTGTTGCTACTGGGATCTTATTGTTTTTAGGTCCTCTCAGCTTACAAAGCAAGGACATATTACCCTGTGTATATTAACCTGTGTTCATATACATACCTATAAGTATTTCTCTAAGTAGTTGTATGCATCTTCATTAAGCTAAACATGAGTTCATGCTGATGCCTCCAATCCTATCCCATTACTACATGGATCATTTTAGCCTCCTTCCCTTGTCTATCTGTAAACTCCTACTCTAATAGTGAGAAATCTGGCTCCCACCATCTTCCATTAATTTATTTAGTTAGTCAATCCCAGTGTACATGTATAGCATTTTCGTAAGTTTTTAACCCATACAGTCATGGGAAACAACTTCATCCATTAGAGTGTATTTTTATATGTAGTTCCTTCTGCATTTAGTCCTACAGATTCTACTCACTTCTAAAACATCATCCCCCATCACCCTGTTCAGTGAGGTTGTCTCATACAGATTCTTTTATTAAAAATCTGCATTTCGTATATGAATACCCCAACCTCCTAAATTGCTATTTTTCATTTCATACATTAATATTCATTCTTTGCACCATAAAGTTCTATGAACATTGACAAGCACAATGTTATATACATCTACCATTACAGAATGATAAAAATTGGTTTTACTTCTCTAAAATAAATCCATTATGCTACACCTATTCAATCCCTTCCCTGCCCCGATTCCCTATAAATCAGTGATCTTTTTAGCTTGTAAATAATTTTACTTTTTCTAGAATGTTGTATAATTGGAATCATCCAGTTTGTTGCTTTTTCAGATTGGTTTCTTTAACTTAGTAATATGATTTTTAAATCATCAGATACAAGTATGATTGCTGGGTCATACAATGAGACTGCATTAGCATTGTAAGAAACTGTCAAGCTATCTTCCAAAATGACTGTACCCTCTTGCATTCCCACCAGCAATGAATGAAGAGTCACTATTCTTCTATATAGTTTCCAGCAACTGGAATTGTCAGTATTTAATTTTAAAAAAAATTAGCCATTCTCATAAATTGGTAGTGATAAATCTCTTGTATTTTAAAAGGTAGATAAATGCCTATGGTTAGATTTTTTTTAAATGATATTCAAAGGTTCATCTGAGTTTCTTTAAATTAAGAGGTCTCTTAAGTGTATATTTCCCTGTTTATATAAAGAAATCGTTAATTCCTTGATGGATAAGGGCATACAAATTATTTAGTCAAGTTTTGGTCCCCGTACCACCTTCTTAGTCATCACCTGGAGGCTTGTTAGAAATGCAAAATCTTGCGCCTTCACCCAGCCCTACTAAACCAGCACCTGCATTATAACAAGACCCCCAGTAAATCATGCACATTAAATTTAAGAAGCATTGTTCTAAAATTGTAATATTATAGATACACAGAGGTGGAATGGACCTGGTCACTTGGCAGGTGAGGAAGGACTCTCTCCTAGAGCTCTGTGTGTTGTGTGTGTGCAATAGTGTGGCTAATCCTCTTGAGGATTCTTTCATTCTTTCTCAAGGAAGGGGATGGTTTGCTCAAGAGCACACAATTACATAAAAAGAACAAAATAAGCTAAGGCTCATTGCCATTATACGGTAACATAAAAATCAAGTCAATGTGAAATCATGGTAAGTCAGTGAAAAAATTACACTTACATTACATAAACATAATCTACAAATCCCATTAGTTGTGTAAGTGAGGCAAGCCTGTAGTCACTGAATACTCAGTAAGAACTGTGCTGCCACTCACAGCACTGTAAAGCGCCTGGTCGCTATTTGGCCTCCAGGAAAAGCTAAACATAATGATCAGGAATCTTTTATATACCAGTACCAGGCATGCAGCTGTGAACTCTAAATCTTTCAATAGAACTTAATCACCAGCCCGATAGAACATAAATAACCCTGTGGCCAGGTATTGATATGAACATTCGAATGTCTGTTATATTACTAGTATAAATATCTTCAGAAAGATAACCTGAAAATAATTTCTAAAAGTCTCCATCGATATTTCTAATCAAGGTGTTCACACGTGAAGGAAGATATACTACTCATGACTTAGTCTCCTTAGATTAGAATTTCACTACCTTGTGAAATTCACACGTTAGCCCTGCACTCCATTTTCCTTCTTCCTCCTTAGTGAAAGCAGTTTTAAAAATACTCCCACAGGGAAGTGTTGAAGTTTCTTTTTAAACTCTTTTGTGTTCGATTTTAGTGAAGAGGAGGCATTCACACACAAAACAATACAAGACATTTTCATTCATCGCACATTTTAGAAAATCCATTTTAAACTCCTTTCTCTATTGGCAACATCTCCTAAGGTAAATTTATCCTCTGTGCTCCTTGGTCTGAAATAGCTCATCCTCTTTAAACATCTGCCAATATTCAAATTCATGCTGGGAGAGACTATTTTAGAAGCAGGTAACTGATACTCATCTTCTCTGTGAGGGTCTTACTTAAAATTCATTTATTCTTTTCTTTGGAATCCATGCATCCCACAGGTAGATTCAGGATCCCAGTTCCAAATGGTGTTTCAGAAGGAATTCTGGGAAGAAGCCACTGCAGATAGGCTTGGGTTTGTAGGACTGAGGTTAGAGAGCACATCTCATAGATAGGCCAGCTGCTAATTAGTTTTCAAGGAACCACATCAAAATAAGCACTTTCAGATCCTTGCTTTCAGTATTCTGAGTGCTTCTCTTAACAGCTGATTTCCATCTGCATGATGTTGGGTGCTACTGAGAGACCATAAAAGAAAAAGAAAAAAGAAAAAAAACCCACCCCAAGACACTAAAAAAGAAAAAAAAGAAATACTTTTTAAAAAAATAAATTCAAATGGAGCTTAAAACTTCAAGCTCCAGTTGAATTTACCACTAGATCTTTTTAAATCTTAAGTGTTGGTTCTCAGTGTTTGGCTATGTGGTTTCTTATCTCAGTCTTCATAGTTGTTACAATGAAAAGGACTATTTTCCCCTTTCAATTACTTTGTTATACGTTTTGAGATGTTCAGGCAATGCTCTTAGATGAGAAACCGAAGTACTATATGGAAGGATTATATGGCAGACAGACTTGGAGGGCACAAGTGCCAGGAAAGAGAAAAAAGAAAGAAAAGGGAATGAGATTAAGCTAATCCTACTTTATATCCAATTTCACTAGGATGAGAGGTGAGTTGTAAAAAGTTACTCACAGAAGCATTTTCTCTGAACTATACAGTGCTGAAAAAATAATTGATGTACATTTAAAAATTAGAAGATGTCTCATCAAAATCTAGTTGTTGTTTTTCTTGTCTTCTCTTAAAAACAAAATCAAAAGATCTGGCAACCATAGGTCAAGTCCTTCTTGGCATCGGCAAGCCAGCCTGTGTGAAGTTGGCTCCTTCAGGTAGAGCATGCGTTCTCTCTATTTTTTCAGAAGCTCACCTGATCCACTTCCTTAATTTATGTTACCTGT
Source organism: Eptesicus fuscus (assembly GCF_027574615.1). Classification (NCBI taxonomy): domain Eukaryota; kingdom Metazoa; phylum Chordata; class Mammalia; order Chiroptera; family Vespertilionidae; genus Eptesicus; species Eptesicus fuscus. The sequence continues at coordinate 17,046,139 of NC_072490.1, forward strand.
CTGGGCCTTGTGTATACAGGGGTGGTTTGTTTTTTTTTTAAACTACTAAGTTAACCAGGATACAACTACCATAATTCTGCGAGTCCTAGGGGTAAGATTACTGGAACCACTCCCATTTCTACCCTGGATTCCTGAACCTGTGATTCTTACCTAGGAAAGAAATAGCCCCACATGTTTAACTCTAATTCAGAGCACATAAAGCCTCCCAGAGAATTGTGCCCTGGCCCTGCACCATATTGCAACCTAACTGGTAACATAACCGAGATCACACCGCTGTTCTATCAAAGCCGACTACTTCAAGGTGATAGAAAACCTGGTAAAAAAAAAAACAACAACAATGAATTCCATGAACATGGGCTGATCGGTGCACTTTATTTACTGTGAAGTGAATTCTTTGATCAGAGTAAATGCTGGGTGGAATACCAGGATAGTGGATGGGGCATTCGATAAATCCACTGGTAACAGTCTGGGCAGAAGGATTAGAAATCCATACCCAGAATGCCTATTTAATGAGAAGAAAGTACTATCCCTTTCATGATGGCAGCTGTCCCAGTTAGTCAATGTGCTGCAGGGTAGCTACCTAATCACTCCAAGGAAAGGTGTCATATCAGCTGTTCAGTGTTGGTTTGTGTATCTGGAAAACTGAGAAGTCAATACTAGCCTCAGCCAGATTGAAAGTCATTGCCCAGCTCTTAGGAGAGGATTCTTTGTTCTGAGCTGTGCCTCGGCCTCTAATCCAGCTCCCTGACAATTATAAATGCCTCTCTTGATAATCTGCCTGGTAGGCCTCTCCCTTCAACGTGCTGCCTTTCTCTCTACTTCTTTCAGGTACTTATGTTCTTTCTCTGAGTCTCATGCCCATAGCTTGGGTCCTGCTTTCTGTGTGGTCTGGCAACCAGCCTGGCTGAAAAGCTCTCCAGATACTGCTAACTTCTAGACATGCTTAATTAAGTGCTTCACACACTTGTGAGGCACCCCCTGATAAACCATGACAATGTTGGCTACGTGAATTCGGAGTCTTCTAAATGCAAGAAATATAGATCCAACCCAAACTAGCTAATGAAAAAAGGAGGGGTCAGCCAGCAGAGTCAAATCATGCAAAGAGTAGCGGGTATTCTGGGCTCAGAAAAAAATGAGAACAAGATTCTCAAATGCCCTCATGGTTCCCTTTGCCACTCAACTATTTCTATTAGCTTCATCATCTCATGCTAATTTTCTCTCTTTAGTAGGGGGTGTGTCTGCTGAAAGATTCAGACTTACTATCCTTATGGCTAAGCCATCAGATGGGAAAGAGAGATTCTCTTAATATACTCCAATTTGAAAAATGCCGGTAAAGGGTTTTGGTTGGTCTTGCTTAGGTTCTATATCTCTCCCTTGGATGGTTCTCCATCCCATGGGATAAAACTCTAAGGATAGCATGAATGTGTCATTTGTTCACCCTTATGGCAGAAGGAGTTGGAACTGGTAGAAGGAAAAGAAGGAATAGCCCAGATGTTGCAACTGGGGAAATGGCTTTAAGCAGAGTAGTCATTTGATTTGTATCTCTCTTGGTGCTCACCTGCTTTCCTAAATGACTACATGTTCCACATAGTGTGTTCTCATTGTATTGCCACTCTGGAATCTTAGTTCACTTGAACAAGCACTAATTAAGGCCAACTATTTCAAGTGATTGGGGTGGAAGACTGGGAATGTGAAGATAAATGATTCATGTACCCTACCCTTGAGGAGCTTGCCATCTACGGTGAGTGGGGATCACCTATTCACTGTTGTATTCCGGGACTCTACTGAATTTGAACCCAGTAACAAAGCCTTAGACTTTCTTTATGCAGATGAACTCATGTTAACTGGGTTTCATTTTTTATAGGGATTTGATTTAGTGCTGCATTGCCTTTTTGCATTAAAGCATTGCCTTATTTAGGAATAGTAAAATAGGTTTTATGATACAGGTCAGTTCTAATCAGTGGCTGCTTAGGGAGCTTATGGAATAAGAATTCCAAGGCTGTGTCTGTGCTTGGTGAGAGAGGGCCAGAAACTGGTTCGAAATGTCCATGACGAATTTGGAGATGAGGAAACAGTATACCACTGATTTGTCATTTCTGACCTAATATTTAGTGCTTGGCAATGCTGCTAATTGATATGTTACTGTCTAATTGTCAGTATGCATTTAACAAAGAGAAAAGAGCAGGACTTTGGTGGTTATTATCAATAAATACTCGCGTAAGTGCCTAATATATAATGTATATGTATTCACATATATAATTGTATTTACAGAGTTGTAACAACGAAGAACTTTCCCCTCCCCCTCCTTTAATATAGACAGAGGCAACAGATTTAAAACATCGTCTGAAATTAGGGGGCACTTTGAATGCACAACATATTAAAAGGAAGGAAATAACCAAATACATAGAAGAGAAACAGCCATCCAGTACTTAATGGAAGAGTTAGGTCAAGTTTAAGGGAAACATCTAACCTTTGATTCAGGGAATCTAACAATCTCTCCACACAGGACTAATTTGTAACATTGTCCAAGGGACTAAACAAACCTGTCTTTTGTATTTTCCCCTATGGGGAAATAACATTTGATTCATGATATCAGGTTCCTTCCCCTACACATTTATTCTGCCAAGGGCCATTTGGATATTGCATTCGTGGGCCATACAAAATGATCAGCGTAGAAAATGAGCCTGATATATTTCGTCAAACATTTAATGAACTCACCCCTAATGCCTTGCCAGGGCCAGATCACATGATTTTGCCAGGCCTTTCATGGCCCACGGGCCAGACGTTCCCCACCCCTGCCCTGTACTCTAGATCAGTGGTCGGCAAACCGCGGCTCATGAGCCACATGCGGCTCTTTGGCCCCTTGAGTGTGGCTCTTCCACAAAATACCACGTGCGGGTGCGCACGTACAGTGCGATTGAAACTTCGTGGCCCATGCGCAGAAGTCGGTTTTCGGCCTGGGCGAGTCTATTGTGAAGAAGTGGTTCTAACGCTGAGCCACACTCAAAGGGCCAAAGAGCCGCATGTGGCTCGCGAGCCACGGTTTTGCCAACCACTGCTCTAGATAAATGTAACTGACCACATTATACGTTTTCATCAATATGAATGGGAGCTCTCCCCTTTCAGTCTCAGAACAATTCTCCTGGGCCGATGATAGACATGCAGAGCAATCATTAGACAAACACTTTTGTTTTTTATTAGGAAATAAACCCCCCAAACATTTAAGGTATCCACATAATTCTTAGGTGTCCTCCTCTCTCTGATAATTGCATTATTAAAAACTCTGTTCATGGCTATTAAACACAGGGATAAAAAGAAAGCTTGGGGAAAAGATGCCATTTTCTTGGCTATTTATGGCCACCTAAAAGAGAGGAGAGAAAGGTTAGTGAGAAGGTGAGAAGTCAGAAAAGAAAGCTGCTGAGAAAGAAAAAAAAAGAGGTGGGGAGAAAAATAGCTCCGCTGAGTCCCTTCCCAGTTTGCAGACTTCTCAGGCAATATTTTGCATCAAGGAGAAAATCATCTTGCCTTTACACCAGCAGTCACTTTTCATTGTGATGCAGTTGCCATGGGGATGATGTGCTGAGTGTACCACTTTATCATCTCTCTCTCACATGTTCTATTATGAAGTGAGTACTTGGGATTCTAGACCATAAATATGCATTGACAAAATGTTAATCTGTAAACTAACCTGCCAACCAACTTCAGAGCAGTAATCATTTCTCTGGCTGGCAGAACCGCTTTTCCCATTTTTGAAAGCCACATAGGCAGGAAAGTGATGGGACAGGTGCAGGCATCTGCAATCAGAGAAACTATTTCCTTTCCAGGCATTGTGGCCATTTGTGCCAAAGGCAGAAAGTAAAAAAAAAAAAGAATATAAATTGTGCTCGCAAAGAATGAAATTTACTAATGATCTCCCGTGTTTCCAGATTAGATGCAGCATTTCTATCTGATTTTTTAAAGTATTTTCTAAAGCCAATCAGATTCGTTTTCAAACCTGAGGGAGATACCTATCTTATGTCGATAAATTCCAAGATAATGACCTGCTCTATGTCTTTAAGAACAGAGCATGATATGCCTCAGCAAAGTTCAGCTCAATTGCTTGTGACATGCTTCAGAAGTACCGACCCTTTCTGAAGCCACCAACCGACATGTGGAATATTTCTTTGGAGCTTCTATGTGCTTCGTTCACAACTGGGATAGAATTCACACAAGTCAGAATTGCACAAAGGCAACTGAAAAATCAAAACTATTTGTTCACACTCTCTGCCCTACCCTGGTTGCAGATCTGTCCCTTCAAGACAATTCAGTTTTAGGACACAAATTGTAGTATTGGGCTTAACATATCATGGTTTTTTTTAAATTTTCTACAAAACGATTACATTTAAGGGCATTTAGCAATTGTTTCTATCTATCTAGTTTAATAGGCTTGTTTTGCTACGGTTATGTATTAACATCCTCTTTCAAGAAGTAACTAGATCCTGTGAATTATTTTCGAAAAGCATCTGGAATAGTATCAGGTAAAAACCAATGCTGACAATCCTTATGAAAGATAATTTTTTTTCAATCTTATAGTCGTTGAGAAAAAGTAAAACCAATAATAATGTAGTATTAGCCACATAGGCAATTTTTCATGCTAGAGTATGTTATTACTCAAAATATTCATTGCTTCTCCCTGTGGGAAGATTACATGTCCTTGCCTATTGATATCAGCTTGGTCGCTAAATTGCTTTGGCCAATGAAATGCGAGCAGAAGAGAGGTGTGCCATTTCCAGTTGAAGCCTTAAGAGCCACTTGGGCTTCTGCCATGTTCTCTTTTCCCTCTTCCACAAGCCAGCAATATCTCAGAGTGCCTGGGGCTTCAGGCTGGGCTCCCGGATGATGACAACTTACAACAGAGCTTTCACCTTCACCCGAGACAGATTGTAAAATGTGGAGATTATCTGTTACAACAGCATCATCTAACCTGCACGGATACCCCCTGATTTGCCAAAGGTATGGATTCTCTCAACACCCATGCATTGAATGCTTACAGTATGCCGGACACAGCACTAGGTAATGGAGATGAGAAAGACCCAGTTATTGACCCTGAAATGTTCATTGTGTACTTTCCATTCAATGTGGCAATAAAGCAATTTCTGTAAAATAAATTCTACTTTTTTTCTTTCAAAATACCTAGTAAGGTCCTTCAACAGACAGAATTTAACCTTTGGTATACTGGATTACAGAGGGCAATAAATTCTTTCTCACTTCCCCTATCAGAGTGTAGGGCGTTATTTCTCCAACCCCTTACGTTGAAATAGAATATGGGGAGAGCGATATTGTATCAGTTTGGGGACTAACCTTTAAGTGGCAGTTTTGCCTCCTGCACTTGGTGGCCCTTTCCACCCTTTCCATGCTTGCTGGGGACCCAGCTTTTCAGGCGATTCTGGCTAGAGGCCCAGTTATATGAATGAGGGAAGGATATGGGATATCTAACCCCAGCATACATCAAGTAGAATAAGGATAAGCGATTCCGGCAGTGTTCTGTCCCAATGTCTGCCTCATTCAGAGCATGCAAAATAGTTGTTGCTCAATGCACAGAAGTTAGTGGGCAGCTTGGTATGATAGATTACCAAGGGATGTAATGATTGCCAGACCCCTTTCTGGGGTATGCTCCGAAACCCTTTCCTACTGATTCCATTCTCTTAATCTCAGGAACTTCACTTGTTTTTAGGATTCCCTGACTCCAGGTATTTTCTGTAGTTTCCAATAACAATTTTTGCAACATTGTCCTTTGTTTTGAATATGTAAAATGTCTATTATCCTCAAATGTTGCACTTTCCCCGAAGGCACCACTGTCAAATTCTAGCATAATACACCCCATTCTAAAGTTGCCTTCAATTTGAATTTAAGGACTAAGAAAATAGGGCATGGGAAAACTGAAAGGCAATAAAATGGAGTTTTGAAGATGGAAAATATAATGAGAAGTCTCTGCTAAGAAATTGCTGTTTGAGAAGATTCCATAAATGTAGGTAGGTGGGTGATTGGCATTCCTTTAACCCAGAGGGTCCTAACTTCAGCATGCATCAGAGACAGCTGTGGGCTTATGAAAACAGATTGGTGGGCCCCTCCCCCAGTGGTTCTGGATCAGTTGGTCTGGGTGGGGCCTGAGAGTCTGTATTTCTAAGAAGCTCCCAGGTGCTGCAGCTGCCGTTGCTGTCCCAGAGGCCACTCTCTGAGAACCACTGTGAGGACCCTTCTTGGCAGTTGTGTTTCCACGTTGTCATCTGTACCCACGACACACAGTAATTCATCATTGGACTTTTCCTGGAGCCTTGGTTGGAGCTAGTACATCAGTCAGACAATATCAACTGAGGTTAATTAAAATTTGAGAGAAAACCTCTCCATTATGGTAATATAACTCTAGAATTTAGGTAACTTCATTAACAGACAATTAATGTTTATCTTGCTCTTAACAAAATGTTGAAGTTCCATAAATATGTTTGATCAATTTCTGCTCAGAATATGAGAGCATCAAATTTATGTCTCTCCTCCCCTACAGGACTGCGTAGGAAATGTTTAGGCCACATATGCAGAGAAATTAGCATTCTATGTTTGATGTAATAATTGACCAAGTCAAAGCAATATCGAAAGGTAGATACAAGGTTTTTCCCCCCAAAGCTATATTGAGTGAGAACCAGTAAGTACTAGCCATGATCATCACCTGCTCCTCCCCACCACCAGCACCCAAAATTGAGTTTGATGTCAGCAGTGGCTAGGACCATTTGGATGAGGTTGCTATGCAGTTATAAGTAGCCTATTTGTGTTTGTTCTCTGGCCCTCCTGGGTTGGGAACAGTGACAAGAAAATCTGATAGTAATTGATATAAGTCTAAGTAACCAAAAAGGAGACTCATCTTTGAGATCAGAGAGTAGAGGTAACCTTGGAAATAAAGAATAACATAAAAAAATCTTTTGATAGACAATTACTCAATTAATGAGTGAATAAGTCCTTGAATTTCATGGGTGAGGGAAAGTGAAGGGACAAATTAAAAAAAGAATTTTCCCATATACCTCTGGTTCCCACTACACTGACTATTTACCCATCATGTCCAATCAAAAGCAGGCAAAGAAAAGGAGTGCTTTCCCCAAGCTGAACTACCTCCCTTATTATGTAGATTCAGAGCTCAATGCCTGGCTGTTTTTCCTTGGGGGATTTTTAAGTTGACATTTATCATCATTGAAGACTAGACAAATGGATACTTGTCAATTCTCAAGAAGATCCTTGGAGCAGACAGCCAAATTTTGTCTTCGCTCACATTTTAATCATGACAAGGAATGACACTGAGATGACTCACCAAGTGCTCCCAGCTGGAGGTGTACCTGGGTAGCACTCTAGTGGCAGCAGCTTACTCTGTGAGGGGAAGGAGAGTCCTTATGAACTGTGCTAAGTGATGGTCACAGGGAATGCCTCAGGTCCTTGGCTCCACTCTTCAACATGGATACTTGAGACACACAGTTCAGCTCACAAAAGTATGTATAAATAGAATTTTTCACATTGAATTTTATGGTAAAAAATGGGGAACATGCAATTCTTTATCAAGACTTTCTATTGCTAATTTCTTTAAATTATTGAGTTTTATATTAAATTTTATATACATTAAATTTTATATTTTATGTTGAAGAGAAAATGTATTTGCACAAATAAGTGATAGAAAAACAAAGTCCCTTTTAACCACTCAATGTTAACAATGGTTGACAATATATTGACATAATGAGCATTTGATAATGATAATGCAAAAGCTTTGGGGCACTGATGAAAACTTTTTATATCAATTTTCTCAAAATAATGAGGCTTTAAGTACAGACATTGATAAAGTAGTCACTTGGTAGCTAGCTTGGACTCTGCTAAATGCATCCACCACACCAAATTGACAGAAGAATCAAAGACAAGGATTCAGGGCTGCTGCCTGGAGCTGGGTCTATCAGAAGCCTTCATCTCGGCTCTTCTGCTTATCACCACCACTCCCTCCCCCTTCCCTGGCTCTGGAATGCCCACTGATATGCTTGGACACCTGAAAAAGGAACTCATTCGACCACACCAAGGATCCCTTGTCCATGGGCAGCAGCATACTTTGCTGTTGGCAGATCATCTCCTTGATGGCATTCAGCACATAACAGCAAAGTAGCATGATCCAGAAATCACTCATCATGCCCATTGGCTACAGAACTGCAGGGTCTGCCATTAGACACCCCTCAGAGGCTGCTCAGAATCTAAGCTGATCAACCTGAAAGCCACATGTGGCTGCCCCAAGGCTGATGGAAAGAATCCTTCTTCACATACCTGAAACCCAATCTCAGCCTGCCTCTGAAGCTCTGCTGTGGAACATGCAAAATAAAAAAAATAAATAAAATAAAAAAAAAAAAACCCTCAGGTTTTCCCAAGCTCCATCTTTACCTTGATGTGCAAATCTGTGAGAAGGTTTTCTGTTTGAAATGTAGGCAATATGATATGACAACTTAGCTGTGGGATTCAAAGATTAAATGAACTGCAGATGCATCAATTATTAATATTATTTTACTTTCAGCCCACCATTTCTAAATATACTTTCACCTCACAGCACACCAATGGGAAATGAATGGCTGTAATAGTTCTTGGTTTAAGCATAAGTGGAAAAGCCTCTATAGACCTCAATGCATGTAGCAGGGTACTCTGGGAGGGTAGTTCTCCACAGTTCAATTGAAATAGAAAGACATGGGCATGCTTCAATTTGTAATGACATTCCTCCAAGAGATTCTGAGCTGAGCTGTCAGAGCTCACAGGTAAAGGATTTGTGAGCCAGGGCAATACTCAAGTTGATGTTTGCATTTCATATGAAAATTAGGTCTTGCTAAGGATTAGGCTAATTTTGTCCTTATCTAGTCCATAAGGTGGCTTCTACTTGCAAATAATAATTTTTGTTATTTTTTTTTCTATTTTCTTCATCCTTGAAAACAAATGATAATTTTATAGTCTATAAACCTGCCATTTTAACCCTCCCTTGAGTTTATGTTGGGCACTCTCAAAGGGACATAATACCATAAATTATTGGGGAGGTGTAAAAACCTTCTAATCTGAAAGATGTTAAATTCTTGAAATATCAACTTAAATTCTTCAAAACCAAATTTTCTTGCCTCTCAATGAATGACATTACCATCACCTCGACATTTCAGCCAGAAACGTAAAAGTACTTTTTATCACCCTCCTCTTTCTCACCTCTCCCTCTGTCTCACTCTGCATTTAATACTTCTATATCAACTTTGAAAGCATTTGTCAAATTAACTCTTTCCTTGGCAACTCCATTGCTACTATCCTTCTAAATCAAGCCACAACCACACTCTTATAGAAGCCTCCTTCCTGGTCTCCCAATTTTCATTCTTGCACCCCTTCACCCCTTTTTATATCTGTAGCCAGAGTGACCATGACAAAGGCGATAGAATAGTGCAGTAAGTGGCACTGGGTTAATTAGACATCATGGGGGAAAGGTAAATGTGGACCTCCTACTTTACATCCTTTAAAAAGTCCAGATATATTGAAGATCTAAATGTGAAGTAAAACAACAAACTTTTGAAATAAAACACAAATGCACATTTTTATGATTGGGGTAAACAAAGATTTCTTAAGACACAAAATATTAACTATAAAGGAAAATTAATAAATTGGACTTTTTAAAAATATAAGCTTCTATTCATCAAAAGAATGTAAAGAACAAGGCACAGAATGAGATTAGAGACTTGAGATACATATATGAAAAAGAAGACTTGTTTTCAGAATTTATAAAAAGCTCCAACACATCAATAAGAAACCTAAAAAAATGATCAAAATATTCCAATGCTATCTTATAAAAGACTTTCTAAGCAATTTCTAAGCAGTCACTAAGCTATAAAAATCCTATTTTCATGTAAAACACAAATACTATTAATAAAAGTGTGGAGAAAAACAAGAAATGCTATGTCCATCATAAGAATGGAATATTTTTCAAAATTACCCTGATGCAGCTATTCTTTAAAAGGAATAAAAAACCCAGTCAAGATATGATAAATATTGTTTCATCTTTTATTTTAGTTCCATAGGGAGGGATCAGGAAGTAAGTTACATTTGGAATCCATAATTTTACCCAAATCACTTTTCAAAGACTCATTTAATTATGGGTTATTGTTGTTTTTTTAATGCTAGTTAGGCTTAAAAAAAACACCCTTTTTGTTTTATATTAAAAATTAATCAATTCTTGATGGCATTAATCATTTTGAACCTTCTTTCCAAAATTTAGCTTGAGATTTGATGGATCACTATAATCACCTCGTAAATGCTCTAAAAATTGTATTTGGAGGATACTTTGTAAAGATTCCCTTAATGCTGGCTTTCTTCACTACTGGAGTCTGATTATTGATAATACATGACGGATGATCGGTAGGAACAGCATTTAAGTGAATGATAAAGTCTAACTTTTCAATAGCTTTGAATCTTATAAGAATGCAAACCAAAGTATTTGAATGACTCAAACTCAGGAGAACAATAATTTAACAATCTATTATTCACACAGAATTTATATTCTAGCCAGTCTTATATGCTAAGACAGAGATAATTTTCTTTTTATTGGAAGTTCACTTCCCAGGAAGTGAAAATGTAAATAAAGAGAAAACAAAGCAACGGTATGTTAAAGGAAGAGTGCTCAAATGGGTCTCTAGACCCTGGAACTTAAGTTAATTTATTTTATTTTAAATATATTTTTATTGATTTCAGAGAAGAAGGGAGAGGGAGAGAGAGATAGAAACATCAATGATGAGAGATAATCATTGATCAGCTGCCTCCTGCACACCCCACAATGGGGATTGAGCCCGCAACCTGGGCACATACCCTAACCGGGAATTGAACTGTGACCCCCTGGTTCATAGGTAGATACTCAACCACTGAGCCATGCCGGCTGGGTTGGAACTGAAGTTAATTTAAAAACGAAGTGCTTTATACTTTGGTATCTTTTCCTAAAATTAATACCATATATCTTTTTTATAATGAAACGTTGTCAATAATTCTCCGATTTATACTGCTAGAGCTATCTCTGTTTCACTCCTGCCATGAAACCACCCATTTAAGAAATGAGCTCTCATGATGCAAAAAGAGAAGACTAATTTTACTAATGGTTAAAACCTTGTCCCTTCCAGTAGCTTTTGATATTGGAAGACTCCAGATACCTAGCAATGCTTAAAACGTTCTATTGGTAAAATAGCTAGAATTAGTAATTGGAACATATGGGAAAGGGATAATATTTATTGAGTACTCATTAAGTCTAGCAGAACACAAACATGTTAATCAATTTTAGTCATAACAAATCCACCTAGTATGCATAGCCATTCTAATTTTATGTAGGAAGGAACAAAAGCACAGGAGGACCAAAGTCGATTGGTGAAGATAATGCAGCCCCTACATTGAAGAGTGAGAAACGGATACAGATGTGTTTCACTTCAGGGCCCATGCACTTTCCATTTCACCACAGGGCCCTTCGGCATCATATGAGAAATTTGTCAGAGGAGTCTAGATCTTCCTAACGCTCTCCATCACAGTCAGTGGCTTTCCTGTTTCCTGCCAATTCAATAGCGTTCTGAGAATTCACACAGCAAAAAGTTACCTTATTCTATGTCTGGGACACCACCAACAAAAAAAGATTCTTTAGTTTGACATGAAACTCGCACAAATTCATAAATTATTGTATATCTGTGCTTGTTTCCTGTTAACTTCACCAAGTTTTTCAATTTTTCTCTCTCTTTAAATTGGATAAAAGAATAACAGAATACAACGAAGTCATACTAAATGTGCACACATGAGCATAAATTTACTGATTTGCAACCAATACTGAAAATTAGCTGTCATTTATGGGCTTCTATCACTAACCTTTCACCTAATATAATTTTTCTCAAGAATAACTAGGAATTTTTCTCTTACTAATGGATTAGGGAAGGTTAAACTTGACAAGTGAAAATACTAAAACTGTAAGAAAACAATGTGATAGCACAAGATGGAAACTCATGTACTCTTTCAGCATCTTTTTTTGAGTTGATGGTTTTCAGAACTACTTTTTTTAAAGCAGCATCAAATTACAGACTACCTCATCATGCATACTATCATTATGTCCTAAAAGGTCCGAGGGTGATGCTTATAATCCATTCTTTAAGTATGCAAGATTAATTTCTGATAAAATTATTTTTAAATCTAAAGTACACAGTGAACTTTGATATCATGTAAATGCAAAAGTAAAACCCTTAAAATTGCTGTCAAATATTACAGGTTTATACACACAATTGTGTGGCATGTATGCCATTTCTTAATAGTATCCATTTAGCAAGCAATCAAAAGGAAAACTCACTTAATGCTCAAGTGCCATCATAATGTGGCTTATCTGGAGGAAATTAGGGGAGTAGGGCTTCAGAAGGAACTTCCTGCAAATAGTTTTTCACATGAAATTTCTGCCTTGTAGTCAGTATAATCACTGAAGTCTATCAATAAGCACTGTCATTCATGGAAGGTAAGTAGAAAAACTCCATTGTAAAGCACCTTTCAAGCTTCTCCATATAATAAAAATCTGAACTCAGAGTCTACTGATTTATGCCTCTTCAGTTTATGGCCATGCATATATATTTCTCACCATCAATTCTGAACCAAAGCCAAGAGCCCAAAACCTTACGAATGATGATACATATCTACTGCACCAAGTTATTGCTCTTTTCCTCAAATGTCCTTGTCATCGACATTATAGTTTATCTTTCTTTTTCTCAACAATTGCTCCAAGTAAAAACATCAGCTATGAGAGCTCACAAAAACAAATTCATGGATCACCAAATATATGAACTAGAAGAACAATAGGTATTACATACCTCTTCCTTCCAGTGAGTTAAACTGGATGACCTTGTTTTTCAAACTTGCATATGTAACAAATCTACATTATCTAATACAACCAGTACTCTTAACAAGATTACCCAGTACTTAGTTTTCAGCATGACCATATTTCCATGGAATTTTTAGCAATTGCTTGGGGGAGAGTCAGATATGGCACATCTTGCCCCAAATCTAGTGTTGATGTTAAACACCTATTGACTGTGGATAATTGTGAGAGAAAACATTTACCATTCAAAACTAAAATAAAGTCACTAGGCATTGCTCTTAGAAACACAATATTCATGTAGAAGAAAATGTTCCATGAAGAAAAACAAACAAAAGCACAAAGATAGCCATAGATGATTGATGTGCTAGTAAGAGAGATTAACACAGAATTATGCTTTACTTTCATAACTTGTCAAGTTCAGGCTCAAGTTAAGACTTAAAAGTGTAAAAGTATTGAAATGTGACACCTTTTTCTTTTCAAAAACATGTGAATTACCCACTTGAACACACATTGTAGGCTGGGCTTTAGAAAAATAACAACCAACAAAAAATACTGACACCAGAAAATTTAGTGATTTAAGCATGAGTGTGAAACAACTCATTATTCATTTGTGGTCATAAGATTAAACTATTTCATTTTCCCCTTATAAAATAAGAGCTAAAAGAATTGACTTTATTGGATTTAAAATAAAAGGATTCAATATTTCCTCAACAATGTGGCTAGTAAATGATTAGATTAAGAGTGAGTGATGATATTGCTGGATGGTTCATAAAAAGGAAAACCCTAGCTGGTCTATATATTTCTGTGATGTCTTTAACTCTTTGACAATACTTTGTTTTCATCACTAAAATTATTCTACTATAATAGTGTAACTCTTAGACCTGGAATGCACCTCAAGAAATTATCTAACCAAGTTCTCTGCCCTCTAGCAGAGAACTCAATTCAAGAAATTGAATTAAAAGCCCACCCCCATAGAGTCAATGTCCTACATCCTGAGGCAGATTCAAAAAACATGGCTCCTGGTCTTCAGAAATTCACATTCTTCTCAAGTAAAAGATTTGAGAACTGAGCCCCAGGAAAGAACTGAGGCCACACAGCACAGTGATCTCTAAAAAACATATTATCTTCAATGTACTCATGATTCCCCTCAGAGTTGGAAAATCTTATGACATTATCAATAATGTAATAAAGACTATGTGATGTTAGGAGAATAATTGTTCCTTGCTTCATATTTTTAAAAATACTGTAACAATCACATCAAAAGGGGGAAAGAGTGAAAGTTGAAACACACAAATTAGGAGCTGGGATATAACCATAGATGGAGGAGGTTATTAAAACACAACACCAAATTCTCCTTGACAAAAACAATTTTTCCAAGAAAATATGAATGATGAGTAGAAAACTGGAATATACTAATATTTAAATGGAAGAAATGTCAAAGGTTCTCAGAAACTACACACACTCAGGCTCCACTCCCTGAAAATGGGCCAGGCTAATTCTTTCAAACTTTCAAGGGACAGATTCCACTGTAAGTTCCTCTCAAAGAGGCGCCATGTCTTATTACTCATGTGTGTGTCTCCAATACCCAGCACAGTACCTGGCACATGATGTCATTAATACAGGTATTTATTATTGGAAGAAAATAGAAATGGCATTTGCTATTTAAAATTCACAAAAGTTTTTTAAAAAGAATGGACACTGAAATATTTATTCTACTAAGCTGACATAACTAATAGAAAAACCTCAGAGGATTACCAAGCAAGAAAATTGTGGACCTGCAATCTTACTTCTAAATATAAAATCTAAAAATGTCAATCAAACATTGGCAAATCAATGTCAGGGTCCATGAAAAGAAAAATACTCCATAACAATGTAAATATACTTTGAATGCAAGAGTGGTTCAGTATTTGGAGATATATTTATACAAATCTGCTTACCATTTGCTTAAAGATTCATGATCATCTCAAGACATATTAATATGTTTTTTATTCTATTTACATCAGGAAAAAAAAGAGTAAAAAGTAATCAACAGTAATAGAAGTCAGAATAACAGTGTCTTAGTAATGGAGTTATTTCTTTAGAGCCAGAAATAACTTGATCTGGGTGGAGGTCATATGGTTATACATGTGTATACACACACACACACACACACACATACACACACACATATATGTATATACATATATACATACATATATATATAAACATTTAGTGAGCTATATATAGATGTGTAAATTTAACTTATATAAAAGCTAAAGTTTTAAAAAATTAACTAAAAGTAAAAGCCAATCTTTTCAGAAAGAACAAAAATATCAGGTTAACACACAGAGCAAAGGCTCTTAAAGGGTGAGTGTTACACAGTCAGTACATTTTTAGGCAATGGGAAGATTATTATATCATCTGAATATACCTAATTATTACAACTGGCCAGCAGTCATTTATAGAAATTGTTCATAAATATTTAAACACACTGCCTGGAGACATTTCCAAAGAGCTTTTAATACTTTTCAGTTAAGGTACATTGGTGTCATTTTCCAAGATCACGCTCTTGACAATGAAATAATTGAAAAATCCCGTGCTGATTTGTCTAATCCTAGTTACAAAGAAACCCGTTGCTTTTTTGCCTTTTGTTTTATTTTATATTCCTTTATTTTAGGCCTAGCATATTCGTTCAGCTTAAATGAATCTTCAAATTTTGAAATTCCTGCCTGACTTCCCAATTTACCCACCATTTTAATGTTGCCAAACTCCCTCCATTCCAGGGCTCTGAGTCCGGCCTCTATTGGAAAATCTGTTTAATGGTTTATCTCTAAGAACCGAAGAGTGGAGGAGAATTTCTCAAGGGCAAACCCGTAAAAACATCATGCACATTTTTCACAATTTTAAGATCCCTTTGAAATTATTTAATTCCATTATTTCTCTGCTGAAATATGTTGATTTCAAGGTAGCATTCTGGGTAGCAAAAAAAGGTAAGCACTGTACCATGACATTGCACAAGTATGTAGCGTAGTAGCAAATGGATGCATCTTGCTTTCAGGCAGTTTATTTACTGTCTACCATTCCCTACGTTTCCTTAAGTGGTCTATTCCCCCAGGAACAGGAATATCTCAGACCTGCCAATTAATGATGTTCCAGATTCTTCCAATTCAATACTTTCCTTTCAGTATAAACATTCTTTCACTGAAAGTTGAACCCTGTAGCAGGTCATTGATATTTAGCTGAGTTACTCTTGTTAGAGATAATGTTCACTGAGGATCCCATTCTAGTTCTTTCTTTGAGGGACTGGTGGCCAAAGGACTCAAGTTACAG
This sequence comes from Eptesicus fuscus, assembly GCF_027574615.1. Taxonomy (NCBI): domain Eukaryota; kingdom Metazoa; phylum Chordata; class Mammalia; order Chiroptera; family Vespertilionidae; genus Eptesicus; species Eptesicus fuscus. The sequence continues at coordinate 17,062,343 of NC_072490.1, forward strand.
AGCACACTGCATATTATAAAGTAGAAAGCAAACCTATCCCTAGTGCTAAGGTAGTATTGAAATTACTTAATTAAACATTATGGAACCCCAAATCCCTATATACTGCAATCATTTTCAAATATGCACTTTCCTGCCAATAGCTATATTTTGCCAGGTTGTGGAGACAAAGCAAGTTGGCAAGACAAGGAGAAAACTGTAATTGGCAGCAGCGAAAATCTTGCTGCTGCCAATTTCATGAGCAGGTGCCTGGGATTTGATAAGATGTGAGAGGAAAATTTGTTGCTATGATTCTGAACTTTATAGAAAGCCACTTCCTGCTATTTTAATGTTCATAATCCCAAATTTATGCTGGTGAACTTTTTAGGTAGTTTGCCTCCTCAACTGGTCTACCACCATACTATAACTCTCTAACTTTGGAGAATAAATATGGTATTTAAACAGGTATAAAGGTCAGACAGCAAATCCAGTTCCATAGAAGCAAGTAGCCTAGGTTTTTTTGTGTTAATTACATTGAGTTTATTTCCTGTTTGTGGAGCTCACTAGAAACTGATTTATTTGATGTCTTGGCATTAAATTCCACTGAATTTCTTGAACTACCTTTAAAGACAATCAATGTTTAAATCATATCAAAGGTGTAATGAATGGTTGGGGCATTTGCCATGGGCATCAGCCAGGGATGAAGTACAAACACTAACCCCTTTCAAATAGAGAAAACGTTGCTAAGCATTTGTTTACTTTTGCGTTTGGCTTCACAACACGTAATTTCTATTAGTATGACCACAAAGGAAACTTTCACATTTAAAAAAAGGCAAAGGCAGCATCACTGTGCATTATTCATTGGCTCAAATTGGAGGTCTGATTCAGAACACCATCTCTGTTCAGTGAGGCTCATCTCTTCTGTAAAACTCACCAAAAGAATGGGCATCTGGCTTTCAGAAAGTGAATCCTGCTACTCCCATTTCACCTCATCCATTTTTTTTTCTTGCATGATTTTATACTTCCTTTCTCATGAGGAAGGGTCTTTAATGGAAAGTTATTCAGAAGTGAAAAAAAGCTATTTCAAGGTAGTCTACATTGAATAATCTTTGTTTTTTAAATCACCCTGATGCAATGGAAATATACAAAACCAGAGATGAGAAAAACTGAGTTAATCTTCCAGGTTCTAATATTGCATATCCTGGGAGCCGATAAACATTCTACCCTGGATTCCTTTTATAAAATAGAAAGAGGTCTATGCTTCCTTCTCATATTGTTTTAACAATATGAAGGTTCATGTTAAAATGCTGTAGGAGTCCTTGGGTGCTTATACCCCCTCTAAGCTGCACAGCACCGCCCCAATTTGTTTCAGCCCAGCAGAGAATCTAGAATCTAGCAAGATGCCCAGAACTCTGTGTGTGTGTGTGTGTGTGTGTGTGTGTGTGTGTGTGTGTGTGTGTGTGTAAGGGTAGGTTACAAGAGCTACTTCTAAGACTTATTTCTAAAACTTTTACAGGGTCTACTGTTGGGATGCTCACTAAACTCCCAACATATTTGTCCTCAAAGAATCCCTACATCTTTTGGGCTCCTCCATGAAAGAGATTAGCTACAAGAATATAAGTATTTGGCTCCGTGCATCTTATGATAAAGAATGAGTAGATGTCTTCCCTCCTTGTCTTCTGGATTTTTATCCTCAATGTGTTGTCTAGAGGTGAGGTAAAATTACATTACTATGTACAAGATCTTTCCACTGTTTCCTACAGTTTTGTGCTTATATGGTGTGTGTTTTTGGCCCCTCAGGAAGTCCCTTTCCTCTAACCACTAACTTCATCACATACTGCATTTTAGAATTTGTATTGGCTCCTAAACCAGTATTTCTCCAAGAGACAGATCCAGGCTTACAGGAAGATTGAAAGCCAATCAAGACACAGACCTGGAGATGTTTTCCAAGGTTGTGAGTGTGTTTGGATTCCTTCGCACTCTAATTCAGGAAGAGAAACCATCGTTTCTACACATGGAGGTTTATTTCTACAAATTGGCAGAAGTCCAGTAGTGAACAATCAATCACAATATATTAACTTGTCATCTCTCACTGAGCAAAGTCCCTAAAACAAGACTCACATGAAGCTTTAGTTATACCTATAATAACCCTCCCCTAGTTGAATCTAATTTTAATGCTTCCACATAACATGCCAGGAAAGGAATTATATGAACAAAGCAGCTTTTAATTAAGAGAAAAAGAACCTATGTTTACTTGGCTGCTTGATGTTCTCTTAGTTTCCGTAATGAAGAACATGGCATATCAGCATTTAAATGGCTTCTGATTAATCAGTACTTGTTTCAAAGCTACAGAGACTGAAATAAGATAAACACATATTAACAGAGTGTGAACAACAATAAAAGGAAATAAGTGTCACTGGTTTAAAATGCATATTGTAAGTGATTCTAAATGCATGAAAATGCAGTTATTAAACCTGCGTGGAGGACCCGGGGCCTGTTTCATTGAAGTAATTAAATACTCTCATCATGTTTATGGCTCCTTGGATCATTTTAGGCGGCTGAAAACTGGAGGGGGAATGTTCATTGGGGCTTGAGAGACAGCTTGACTACTTGATATCAGTGGACACAGTGGCTGAGTCTGGACGACCATTTGCTACAGAAGCTTATCAAATTTGGGGGTTGAAGTGGGAAGAGGGTTCAAACAGAAAGCATTACAGTCAATGTTTTCTTCAAATTTCCATGTAATTATAGTATTAACAATAACAGAACAACAACAATAATAATAGTGAAGCCTATTGAGCACCCAGAATATGATGGGCACTATTCTAGGCAGTTAATAGGTATTAAATCATTTGAATTTGACTCAAGGACATTGGATGAGAAACATTCTTTCATTATGCTGACCATTATCACACTTCCCTCTGATCCTCCATATCAAAGGGGCTCTCTTATCTCTTGGCATTTCATGAACACGACCTGGATCTCTCTGATCTTACCAGGCATCTTTATTTCTGTTTACTACTCTCTAGCCTTCTCACTACTAGATAGAAGTTGACTGAGATCAGAGACTGTATCCTACTAATCATTGTATTTTCATAGTGATCACAGATTCTCCCTTCACGTAATTTTCAGAATAAGGGATCTGAGTAAATTAAAAAAGACTCTGTAGTTATATTTTTCTCTCAAAGAATATTTCAGGATATTTTTTAAAAGTACGTTTTCATTGATTTTAGAGAAAGGAAGGGAGGGAGGAAGAGGGAGAGAGAAATATCTATTGGCTGTCTCCTGCAATCCCCCTACTGGGGATCAAGCCTACAACCCGAGCATGTGCCCTGACTGGGAATCTAACCAGCAACCTCCTGATGGCATAGGATGATGCTTAACCAACTAAGCCACACTTGCCAGGCCAGGATATGTTTTAAATACTCATAGCTTCTTGATTTAAAAGTCAAAAAGTCTAGTTACAAAGCAGTATGTAAAATAAAAATCTAGTTATAAAGCAGTATGTGAAATTTGATTCCAATTTGCAAAAGTAATATATGTATAAAGACAGATTAGAATACATAAAATATGAAAAGTGATTATCTCTGAACAGGAAGATAATGGGTAATCTTCTTTGCCTTTCTATTTGCTAAAACAAAGATGTTATAAGACTATAGTAAATGTTGACTATTAAAATATTTATTAATTTGAATAAAATCATGGTTTTTGTGCAATTACTTTTGCTGAATATTTAATGGTACGAAGAATAAATAGGCGAAAAAAGAACACAAATGTCCAATAAGTTTTCATAGAAATTTCTAAGTGAGGATTTTATCTGTCCTTTGGGGGGAAAAAATCCCAGATTCACTGAATAAAAGCTGAGTAAGATATTACCAGGCTTTTCCTATTTTCGTTTTCCACAAAAGCTTAATCCATTATTTGTTCCCAAGACTAAGATGTGGGAACATGAGAACTCTTTGGCAATCCACATATAGAAACTTGCTTAGAGATACCAAACTAGGAGCAAGCCCCCACGCCCCCTGAAGAATACTGTGAAATTGTGGCACTGTGAATTGGAGTTGTTAGTCTAAATAACCTTGCTTTGAACAATTGTAGTCAGGATCCTTTAAAATCGGGGGGAAAGGAGACATATGTAAAACTTCAAACAATTAAAAAAAATTCATATTTGCCAAGTTTCTGATTGATCAAAGACTTTCCTCCCCTTCAAAGCTATGTGGCTGCTAAGAAAACATTTCTGAGACCTCAGCTAAGATCTTCATGGGACTATTTAAGGGTCAGCTAATGCCACCAAGTTTACAGCAGGTTTTAAATCTATGGAAATTAGAAGAAATTTCTATCTTGCTGCTATGGCTAAGAAAAACTCGTGTTCTTTCTACTTTTTGGCTGCAGTGATGATTCTGTGTTTAGTTACTTCATTTAAGTTTCCACTGGCCATGTAACGGCATAAGATGACGAGCAGGGGAGAATCTAATCTAAGAAGCAGAAGCATTCTGTCATAACACATTTTTTTATTTTATGAAACTAGCCAGCTATGGCCTGGATTAAATCACCTTCCACAGGTACTTGGACAATTCTGACTTTATCATTGGACCCTTTGACCTTTCCAATCTACCCATTGTTTTATTTAATATTTATATTATTCACTAAGATTCTAGCCATTTTACTTATTTATTCTACTTGATCATAAATTCTCAAAACTCTTTGTCAATAAATTGCAAAATAGAAAGTGCTTCAATATTTTTTCTCTTCAAAAATAATACACTAAAATGGTAGTATCCAGGGCTTCTTCAAGTAGTCTGTAAATGCTAAAAGAATGAAGACAAATATATATAATATATTAACTATTTATTTTTAGTCCTTTTATACAAATAATAGACAATCATTGTAGAAAAAGTTGAACATACAGAAGCAAAATGAATATAAAAATAATTCATATTTTCACTCTCTTGAAATAACCACTTAACATTTGGTATGTAGCTTTTTAGATCCCCCCCCATTTTTTAGTTAAATAATAGATGTATTTATGCAAAAAATGTGATTTTATAGTATCATAACCTATTTTCTATTTCTTTGCAACATAGTAAAAAATCTGTTATAAATGTAATTTCACATTGATATCTTTATAGTCTGCTTAATATTTCATTATTTGTTAGTATCACAACTAAATAGTCTTTTATTTTTGGAGACTAAAGAGATTTTAAAATATTTGTTATTATAAATATTATTATAGACAATGTCCTTTTCATTAAATTCCTAATCACTTTCTACATTTTTATAAATGTAATTTCATCTCAAAAGGTATGCACATATTAAAGGTTTTGTGACTTATTACTAGATTAATGGCACCATTTTTTCTTTCAATATTTCTAAGAGCACAATTTTTCCCAACTTTCTGGAACACTTAGTACCTTTTAAATCACTTTTACCTTTAAAATATCATAGAATAAAAATAATAACTGTTTTAAATTTCTTTATAATGAATTGAAATTTTTTTATATTTATCACTTAATTGTCTTTACTTTTTGTGAACTGCCTACTTTATTGATATTTTTAAAAGTGTGGTAAACATTTCTATATTTCTTTTTAAGAGATAATTACATATTCAAGATATTAATACTTTTCTACCATATGCAAGCTAGCACTACTTTTCCTAATTTTCAGTCATGTTGAATTTTATTCATGCTTTTAAACACCACTTTATAAAGTTCTTAAACACAAGCTAACTCAAAAACGTTGTCAAAATAAAATTATTCATGTAAATATTAGGCTGGATAGTACCAAGTCTAACTCGATTCTTCTCTCCTAAGCTAGGCAAATCTACGGCACCCTGAGAGAGTTATATCTGGTCCTTTCTTTCATAACTTCAAAGAAAAAATAAAATAACACCAATAATATACAATGTTTGGCCCTGTATTTCAGAGTGGAATAAATTAGTAAAATTGCAAGAATCTTAGTAATATAGACATTAAATAACACATAATCAATAAGATAAGACAATTTCCCCATATTCTTTTTTGCCTTATATTTCTTCAAAGAATACTGACAGTTTTGATGACTGTAGCTAACCTGTGGCTACTGAGATGAATTCCAACAATACATTGATTTGCAGGCACCTGACTAATGACAATGACTTAGAATCATGCCTGCTTTCTGTCAAAGACAAGTTTGTACATACACAAAGTTTAATTTATGCATGGTAACTTCCACCAGACTTGGGATCCTTTTTTCTTTAAGAACAACAACAACAACAACAAACATTTTTATTGATTTCAGAGAAGAAAAGAGAGGGAGAGAGAAGAAACATCAATGAGAGAGAATATTGATCGGCTGCCTCCTGCACGCCCCCTACTGGGGATTGAGCCTGTAACCTGGGCATGTACCCTGACCAGGAATTGAACCGTGGCCCCCTGGTTCATAGATCAATGTTCAAACACTGACCCACACCAGCTGGGCCAGCCTTGGGATTCTTGATGACTTTACTGAGTAATGTCATTTGGCCAGGAGAGTGGACACTCATACGTGCCACAGTATTTCATGACATAGAATCATTTTCTTTCCTAGGACAATAAATTACTCTCACAGCACCTGGGATCTCTGGTGCTTTTAAGGTTCATGTGTTCACCAAAATATATCCTTGGTATCCCCCTCCCTCCACCCCTGTGATGACCATCAGCAAAAATAGTGCACATATTCTGAAAATGTAAATGGTTTACATGCCTATGTTTTTGTAAATTATGTTTTGTAGGGGCAAAGGGGCCATAAAACCTTTGGAGAGTCCACTGAAAGTTGTGGGTCTCAATGTGAATACTCACACAGACACACAGAGAAAGTATTTTGCAAAGACTACCATCTGATGTTCACCTAGGCGCCCCTGCAGAGCTTAGACTTTTTTATTTTACAATGACATGATTTCTAATACTTACCCAAGGGCCTAAGAAGCAGTAAGAAAGGACCACATTCACCAGGAGACCCCCAGTCTGGTTCTGAATGCTAAACTGTGATATGAACTGATCACTCATGACTTTGCCTACAGAATGCCCTCCTGTGTCAAAAAGCTTCTGAAGACCAGAATAGACAGCTGGCCCAATTATGTTGTTCCAGGAGAGCTGACCACAGGCTTTGTGGATGCACCTGTGTGTAATAAACAGCCTACCCTGTCCAAGATTATTTATCATTTCCATCACCCAGAGGGAAGCCAGACTTCCTCCTGATGCAAGTGATAAGTGCCTCCTTGAACAGAGCACATCATTCTTCATGAAGCATTGACTTGATCAGTGAGAAAACTGATGTGCGCTCTCTCTGAATCACACACAACCCCACGCCCTCGCATTCTCTCTTTCATTCTTTCTCTAACTCTTAGCACTTGACTATAGTATACATCCTGATTATATCCCAAACAATAAGGGATGACTTCAAATTAATATTGTATTTGCTGATCATTTTGTGATTAAAATAAAATCATTGTAAGCAGGTTGTAGGATGAGGTGGTTTCCCTGACAATATAGTATTTTACAATGGAAGCAAAAACGGATCAAGAAAAAAAAGTGCGCGCGCACGCGCGCGCGCGCACACACACACACACACACACACATTTGCTGGCGATCTTTGGTGGTCCTGGCTTATAAGAACATCTCTACCTTTAGGTGCTTGTCTCTGTGTTCAAATTTCCCCTCTTTATAAGGACACCAGTTATATTAGATTAGGGTCCACCCTAATGACCTCATCTTAATGTAACTAATTACATTTACAATGACCCTATTTTAAAGTGAGGTCACATTTTGAGGTACTAGGGATGATAATTTCAGCATATGAGTTTTGAGAGTGACAATAAATAGACACATATAGAACAGAGAGAGAGAGAGAGAGAGAGAGAGAGAGAGAGAGAGAGAGAGAGAGAGAGAGAACCTCATTAAGGTGTAGTTTGTGATAAAGGAGCTCACCTTCAGTCCTGGGGCTCTCTGGGAATGCCCTAAATCTGTGGGATGAGTCTGAGAAGAAGCAACTTTCTTAGATGCCATTAGGTTCAAGACAGAAAGAATTATTTACCGCCCCACACCCTTTCTCCTCCCATCCCAGGACTCCTGAGTATTTGAGGAGTCTCGCCTGCACTTGCTCCCCTTTGCAGTTCCCTGAAGCCCCAGGTGTATCAGAATGAATCATCTCTTGCCCATGAACAGCCTCAACTCTAAATAGACCCCAACCTTCCTAGGCAGTCGAGGAACCCCTCATATGCTATGTTCTACACATCCTAAAAGTGTGAAATCTGTCTAGGAATATGAAATACTGATTCTAGGCTCGTCTTCCCCATGGGAGTAAAAGGTTCTGCAGTAACAGGAAATATAAGGTGTTAGAGTCAAACAGGTATATGTTCAAGCCCTGAACTCAGTACTTACTAGTTGTGTGACCTTGGACAAGTTACTTAACCTCTCTGAAATACAATGTGTTTGCTTCTGAAAAGGTCTGGAAATACCCCTCCACAAAGCCATTTCAGTATTTTAAAAAGTCATATAAGTGAAAGCACACAGGGAATGTCATTAGCACATGTTTAGTATATGTAGGTTTCTCTTACCATTCCATTGTGATTATGATTCTGAGCTAGATAAATAAATAACTAGGTAATTAAAAAGGCTAGTGATCCTTCGGTCCCTGGACCTTGGCAGGTATGCCAAAACATTACTACTTTAATGAGGTGCAGCTTAAACATATAGCATTAGGGATCAATATGTAGCAACCCAGATGGTTTGCAACTAGAAAGTTAAAAAAAGTATATCTTCTGAACTTTTAAGGCTGGAGGCCACAAACAATTCTATATGCTTACTCACTAAATGTTTCATTTAATTAACATCCTGGAAAATAGGAATCTTGATATATCCTTATCTATATACTAGAGGCCCGGTGCATGAAAATTCATGCACTGGAAGGGGGGTCCCTCAGCCCAGCCTGCCCCCTCTCACAGTCCGAGAGCCCTTAGGGGTGGAAGGCAACCTGGCGATCAGGGGAAGGCGATGACCCCATCACATCTCTGCTGCTGCCACTGCCGGCAGCACAAGCCTCGGCCGGCCCTGGTTACCTGAGCCTCAGGCGGCCCTGAGCGGCTGGGCAGCTGCCATCAGAGACTTGTCTGTACCTCGGGCCCACCTGGGCAGCCGACATCTGAGGCTTGCCTGCACCTCGGGCCGGCCCTGGGCGGCTGGGGAGCTGAGGGCGGGTCCGGCTGCATCGTGTGCCTGCCACCCCCTGCCCTCAGCGAGGCTGAAATGGCTGGGAGACTTTGGTGGGGCTAAGGGAAATGGGCACCACCATTTTGTGGCTATGGGTGCCACCATCTTTGTGATTAATAGAGTGATGGTCAATTTGCATATTCCCTCTTTATTAGATAGGATATAAAAGCCTAAGTGACCGTTATGACCGGACAACTGGCCGGACGACTAGCTATGACATGCACTGACCACCAGGGGGGCAGATGCTCAACGCAAGAGCTGCCCCTGGTGGTCAGTGCGTTCCCACAGCCAACCTCCTGCAGCCGGCCAACTTCCCATGGTCCCTCCCCTCCAGCTGACTGGCCAACCTCCCCCAGTCCCTCCTTCCCACCGGCCTCAATTGGGGACTGGGCCAGACAGCCCCAATTGCTGGCCAGGCCGAGGGACTCCACCCATGCACGAATTCGTGGACCGGGGCCTCTAGTCAATGTAATAATAGTAATCACTGTAATTTAGAGGCAATGCAAGGTTCTAAAGCAGTTTCAGAATTTTAAGAGATAAACTTATATTGATTTCATTGTTTGTGTTGACCATATCATATTATGTTCATGAAAATGTCATCCATCTAAGATGTCCCTTATATGATATGCCATCATTTTCAGTTGACAAACTGTGCTCTCCTGAGACTAGTGTTTAGAGTAACTTATGTAAACAGTATAAGCGTATTACTTATGTAGCCATTCTCTTATTTAGAGTCCTCTGCAAATCCAATTTCTAGATGTGTCTAACACCTATTTGGTTGCTATTTTCATTCTGCTGACCTTCAATTGTTTTGTGGTTTGAGGAATTGTTCGGAAACAGATGTACTTTCATTTCACAGAATCTGTTGAAGTGCAAAGAATGTGTCAAACTCATTTCCTTCAAAATCAACCTGCGTTTCTTCTTTTCTTACATCCTGGCATATTTCTGCCTGAAAAGTTAAATTATTTGTTTCCTTAAAAAATAGCCCAGGAACGATAGAGCACACACTGCCTGTCCAACCCTTTACAATCTCACAGCAGTAAATGTCCAGGAAGCAGCAAATGAAAAGTAGAGATGCTCATTTTCTGACATTCATACGCTTTGCTCTCCCAGGAAAGATAGAAAATTGCTTTTCCTCCTGATAGCCACAAAACGTGTTTTTTTATGCTCTTCCTGCTAATACTGTCTCTATTAGGTCCCATGTTCCCTCCCTGGAGAACTCTCATTTTTAGGGGAAAGAAATACAGATGAATGGCATTACTTGACAGGCGACTGTTTTGGGGTATTGTGTGTACATAAATTGCCTTTTGAAGATAAAGTCATGGATATATTTTTAACTAATTTGGCTTCCAAAATTGCCCTAAATTTGAGATCAAAAGAAGCTTTTTTGTATCATTCTCTGTCTAGACTGGATCACAAAAGTGTAGTAATAAAATAAAAATAGCAACTATGTTAAGAACCGCATGAAGTAAAAAACATCTATTCAAGTTTTGCAAGACATAATTTGTATTGGAATAAAAATTCTATAGTCACCAAAAGAGAATGTTTTATGACAGTTCTTTATTATATTTCTAATCAAGTATTTAAAATAATTTCCCAAACAATGATCCATTAGTTGACAATATTTCAGTTTTTCTTGTCACAACTTTCCATTACTATTTTATTCTGTTTTAATAAGAAAAATCTTAACTTATTATCCTTCTTACCCTTTTATACAGACATTAATATAATTCCATTTTATCCCTTATTAAAAAATAATTTAAGTAACATTTCCAATAAGCTTTGAAACCTTTTCACAAGGTTCAGTAAACGTTTGGAATTTAATTCTGTTTATATTTTACATTTCAAGGTATAATCATTAAGTTTTATCTAAATTTAAATGAACTGGAGCAATGATTTATCTCATAGCTAACCTCAAGTCATGATTAGTGATTAAAGCAAGAAATATTTTCCTTCAATTTAAAATCACTGTTATTATTTTTAAATTATAAAAGTAATATAGTCATGTCAGGTTAATTTGGAAAAGGGTTAGAACTTTTAGTTAAACCTACAGTTATGATATTTATATTCTATTACTCTAAATATATTAAAAGGACAGAAAAAATAGAGGAGAAATTTCTATAGTACAAGATACTAAAGCAACTCTCATAAACTCAAGCCACATTTAGAGATTATATCCAATTATAGTACAATTGGAAGCACAATGTTGCATGATGACAAAACCTGACACTTGACCTTCGAAAAATTATCATGTACTCATTATGTACAAAAACCTCTGACTAACTTGAGCACAACTATAAGATATTTAAAAAATTAAGTGGGTTTCTGTTATATTCTCCAGCTGTCATAATTGTTTTTTTATTTACCTTTCTTCATCTCCCTTTTTCCATTTTAGGAAAGATGATAGAAAAAACTAAAACCCAATGGGAAAGGAAATATTCCAAAGTGGCATTTTAATTGCCTGGGACATTTTAAGAGCTCTATATATTTGGCACCTGGAAAAAAAAAAAAAAGAAGTTGGTAATGCCAAAAAGAACATTATCATGGGTTGTTTTGGAGAATTGTAGATTTATGCTTCAGAGAGGTATGCTATTCTACAAAACAAACCAAAAAATGTTACCTTGACTACCAGAAACTATAAGAGTTGAGTCCAAGTAATGTCAATTTCCCTTTTAAATAATAACTGAAAAGTAAGCAAGTCACAGCTTTGTTTTGGCTTATTGCAGGTAGGGCTGAGTTAGCTGCCCCACTGACATGTGCAAATGCAAGTATCGCTCCCAGCAGGTTATTACATATTCTTGCGGCTCCCTAACCTTGACAACCCACCAGCCTATAGCCCTGCCTCCCTCCTGGCACACCTCAGCCTTTTTGTAAGCAGCATGCTTCTAGGTATAAAGCGAGTCAGCAAAAAGGTTATTGTTCTTACCCATTCTAGGTCAAAAGCTACTCTCTAAAATTTTAGATTCTTCTTGGCCACAGCATCAGGGAAAATGTTCTGTCTTCTTTAATGTTTGAACTTCGTAAGACAATTTTTGCCTAGAAATAAAAAAGTCCAAAAAATGGACAAAAACAGCTTGGGGGATTTTCCTGAAATTATAGTTAATCTAGGAGCCTTGATTTGCTTTCCTACTATTTAGACTAAGATTTGAGGAGTTAAAGAATGCAGACCAGATCGTAAAATCTTAGACACTCCTTCCATTAAAGGCTGGGGTCTATGTTCCTTCCCCCTTAAATCTGACTGCCCTGTGACTCTTGCCACCAGTAGAGTTTAACAAAATTGATGTATGTGACTTCTAAGGTGAGATCGTGCAAAGCAATGAAGCTTGTGCCTTGTTTGCAGAGACATCACCTTTTGGAACCCTGAGCCTCTGTGTCAAACTCCAACTCCCACGAAGTTGCCACACTGAGAGAAAGCTAGGGTCACATGCAAAAGCCATATGCACCTGCTCTGGGAGTGGCCTCTGCTGAGTCAAGCCTTCCCAGGGCATTATCAGCACAGGTGCCAGACAGGTGAGTCAAGATGATGGCAGAAGATTCTAAGGCCCAGCTGTGAAGTCACCCCAACTGTTCATGTTTCCCCAGTGGAAGCCACAGATATCAGGAGCAGAATCCATGAGCTTAATAGAGGATTCTTTGATGCTACTATGTTTCTGGATGATTTCTTGTGTGGCAAAAGGAACTGGGTCGACTTCCCTCTCCTTATCTCCCCTTTACACTGTGATGAGGCCCTCCTGCATCAGGAAGTCCCCACTTTCTAAGGAACAATTGTGGCCGATGATCAAGTCCAAAGGCAGTTGAGACAGTATCAAAAGGACCCTATACCAGACTGTCCATCCAGCAGGACTGCATTCAGTTAAGTCAGAAAAACACAGTGGTATTAATTGCTGGGAGATCATAATGTCCTTTCTAGGAAATCAGAAAAAAAAAAAAAGAAGAAAAAATGCACACACAGACACAAACTCAGATTTGCTTAAGTACATGGACAGGTAGAAAGTAATACGTTATCTATATATACACAAAAGCCTAAGTGACCGTCGCAACTGAAACAATCGAACGGACAATCAAACAGACTGTGTGGGGTGACCAGGCCAGCAGAGGGGTTAGTAAGGGATGACCAAACAACTGAGCAGCAGGCTGCGTGGGACAACCAGGCTGGCGGGCGGGGCGGGGGGGAGGGCAGTTATGGGTAACTAGGCCGGCAGGGGAGGCAGTGAGGGGATACCAGGCTGGTTGGAGGCAGTTGGGGGCAACCAGGCCAGCGGGGGCGGGGGGGAGCAGTTGGGGGCAACCAGGCTGGCAGGGGAGCAGTTGGGGGTGACCAGGCCATCAGGGGAGGCAGTTAGGGGTGATCAGGCAGGCAGGCAGGCAGGTAAGCAGTTAGGAGCCAATGGTCCCGGATTGTGAGAGGGATCCCTATGGGATCGGGCCTAAACTGGCAGTCGGACATCCCCCGAGGGGTCCCTGATTGGAGAGGGTACAGGCTGGGCTGAGTGGACCGCCCCACCCCCGTGTACGAATTTTGTACACCAGGCCTCTAGTACATTATAATAAAAATAGCCATTTCCCCTAGATCAGTGATGGCGAACCTATGACACGCATGTCAGCACTGACACGTGTAGCCATTTCTGATGACACATGGCTGCATGCTGAGGATGAAACATTTGCTGCTCCTGAGGATGAAACATTTGCAACTAGAGTCTTGGAGTTAGTATTTTCCTCAAAGTGACACACTACCCGAGTTATGCTCAGTTTTTTGGTGAAGTTTGACATACCAAGCTCAAAAGGTTGCCCATCACTGCCCTAGATAGTAAAATTGTGTGTTAGTGCTTTTATATCCAGTTGTATTTTTTTAAATCTACCAATGTGCATGTATTACTGTTATACTTTCTTAAAGAACCATTTCTTTGCTCAGTGTTGGGCATCGACCCATGAACTAAGAGGTCAGGGGATGGATTCTGGTCAGGGCACATGCCAGAGTTGTGGGTTCAATCCCCAATAGGGAGCATGCAGGAGGCAGCCAGTCAATGTTTCTACCTCTCTATCCCTCTCCCTTCCTCTCTCTCTCAAATCAATAACATGTTTTAAAAAGCTCTTTAACTCATTTAAAATAATATGCCCATAAATATTGTCTCTTGCTCCCCCTGCACCCACTCTCATCTAATGTTGTTTTTCTGGCTACAAACTACCACCTGCCAAACCTCATCAATCTACCCTAAGCTGAATGAATTAAATTAGAGCATTATTCTAGGTTATGGGGTCATGACCATGTCACATCTTTATGGCAGAGCCATCTGAGTGACCCAGACATTACTCTAGCCCAGACTTGTAGACCTCTGATTTTGTGACTCACTGTATGCGCATCTCCTGGGATCTGAATGGAACTTTATGATGCTAAGACATGTCCAACCTACTTAGGAATTACAACCTACCTGGTACCTATGGGTGATGCAGTACAATTGGAAACTGTCCCTTCCATGGGGTGCCCTGGCACTGAGACTCAGCATTGTCCTCCAGTTTTAAGGTACATATAAATCTAATTTTGCTGTGAGGAAATTTAATTACCAATCATACCCATTGTTATAACTTAGATTCCAGACTCTGGTCAATGCCAGTCTACTATATTTGGTTTCTTATTCATACACAGGAAGTAACTTTGGTTATGTGATTTACAGAGACCCAGAAATGTTCATTCCCCAAATATTTCTACCATTGTCTAATTAACAGTCACTAAAATTCATCCAAAATAATTCACAACTTTGTATTAAGTTTTTTTTGTTATGCTCATTTGTTTTATTGTATTACATTTTATCATTTTGTTCAAACATTTCTTAGAAATGAACTTATTATTTACCCAACACTGTTTTTATTAATATTTATTCTGGAGGAGAAACCAAGATGGCGACATAGGTAAACACCTAAACTGCTGCCTCGCACAACAATTTCAAAACTACAACTAAAAGACAAAACGGACATCATCCAGAACCACAAGAAGGCTGGCTGAGTGGAAATTCTACAACTAGAAGAAAAGAGAAAAGCACACTGAGACTCAGAGGAGCTGCAGGAGGCAGAGCTATTGAGATGCGCGCACGCAGAGAGGACTGGCAACTGAGTGCGTGGCTGGCTTTCTCAAGCAGGAGGGAGACAAAAGCTCCCGACTGCACTGAACTCCAGTTCCGGGTGAGACTCTGAGGACCCAGACTCATATGGGGAGAAACTGGACTGTCAGGAAAGAGAAAAGCACACTGAGACTCAGAGGAACTGCGGAAGGCACAAGTACTGAAGCACGCACGCGCGGAGAGGGTGGGCAACTGAGTATGCGGCTGGCTTTCTCAAGCGGGAGGGAGACAAAAGCTCCCAACTGCACTGAACTCCAGTTCCAGGTGAGACTCTGAGGACCCAGACTCATTCGGGGAGAAACTGGACTGTCTGGCAGTGGGCGAAACTCGATGGCGGCTTTCTCTCAGAGGTGCCTGCAGCAGTTACCACAGGACACTGAGACACAGGGACCTCATAGGGAAGGGCTGATGGGAAGCCAATGCTGTCTGCTCTGCCCTGAAATTCTGCCCCATCCAAGCTGAGCACAGAGGCTTTTGCAAGTCTTGTCTCATAAGGGTGTCTTCAGAAAAGAAGTTCTCCTGGCATAGACACAGCTGATTCTCACAGCCAGTTGGCCTGGAGGTCAATTCCTCCCAGTGGTACCAACAACAATCAAGACTTAACTACAACAAGGCTGAGCACACAGCCCACAAAGGGGTGCAACAAGAGTGTCCACCTCAGGTAACTGGGGAGGCTGAGCCACTGGGCCCTGTAGGACACCTAGCACACAAAGCCACTCTATCAACTCAGGGAAGCAGCCAAAATGTGGAGACAAAGAAACAGATCACAAATGAAAGGAATGGAGAAAAGCAAACGACTGGATATAGAGTCCAAAACCACGATTATAAGGTTTTTCAATAATTTTCTAGAAAAGGCTGATAAATTTAGCAAGACCCTCGAGCATATGAAAAAGGACCAACTAGAAATTAAGCATACACTGACTGAAATAAAAAATATTATACAGAGATCTAACAGCAGACTAGATGATCGCAAGAATCAAGTCAAAGATCTGAAATACAAAGAAGCAAAAAACACTCAACCAGAAAAGCAAAAAGAACAAAGAATCCAAAAATATGAAGATAGTGCAAAAAGCCTCTGGGACAACTTCAAGCGTACCAACATCTGAATTATGGGGGTGCCAGAAGAAGAGAGAGAGAGCAAGATACTGAAAACCTATTTGAAGAAATAATGACAGAAAACTTCCCCCACCTGGTGAAAGAAATAGACTTACAAGTCCAGGAAGCACAGAGAACCCCAAACAAAAGGAATCCAAAGAGGACCACACCAAGACACATCATAATTAAAATGCCAAGAGCAAAAGACAGAGAGAGAGTATTAAAAGCAGCAAGAGAAAAACAGTTATCTACAAGGGAGCACCCATATGACTGTCAGCTGATTTCTCAACAGAAACTATGCAGGCCTGACGGGAGTGGCAAGAAATATTCAAAGTGATGAATAGCAAGAACCTACAACCAAGATTACTCTACCCAGCAAAGCTATCATTCAGAAATGAAGGGCAGATAAAGAGCTTCACAGATAAGAAAAAGCTAAAGGAGTTCATGAACACCAAACCAGTAATATATGAAATGCTGAAAGGTATTCTTTAAGAAGAGGAAGAAGAAGAAAAAGGTAAAGATAAAAATTATGAACAACAAATACATATCTATCAATAAGTGAATCTAAAAATCAAATGAATAAAAAAAATCTAATGAACAGAATAAACTGGTGAATATAATAGAATCAGGGGCATAGAAAGGAAGTGGACTGACAAATCTTGGGGGAAAGGGGTGTTGGGGGATGCGGGAAGAGACTGGACAAAAATCGTACACCTATGGATGAGGGCAGTGGAGGAAGTAAGGGCAGAGGGTGGGGTGGGAACCAGGTGGAGGGGAGCTATGAGGGAAAAAAAGAGGAACAATTGTAATATCTAATAAATCTTTAAGATTTATTAAATTAAAAAATATTTATTCTGATCGGTTTTTCACTGGGAAAATGGGATATAGGTATTATACATGCTTTGGGCAGTTGGAAGTAGCATTGTCAATAAAAGCTATTATTAAAAGAGAAGAAACAGATACAGAAACACAGGATTAGATATAGAACACAGGAGGCCACCTTTGCCTGCTCAGCAAGTTGCTTCCTGGCTCCAACTTCCAAATCAGGATTCTATCTGTTACTGTTGTGCAGATTACCTTTAGAGCAGAAGGTCTATCTTCTAACATAAAAATGCATAGACTAATTTGAATAAACTAGTGTTTTAATAGTTCCAAACCAAGCACAGGACCAAAGTGCATTATCTGTTGTTGCTGTTGCTGTTTTTCAGTTAAGAAAAGAACTGCTGCTCGAAAGTGGGAAACTCTTGGCTGCCAATGGAGATTGACAGACCAAGCAAAGAACAGAATGTTTTCATTAGAACATCCTAAGTTAATGTGGCTTCCTAAGCCTGTTCACAGTAAACTGTCTAGACAATTGGTCTCTAAGCAAATGCCACTGTAAAAACATAAAATAATCATTGTCCTCGAGGAGTTAGAGTTACAATATGCACATTAAAGTAGTCAATACACTGATGGGTGAGAACTTTAAAATTGGTCAAATTTGGGGGTTAGGAATAATCAGAATGTGATCATAAAAATATCCCATAGTTTCTAATTTCCATAACACTATCCAATTCAGACATGGCAGGAAGACAGAATCCCACAATGGCCATCTACTGGGAAGTAGTTCCAAGGGATGGCAGGCCCATGGTGGCTGGCTCTGTTTCCTGAAAGTACCCAGGATGGAAACGCGAGTATTTACAGTCCTTCAGTATATGGTGTGTTCCTCATATTTGATTTCAATTCTATTAAGTCTACTCATGTGATGTTTATCATTTTATCAGTTTGAATTTTGAAAGCTGTTCGCTAGAATTTACTTGATATCATAATGACCACAAACCATGCATATTTGCAACATTTTTTTTCTAATTGGAGCTTCAAAGGTTCAGCAAATTAAGTTAGAAAACATTTCCCCAGGAAATTATAGTATAAAAATTGAAGAACTCTTCTTTAAATGTAAATTTTAACTCTATAATATGCTTACGGAGATGATACACAATTTAGGCAGTCATTTAGAGCAGGGGTTGAGAAATATTTCCTGTAATGGGTCAGACAGGAGATATTTTAGGCTTTGCAGGCAATATGGTCTCTATTGCAAATACTCACCTCTGCTGTAGCTCAAAGAACCATATGCAATTCATAGACAAATGAGTGTAGCTGTGTTTCAATAAAACTTTATTTACCAAAATAAACAGTGGGCTAAATTTGGTGTGTGGGTCACAGTTTGCCAACATCTGATTTAAAGAAATATGGCTTTTATTTAGGAACTTAGTACCTATGTTTTAGTCCTTGAATTTAAATCGGTTCATAGTCACTACTATATTAAGAAAAGGATGCCTGAGGAAAGCCAGGCAAATGAGGAATCAGAGCCTAAGATTTTATGTGACCATGAGAAGTCACATAACCTCTATGTGCTTCAGTTTTTCTATGCATTGCATGACAAATGCTTTCCCTGTTTCCGGGGCTAGTCTAAGGTTCCAATGAGATAAAGATACAATGCAAAGTATAAAGTATTAAGTAAGCCCAAGTTAGCATTGATATGTAACACAATGTCTTAGCATAGTGGGTACCAATAACAACTCAGTAGATAATAGTACTTTAAGGAGGACAGGTTCCTAATGACATTTTATGCTAATTGCTTACAAGGCCTTGGGAATATTCCTCTGTAGTTTGTGTCTTATGACAATTCCCCTACATCAAGCATGTCAAACTCAAAGGCTAACATGGGCCAAATAAACGAGGCGTGCAGCCCGTGGGCCGTGAGTTTGACATGTTTGCCCTACATGGTCTAGAGCATGAACGAGATATATATTATGACAATTGCCAGTGTCATTTTCTTCTAACTGTTCTTTCACCAGGAGAGATTTTTTCCCCACCTGACCAGTTCACTAAATTTCAACTCCATATCTTTGGAAGCTAAACTTTTGCAATTATAATTTACACAGAAGGTGTAAACTTACCCATTTCCCTTATCAGTGTTGGCTCACAAGTAGTCATAAGGTACTATTCTAGGCCGGGCATTTCACAATAGTTACAAGGATTGAGTGTTGTCCTTTTTAATAGAATGATTTCTCTTATCCTCATTAGTGTCTCCCCATGGGATTCCCCAGAAAGACCCTTTCCAATGTCTCTCATTTCATTTTTATTTTCCTACCACAGAACTTTGTTAGGCAGTTTTTATTACTGCTAAACCAAATTTATAGTATTAATGTCTATCAAGTTCAGATCTTAAATGGTTGATGTCAGCTTTTCCTTAGAAAGGCAAAGCCAAATGCCCTTAGTACTTTTAATGGGCACTCTGCTGCTATAGTACATAGAGTTCATATCCCTACTACAAATACATCAGAGTCATCAAATTATTTAGTCTTATAAATAAAATTAATAATAATAACAGCCTTGGCCAGCGTCGTCGCTGTGCACTGAAAGGTTATGGGTTCCTTTGCCTGTCAGGGCACATACCTCAGTTGGGGGTTAAATCCCCGGCCCCAGTCTGGGAGTGTGCAGGAGGCGATCGATGGATGCTTCTCTCTCACATCAATGTTTCTCTCTCACATTGATGTCTCTCTCTCTCTCTCTCTCTCTCTCTCTCTCTCTCTCTCTCTCTCTCTCAATAAATAAATAAATAAATAAATAAATAAATGGAAATGTCTTCAGGTGAGGATTAAAAAAAAAACAATAACATTACATCTGAGTTGAAAACAAGAGTTGCTGTTTGGTACAAAAATAATTGATAAAGTTTTAACCAGATTTTACAGAACTCTAAACAAAAAGGGGCTATTTATAAGTATTATTGTCTAAACCTCTATTCCTCTCCTTAGATGTTCTCCTAACAGACCATTCATGGATTGGAAACCTGCCAGCTGTCCTGAAGTCATGGCAACACTGAGAAAAATACAGGTACCAGGTGATGACATTTACATTTTACTGGAATCAAGAAGAAAAACAAAGGCAAAAGAGTGGTATGGATGTAAAACTGAAAAAGAAGAGAATAACAAAATGTGTGGGTAGACTAGAACAAATAAAAATATATTTTATGTACTCGCTAGCCTTTGTTGTAGTCTATTATCAAGTACATGAAAATGGTATAATGAAAGCAGAGGCAGAGTAGATGTTTTTAAAGAGAAAAGAAACGCAAAAAGTGCAATTTACCTTCATATATCTTTATTCAGTACTCTGACACACTGAGCCAAAATTATAGAGCTGAAAGAATTTTAAACTTTTCAAAGCATTTTCCAAGAATGAAAACAAAGTGGATCAAATAGAAATAATGAAGGTACATCTCAGAGAGTGATTTAAACTCTATAAGAATGCTGCCTCATTAGACTCAGAAGAATGAGGATGGGGATTTACTATAGGCAAAGGAAACAATTTGAAATAGATCTAAAGATAGACCATCTTTTGGAAAAAGGAAACTATTTGTGCACTCAAAGGTCATGACTTTGAACTTGGTCAAGTTGCATTTTGGGCAATAAAAAGAAGTTGTGTTCCATTTAGTGGATGATGAACTTACACAGTCACTATACTCAATAGTTAATGATGAGTGAATATTTAAATACACTCAAAAAGGATTAAAGACTTCACAAAGATAGATGTAGATAGAGGTTATTACAGGAACTGGAATATCTAAGGCTTAAATAACTTGGAGATTGACAAATACAATAGCACACAAGCCTGTTCCTTCAGTGTATGTTTCTTGATGCGATTTCAGATGCTGAATGTGACAGTCTGATACTAGGAGAGTGTGACATTTATTAGAGGTTGATGTTCTGATTCTTCCCAAAGAGACCACAGTACACTTCAATAGGACACGGGCAATATTGCTTGTAGTAGAAAAATAATAAGAGTGGAGTAGACACATTGCATTGGATGATGATACTTATACACAAGATGGGTTTCACTTACTAAATTCAGAGCACTTGGATGGAATTCGAGCCATCCTGTGCACAAAGACATACCCTTCAACTTGCACACTAAAGGGAAGCACTGCCACTGCAAAGCTGGGTCTCCCCACTTAACAAAGATGAAAGAAACCTAAGAGCTTTTTAGATGCCTCTTGGAGAGTTATTACCAGACTCTGGCTAACGCACAGGCAGAATCTCAGGACTGGAAAATTTACTGAGGGGTGACAAAGATTCCCTCCTCAACCAAAGTCTATTCAAGCTCTTCTGAGGCCTCTTCTTTTTTTTTTTTTTTTTTTTAAATTTCTTTATTGATTAAGGTGTCACATATTTGTCCTCATCCCCCCATTCCCATCCCACCCCTCTCCCCACGCATGCCCCAATCCCCTGTTGAACTTAACCGTTGGATAGGCTTATATGCATGCATACAGGTCCTTTGGTTGAACTCTCCCCCTCCCCCCACCCTCTCCCTACCCTCCCCTATCCTCCCTCTGAGGCCCGATAGTCCGATCGATGCCTCCTTGCTTCTGGTTCTGTTCTTGTTCCTCAGTCTATGTTGTTCATCATTTCCCCTAGATGAGCGAGATCATATGTCACTAGATATATACTAATAAGAACTGAATGTGAGACGAGCAATAATAGTTATGCTGACAGGCAAATGAATCAATCTGTAGCGAGCTTCCCCCTGGACCAACAGTTCTTTTGAGACCCAATTTCAATGTCCAGTAGTTCCTTATGTGTACATGTCAGCACTGACCCCTCAGCTCTGGATGGTGGACAAATGGTGGTAATGGAGGTCCGACTCCCTCTGGTTTGGTCTCGGCCGAACCCAGGGGCACGGCGTCACCCGGACTAAGGGGCACGTGGCCTCACCCATACCCAAGGGGCGCGTGGTCTCACCCGGGCCTGGGACCCAGCCTCACCCGGATGGATCCAGGGGCGCACGGCCTCACCCGGACCCAGGATCTGGCTTCACCCGTACCCAGGGACGCTTGGCCTCTCCCAGACGCCGGGGCACGTGGCCTCACCCGGGCTTAGTTGCACAAGGCCTCACCTGGTTCCAGGGACACATGGTCTCTCCCGGACCCAGGGACGCTTGGTCTCTCCCAGACCCAGGGCCACTTGGGCTCACCCGGGCCTAGGTGCACGAGGCCTCATCCGGATCCAGGGACGCATGGTCTCACCCAGACCCAGGGACGCTTAGCCTCTCCCAGACCCAGGGGCACGTGGCCTCACCCGGGCCTAGGTGCACGAGGCCTCATCTGGATCCAGGGACACATGGTCGCACCCGGACCCAGGGACGCTTGGCCTCTCCCAGACCCAGGGCCACTTGGGCTCACCCGGGCCTAGGTGTACGAGGCCTCACCCGGATCCAGGGACACATGGTCTCACCCGGACCCAGGGACGCTTGGCCTCTCCCAGACCCAGGGCCACTTGGGCTCACCCGGGCCTAGGTGCACGAGGCCTCATCCGGATCCAGGGACGCATGGTCTCACCCGGACCCAGGGACGCTTGGCCTCTCCCAGACCCAGGGGCACGTGGCCTCACCCGGGCCTAGGTGCACGAGGCCTCACCCGGATCCAGGGACACATGGTCTCACCCGGACCCAGGGATGCTTGGCCTCTCCCAGACCCAGGGGCACTTGGGCTCACCCGGGCCTAGGTGCACGAGGCCTCACCCGGATCCAGGGACACATGGTCTCACCCGGACCGAGGGACGCTTGGCCTTTCCCAGACCCAGGGCCACTTGGGCTCACCCGGGCCTAGGTGCACGAGGCCTCACCCGGATCCTGGGACACATGGTCTCACCCGGACCCAGGGACGCTTGGCCTCTCCCAGACCCAGGGCCACTTGGGCTCACCCGGGCCTAGGTGCACGAGGCCTCACCCGGATCCAGGGACACATGGTCTCACCCGGACCGAGGGACGCTTGGCCTCTCCCAGACCCAGGGCCACTTGGGCTCACCCGGGCCTAGGTGCACGAGGCCTCACCCGGATCCTGGGACACATGGTCTCACCCGGACCCAGGGACGCTTGGCCTCTCCCAGACCCAGGGGCACGTGGTGAGGCCTCTTCTTGACTAGGCCTCAACCTTGGCCTACAGAGACTTGAACAAATTACCATCCTCATTTCTAACAGCTCAAGGCCACATGCCTAAGATGATTCTCATCTCCCTTAAAGTGCCTGCCTGAGAAAACTCAAGATTACCCACTCACCCCCCAAAAAATTAGTTTGTTTCAGACTGCTGTCTCCTGGTCTCTGTGAGAGGATAGAATCCTAAGTTGGGTTATGGCTGGCCTGCAGACACAACTGACCTCTTAGTATATATTGATTAACCCTTTGCCATTTTTCACTTCCCTGACTCTACTGAGCTCTGGCTGGGCCCCCTTCCTACTCCTTCATTCTCTCTTTAAAATGGATGAGGATAAATATGTGATAGCTTAATCAATAAAGAAATTAAAAATAAATAAAATAAAATAAAATAAAATGCCGATTCACCTCAGAGCAAACAGAGGTCAAGTTCAATTCATGCAGACTCCTCCCTGTTCTGATAGTTGTCCTGAGGCTATAGAAGAAAAGGCATAAGAAGCCAAGACGCTTGATCTACAGCAGTTAGTATCTCCCAATAAAACATTCCTAACGTAAATAAAGCACCCCATGTCAGGGAAATGAAGACCACTGGGATACCCTTTAACAAACTGCTTCACACACACACACACACACACACACACACACACACACACACACACACACAGCTTTCTAATATCTTGGAGGAAGATTCATTTGTCTCAGCTTGTGGACTTTGTGCCTTTTGGCTCATCCTAGCACCAAACTATATTAATGACCAAAATTGAGAGAAAAGGGTGGGTTCCCAAGGAAGCACTGCATTTTCTCACAGAGGGGTGTGTGTGTGTGTGTGTGTGTGTGTGTGTGTGTGTGTGTGTGTGTGAGAGAGAGAGAGAGAGGGAGAGGAAGAAGTAGGAGTAGGAGGAAGAGGAAGGTGGAGAGGATGGGGAAGGGGGAGGAAGAGGTGGGAGAGGGAGAGGAAGAAACATCTTTAAGTGAGAAGTGACTTTGAAGTAGCTTTTCAAACTCAAAACCAGAGGTGATGGGTCACCTGTTCATTTTGTTCTCTTTCATTCTCATATGCCCATGTTTCCATTCAGGAGAACTATTATCACTAGGCGATGATTTAAAGAAAACTGAGGATCTGAAAGATCCTTAGAATCATTCTAGCATTTTCTTCAGTAATCTCTTCACTGTATGACAAGGAAGAAAGAAGACTTTTAAGTAGAAATCATTTGTCCCTTCACCCTCCTCCTATTCGTAAATTCTCATTATGGAAACCTTGTTAAGAGGAAATCATTACCAAGGCTATTCAATTATATTAGAAAACTTTTCCTATCTTGACACCAACTCCTTGATGTATCTTGTTCTTTTTTTCAAACGAAGACAGTAAGAAAGGAAAAGGAGACATTCTGATCCCTTTTCTAATGTAAGTGAAGCTAATAATGTCCTGAAATGTAAGTACACATTACTAAAAGTAGATACTATGTTTAACAAGTGATGAAACAGCACTATAGGGAGAAAACTTGGAGAAAAGCTATAGTCCTCCATAGACCAATGGAAAATAACACCATATGCAATGGCTTCTTACTTTCAAAATTAATAATACTTGCCTTACCCAGTGGTAAGGTATATCTGAAAGAAACTGTACATTAATCAACTTTTGTAACCCAAATCATAAGTCATCGGAAACTTACTCTATGATTTCAAACATTCTTTATCTTCATTTTGAAATCCTAATGATTTTAGCTTTGAGTCACTGTCCTGTGCCACCTCTTAATCAAAGAGCTAATGATCTATAAATAAAAATTTAAATGCAGTAGGCAAAACTCTCTATTTATAGGAATATTTTTGTGCTCAGAATCGTTTTACAAAATATGCAGTCAAAACCCAAATCCTCTGCTTCATAAAGCAGAATGGTTCCATAACGGGTTATTTAAAACACACACACACACACACACACACACACACACACACACACACACACACACAAAAAGAAAATAAGAATGTATGACTTTATAATTAAACTAGAGGCCCGGTGCACGAAAATTTATGCACTGGGGGTGGAGGGACTCAGCCCAGCCTGCGTCCTCTCACAGTCCAGGAGCCCTCAGGTGATGTCTGACTGACGGCTTTGGCCTGCTCCCCCTAAGCCACAGTCTGGCCTCCCCTCTGTGGGAGGTGACTGGGCAGGCTGATCAGGGGACGGTGCCAGCCAGCGAGTGAGCGGCTGGCCCCACCCTACCCCTATCGCCCCTCTGCAGCTGCTGCTGGTTGCCACCGCCCTCCAATTGCCATCCCCTCCCTCTGCCTGCTGGCATGTGCCTTGTCTGGCCTGGCACCGCCTGCTCCCTGGCCATGCACCCTGCCAACTGGTCATTCCTCCGTTCAGTCAATTTGCATATTACACTTTTATTATATATGATAGAAATTGGAGTTACTTTGATGGACATTAACTCTATAATTTTTATGGAACCTGGTACAAACTTGGTGCTTAATAACATCACCTTCATTCTTTGTTTCTGTTTACTAATATCTATTTGCATTTTGTTTGCCACCTTTTCTCAGCCAGGTGCCCCTGCTGTGCCTTGCACACAGCTGCAACTGAAGGAATATTGTCTCCTACTTCAGAAATCCTAGGGTTGGCACACCTTCCCCACATTGGTTATTGCACATCTTCATCTCATAAAGTATTCCTGTTAAATGAACCCCTTCACAAATACAAATATGCCTCCAGGGTTCTCCTTTTCTTCTTCTTCTTCACTCTCTCTTTTATTAAAAAAAAAAAATCCATTAAATATAATGAGAGCTTAGATGGTCAAACTGGAAAGGGAAGTATTTGCCATTGTGCGAGGCAGGAAAACATGAACACTCGTGATTCCGGCTGCCCTGACTTCTGTCCACAACTCACTGCCTGAGCTGGAATACTCTCCACACCAGTCTCACCTTTCCTTGATGCCTCCCAGTCTTGCTCCCTTGACACTCACCTTTATTTGAGCTGAATTCAGCAAGATCTGAAGGCCGGGCATATGTCACAGCTTTTTTAAAGAGAGGTTTTAGGAATGAGCCACATATTGGGGAAAAGTAGTTTAAAACTGATCATTAAGAATATGAGAAGCAGCCTGGCTGGCATGGCTCAGTGGTTGAGCATTGACCTATCAACCCGGGGTTCACGGTTCGATTCCCTGTCAGGGCACATGCCTGAGTTGCGGGCTTGATCCCCAATGTGGGGCATGCAAGAGGCAGCCAATCGATGACTCTCTCTCCTCGTTGATGTGTCTATCTCTCCCTCTCCCTTCCTCTCTGAAATCAAGAAACATATGTTTTTTTCAAAAAAGAATATAAGAAGCAGTATATAGGAAGTAAAATATACATGGTGGAAAATGACCAGAAGATAAAAAATGTTGCCAAACTTTTTTTTTTTTTTTTTACAGTATGTTAACTTTCTCCCAATTTCAAAGTGTGACTCTTCTGGATAATTCCAGCCATCTGTATAGTCAGTATAAATAGATTAGCAGAAGATATGGACTTGAACTATGACCCGTTGGAAGTGGGAAAGTCCTTAGTTTTCAAACCTGGTCGGGATTGGTGGCAGTGCAGGAGGCATCTGGACAGCAGCCACAAGCTGGCAGCCACCAGGATGCAGAACGTGGGAAAGATAACGTAAAAGAAGAAAAGCGTTGCAAAAGCAAGACAGGAGAGGAGGTGTATGTGTGACCAAGGCCACCCTCCATCCTGTCTCTAAACCATTGCAGGTGGATGACTGTCAACGCTGACCATGGAGAAATTCCAGGAAAGTGTTTATTTTTAAAAGAAGTGTTTTTATTTTGGTGGAAAACAAAACATATAATTAAGGCAAATCAGAAAGCAAGTGATATAGGAAGGAACAAAGGTGGAAGAAGACTGTATTGGCCCTGCAGACTCCTGGGCCCACTGCTCCCTGCAGAAGCTCTGCCAATGGGGCCCAGGTGCCTGTTTGAACAAGCCCAGCAGGTGATACTGGTGCAGGGTAGTTCTGAGAACCATGCTCTGAGCACTCGGTAGATGACCAATGAAATATACAGAGTCTCATTCAAGACAAGTCCTTGTCTGCCCCGATGTATATGCTAGAGCCATTACTCCCATGATATACATAACAGGAATCCCTAATGATTACAGAAGAGGAGCAGCTGTGTACCCGTAGAGCTGTGCAGGTTGCACTCAGAGGCCCTGCGAGGCAGGCAGCATGAAGGAGGGCAGTGGGCCAGGCAAGGACTGTGATGAACCGGGAAGAGCACAGGCCCCATCCACAGGACGCAGCCATTATTCAGCTCTGGCTTCTTGTTGCCATGGGGAAAACGCAAGCCCAGTATTGCTAGACTTTCCAATATTTTTAGGAAACTAGAAATAAGATGTTTTATGCATAATAATCAGATTTTATAATCTTGACAACTAGTTCAACTGAAAAAAAAAAGGTGGGTTTATACAAAGATATGAATTCCAGGAGGTGGGGGTCATTGGGGACCATCGGAGAAGCTGGCTACCACACAGGAAAAGACATTATATATGGAAGGACCTGTGATCAGATTGATACAAGACAAAAAAGATGTAAGCTCTCTAAGGGCCGGCTCCATATTCCTTCAGTCATCAACTCAGTCATCCCAGTAACTAAGACAGTCCTTGGCATGTGGGGGGTCTTCAATATTGATCTATCAAATGAATGAAGAACAAAATATCATGTGGGGTCAGACTGATGTGAAAGAAAAACTGGTCCTGGCAGCTTACTTTTTCTTTTTCCCAGAACACTTAAGACCTTCTAACATATTGGTTTTTTGTTTGGGCTTTATTTATTTTTAAACATGTTTTTTTATTGATTTTAGAGAGACAGGGAGGGAGAGTGTGAGAGAAAAAGAGAAACATCGATGCGAGAGAAACACTGATCAGTTGCCTTCCATATGCACCCTGACCAGGCCAAACCCACAACTGGGCATGTGCCCTGACCAGGAATCAAATCAGAGACCTTTGGAATTTGAAAAACACTGGTATCGATTATTGAAACAGACAATCAAATACAGAGTTAACTTTGGAGACTGCCCTCAACGTTGCTATACTGTTTTGCCTCTAGCAAGAGGTGGAGTGCAGAGAGTAGCTGTTAGAGACAGCAGGATCACTGCACAGCTCTGCTGCTCTGAGTGGCTTTGAGTCCATGTATTCTCAATTCTTCCAGACTACGCCAGGGCTGGCTCCTTTTTGAACCCTTCCCACTGTACTAACTGTTGGGAACTTAGTCCAAGTTCCTCCTTTATTCTCTGCTCACTAGTTACATGTTGGGTCAAGCCCCTCTGCCTAAGGACTGGAACTTCTTGGATGCCGGGTCTTAGATGGAGAAGCCATGAGAGGTTATGGGTGTATAAGAATGAGTCTTTATTGCAGAAGCCAGTGGCCATATAGCTGTCAGACAAGACAATTCTTCACAGCAAAGTCCATATAGGCAGGCAGCCATACACCGGCTGATGAACATGTACATCTTTCCTACAAAAGCAGCATTAGTCTTGAACCCACGCTTCCCCCTAAACTCACCGCCTCACATCGTATTGGTACCTAAGCTTTCTAGTTCATCAGCTTCTCCTGTCTTCCCTGCCCAGCACACTGGCTGGTCTCTGTAGCCTCACATAGTAACTACATTCTCTGTGTCTACCACCTCTGCTTCTCCTGAGCTCTCTAGCCTCTGCTCTGCCCACCTGCTCGCTCTCTCAGTGCTCTCCCTCCTCTCTCTGGTCAGTAACCTGTATATTACTCCAGAGACAAAGAAGGTGAGTTGCCAAGGTGACATCAATCATTTGAGTTACAGAAGGGCACAGTGTACTGTGTGTCCTTGCACCTGCTCCTGGTATCTTGGGCCTTGGGCACCCCAATTAGGCTCATGCTCAGAGTGGCCTTGGCCATTCTGGTGTATTGACAACAAGGCCTCTATTCTCCCTTTGGCCTTGACTATCCGGGCACCTTGGTGTGATTCCCACAGTAGCAAATAATTTGTTATATAATCTATAAGTTAGAGCAGATTTAGGATTATTTCTCTGATAATCATAATCACTTACACTTTCTTTTCAACATGTATTTTTGTTGGGGAAAATGGTTCAGTTACAAGCAGCATACTGGGAACAGCAGAGAGCTCAGCCATCATCTTTCAGGTGAGCCTCCAAGGAAAAGTGTTGAGAACGCTGCTCTAGAGTATGTACAAATCTGACCTCAAGTTTCCACCAAATTAAACTGGGTTAACACTAATTGGCTTATCAATATCTGTCATACATGCCAATAAAATTGACTCAAGTAAAAAAAAAGTCATAGGAGTAAGAGTCTGAGGTCCTGCTAGTATTTCTTTCTCGCTGTCTCCCTGAAGAAGCAAAAACCAGCAGCAATAAGCACAACCACCACAATAATGCTGGCCATATTGAAAAAATAATACACAATGCAATGTACAGATCATGTATCATAGAAATGTACACTTGAAATCCATATGATCCTATTAACCAATGTCACCCTAATAAATTTAATAAAGAAAAATAAATGAATGAAATAGAAATAAAAAGTAATAATTTGCAACAGTTACTTCTGAATCCTTGAGACACAACACCTTCGTGCTCTGAGATCCAAATCAGAGCTGACTTCCAAGCTCACTGTCATTACTAAGGAGTCTTACGAATGCTGAATATCTGCTATGGCAAGTACATCAACCTGAAAAAAAGGCTGCCAGGGGAATGCCTTATGTGTAAATTTCATGCTTACTGTGGATTTCATGATCATAATTTCAACCACCTTTGCCACAGTTGAAGGGAGCCAGAGCCAAGTTGCTACCTAAGAGAGAGACAATTGCTTATGAGTTGGCTGGTGGCCTAGCATGAGTATTCTTTCCCAGGAAATGGTGTACACTTGATACTGACAAATATAGCCGTGTTGTCAGTTACAATTATGAAGTCAATAAACAAAGCCCCTTAATATATGTGCAATGTCCACCCGCTGAATCTGGGCTGGGCCTGCTGACTGGCTTTAATAAACAGAAGGCAGCAGAGAAGCTCTGGGATTTGGGGTCTAGGGCCTAGAATATCTGGCAGTGAGTTCTACAAAACACTCAGCACATTACAGCACATTACAGCTCCATCTAAACCCCTGCCCTGTGAGACTTGACCAAACTCTAGTCTGGCTTCCAGCAGCCATGTTCCTAGAATGACCCCTACCCCCACTCCTTCAAATGCCAGCCTGAGAACACTCAACATGCCAGGAGAATTTAGTGTATGTTCCAGCCAAACCTGGTATAGACAGGTCTCTGAACCCCCTCTTGGATAAGTGACTTTGGAAAGCTAGCAATGAATGATAAATCCTTTCTCTGCCTTTTGAGATGTAAATTTACTCCCCAGAATGTTTCTTCAGGGATAAGAGCTGTCTCTTTGGAATGCAAACATTCCGGGGAGATAACTGGTACCTCTGCTCCCAGTTCCTGGGGAAAGATAAGGGCCTCATTTGGCAGAGGCCTTGCTTTAACTTGCACCACTGCCTCCCTCCTGTCATAGAGATGCCAGTGTGTCTCTCCTCCAGATAAGTGCCAATTAGCAAACCCAGAGGCCTAGCTGAGTCACATGGACTAACCCCTTTTTACCCATCAGTGCCTCTCCCCCTGCACACCCCTTCTTTTATGTAGTGTCTCCTGCCTTCGGATTCAGTGAAGGTGAGTTCAGTTCATGTGGGCCTTTCTTCAATATTGCAATAGTTACTACTGAGTAAATCTATTCTTATCACATTAATAATGTCCGGCTTTGCTTATCTGAGAACAGCTTCTGCTTTTGATCTGGTGGCACTGAGCCACGACATAAGAAGTCCAGATACTCAGCTGCAGAGACAAGGAGAGAAGCCACAGGAAGGGTGAGATCCTGAGACTGCTTAGAGAGAAACACAGACAACAGGGGAAATAAGTCCCTATACATATGACTCCATGCAGGCTGTCCCAGTGAGCCCCCTCCTCATCAGGGACCACGTGTGAGTAAAGAAGCCACCTGACATGCTCCTGTCCCAGTGAACATCAGGGGACACACAAGATCCCTATCTGTTGACCCTGTGTAAAGTCCTGGCCCACAAATAAAAGAGTTGTGGGTTTTAAGTAAGAGATAACCGAACAGCAACCGATCGGATCTTTTCTTGTGGAGGAGAGAAGGCAGTCAGCAAAATCCACAAGTCAACGGAAGCCACGGTTCAGCTGAAACAGTAAGTAAAGAGGAGAGAAGAGAAAGGACTTCCAGTAGTAGCAGAGTATATTGATAAAACAAACTGAATGGGAGGCTAACTCATGGAAAGGGTGGAATACCAGATGCCAGGGAGCTCTGAGCGTGCTCCCTAATCGTCAGCCATGCTTCAGTTCTCCACCACTTTTGACCTGTAGGAAACCTGTCCTGAGATTTCCTGAGTACTCTATTTCCTGCATTCGGCAACAGCGTATCTAACCCACTATTTCAATCCTTTTCTGGTATCCAAATTTGCAAAGGATAAGCTCTGAAATGCCCTGGGCATGTGTCATTCAACAGAAGAAAAGTGAAAATTAAGAGGGAAGGTAAATTCTTAACATTCCCATTTCCATTCTCAAATCCTTCGGGAAACTGTTTTCTCTTTCCTGGGAACTCCTGGCACGAATGAATGGCATTTCTTATTTACTACTAACTATATACCATCTGGAATATTCTCTTATCTGGCCATCCTGCTATTTTTCTCTTTAATTATAACTTGCATTTTCATGTATGTACGTGAGGTTAAAACGGACTCAGGCTGATCAATCTGTAACTTCCTGGAAGGTGGAGACCAAGGCTTGGAAGATTTTCTACAATCAAGAAAAAAAAATTGCTGAACAGACATGGATATCGAACTTCCAAACTTCTGACTTCACAGAGGGGGGCGACAGAAGCCAAATTTAACCGGTGTGTGACTGGCCCAGTTCAAGGGCACCCAAATCTGATAACTTTGGCTCCAGAAAATCAGACATCAGTCAACGGGACTGAATGCAAACTCTCAAGCAGCAAAAAGTTAGCTTTTAAAGCTTTCTCTCAGCCCTAAGGAGGCTAGGAACTCGGAAAGAGAAAAAAGTGGAAACTAAATCCTCAAGAAACATGGAAATGATTTATTTAAATCAAAGATGAGAAGCAGAAATGTACCCAGGACACCAGGATTCTTCCTCCAGAACTTGATGAATGAAGCCTTCAAAGCAACCAGGGTTTCCTTTTAACAGTATTCATGAGCCTGGGCCCCACTGAGCATTATCGCTAATATTATTCATGCATCTTTCATCTCTTACAATGATCTATAGTTGCTGAGTGAAACTGCATGTTACTTCCAGGGGGCGGAGGGGTATAACTTAGAAGTGCAGCCTGAATCAGAAGGCACTATTCCCACGCTAGCTTCCTTGCTTCTCTTTCCCACGCCTCTCACCAAACACTATGCACATTCCTTGTTTTTTTTTTCCTTCCAAAGCAGATGATTATATTAAAGAGTAAAATGATAGCTTCCCACTCCATTTCTACCTCATGCATGGCTTGGAGTGAGACAGACCCTTGGTCAGTCACTGTTACATTAGGTGTTTTCACCAGCAAATCCTTCAAGGGAAGAAAGAAGTTATTTCCCGGCATAGGCATGTATTATGCTTGGACCAGTTCAGTTAGACGGATGCTGCTGATTGTTGAAATCAGGATGGGGGTGGGGTTTCATGCTCTCTTTAGAGGAGGTTTCTCTTAGTTGGGCAGATTAATTGCCAGCCACTTAGAAATGCATGCCAGGCCCTGTCAATCATCACACAGCCTTTGCCCAAACCAAGTTGGCTGATTTCCCCTCTGAAGCAGCAACCTTGACCCTGTATAGCTCCCAGGATGCTCCAGGGAATCAACCTTCTCCTCTTGCACTTTCCAAGAAATTTTGTGAGAAGTGAGCCAGTCGTCCTGACAGAAGAAACCATCTGCCAATAATGCCATGAGACTTAAATAACCTTCATGGATACAGTGTGCACATTTAATATCTAAGGCAATTATTCCTACCCACCTCGCAGTCCTCTATTTAGTCAGCACCAGTCTGGGGAGACAACAGACATCCCTTGGAGCCCAACTTATCTGATAGAACAACATAACCTTTAGGTCTGATAATCGTGCCAAATATTGAATACTTAAAAGCAAATGTTATTCTAATTAACTGCATTCACAAATGACAGCAGCTTCTCCTTCTAAGCTGGCTGGAAGACTTTCCCTTAAGACTGAAAGCAGAAGCAGAGCCAAAAAATAACATGTGAGCACAAAGCCAGTTTGCACTAGATAATAGGAAGCTATCGGCGACCTTCAAAGGTTGGCAGGTATGGTAGTCTCGTGTAGTTTGCAGAGCACGAGGAGAGCATGTCAACAGGGAATACGCTACCCACACAGCCAACAGCCACCACGAAGCTGGCTTGGTGGTGTCACAGGATAGGGTTCTGAGAAGGTGGGAACAGAGAAATGGCTGAACTAACCTGTCCACTGCAAATGAGCTTCTGTTCTTCCTGAAATGGCTGTCTGGGACTCAGTGTTTTGGTGAGATCCCCATAGGTATGCTATTTATTCTCCCTTTATTATTATGCTTATCACATAAACAAGATGTGTTTGTTGTAGATAAATTAGAAAATAGTGATGAACAAAAAGAAACATAGTTTAAACCACAAACACACATACACAAATTCTACTACTCCCAACCAATGTTAGTATCTTCATATTTATATTTCCGATTTTTTCTTATGATGTATGACTAATCACTCAGTTTAATATGATACACCTTTATAATATCCTTTTAAAAAGCAATGTATCACCCTGGCTGGTTTTGCTCAGTGGATAGAGCGTCGGTCTATGGACTGAAGGGTCCCAGGTTCAATTCCAGTCAAGGGCACATGCCTGGGTTGTGGGCTCGATCCCCAGTGGGGGTGTGCAGGAGGCAGCCAATCAATGATTCTCTCTCATCATTAATGTTTCTCTCTTTCTCTCCTTCTCCCTTCCTCTCAGAAATCAATAAAAAAATATATTTTTTAAAAAGCAATGTATCATGTTTTCATACCACTGAATAGGTGTTTACATCATTTTTAATAATGTTCCATTATAAAGATGAGCTATAATTTGTTTAGCTAGCCTGCTGCTATCAGACCTTTGGGTTACTACTAATGGGCATGTGTGGAAGTGTTTCTGATGCTTTCTATAAACTTCTTGGATGTTTGATGTCAGGGCTTCAGGAAGCTGTCCATTTATACCAGCAACCTTCTCAAAGAGCAACTTTTGGCATTGTCTCTCAGAACTGCCTCCAGCATCTGAAGGATGTGACTATGAACACGCCCACTTTTCCACTGGTAGACTTGCTCGTAGTTAGGGAAAAGAGCACAGTCCCCCAAAATATGGTAGGATAGAGCAAAAGTACACACACAAATCTTGAAGTTTCTATAACAGCTTACTTTCCTTTAAGCATGTAAGTGAATTTTTCTTTCTACTCTCTCATATATCCATGTGAATTTTAATATTATTTTTACCCAATACTCTCATATTCAACTAGTGCTCTGTCTTTGTATCGATGCATTGTGAATCAAAGGATCATGTACCAGTGCTATGATTCCTGGGGTTACATGGCAATAAAGTTTGCATTTGGATCCTGATTGGACTTGTGAAAACAACTTCAGGCCATGAGGAGCAAACTCCTGGAATGAGAAGGGTAATCAACGCGGGGGATTGAATTTTGGTTCAATATCATCAATACCTCCTAAGTTGGTGCTCCAGCCATGTACTTTCATATAGCTAATCTTTGTTCACACATCAGCCTGGTGAAGCATTTAGGCAGGGCGGATTCTTCTTATCACCTCTGCTTTATTTGGCATGCTGGAATGCCACTTATTTCTTGAGCTCTAAGTTGAAGAAGAGTTTTTCCCAACTTCTAGCTCCTACATCTGTGTCCATGTCATTTGTTGTTATATGCCTATGAAATCTCCTCATTTGAATCTCAACACCTGGCCAAGCTGCTCTCTACCTGTCTATACCCTTACCTACCTACAACCTACAGATCATTCTCACATACTCAATGCACACAGAAACTTCCTCTTCATGGCAAGTTTATAGCCTTTACCACATTGACCATCACCAACAATCTCCATGAGTAGCTCCTTCCTAGGACCATATCCTGGGCCTGGTTACCCCCTGCAATGGTTCAATCCTGCAATCTTGTCCACAACTTTTCCTCCTTTTTTTTCAACTATTATTGATTTCCACCAGACAAAATATTAATCTCCTGAATTCCATCTTTGGGTCACAGAAAAGTAATACATTACTTTTTCTCTTGGTCTCTCAGTCCTTTTTTATTTTTATTCTTCCCCTTCTCTACCTGAACTTGATGATAAATTATCATCTCAACTATGTTCTGAATAACATCCCAGCTCTTTTTCCCTGTGGCCTACTGCCTCAACTGTGCTACAAATTCAAATTCACAAATTAGATTTCCCATAGGAATCTCAAACTCAGTAGAGCCAAATGAAATTCCTTTCAGATTTGTTATTTTTCTCCTTCTTCTGTTTTTCTATTTCAGTGAGTGGCCCCACAATCTACCCTGTTACTCAAATTAGAAATCTGAAAGTCATTCTTGATCTTCAAGGGGTCCTCACATTTTGCACTGTACACCTTCAAACTATTTCTTAAATCTAGTTTTCTCTCTTTACATTGCCAGAACCACTGCCCTGGTATATGGGCTTGTATTATTTCTACAAATAACATAGAAAAACTCCTCATTTGCTCCCTAGGCTTTGCCTCAATCCATTCCCCATATTATTCTAATGATGAAATATCATGCCTCTCCCCTTTTCATCCTGCCTTCCAAACACACCAAACCATGCAAAATTCCACAGAATAACCTATTCTTCTTTCTTCTGTAATTTGTTCAAAAAAGGACTGGAAATGACTTATAAAGTATACAGGATTAAAAAAAAGAAATGGCAAAAGAGAAAAGAAGAAATGGTAAGCCAAAAGGAAAGATTAAATCAGAGGTAAAGATATTGTTTGTTGGGGCCCAAATCTAGTGGGCCCCAACAAACAATAGATAAAAACAGATTAGTTGTGCTTAGCTGGTATGGCTCAGTGGTTGGGCATCATCGAGCTGGTATGGCTCAGTGGTTGAGCATCATCGACCCATGAACCAGGAGGTCATGGTTTGATTCTTGGTCAGGGCACATGCCCCAGTTGCAGGGGGTGTGCAGGAGACAGCCAATCAATGATTCTATATCATCATTGATGTTTCTATCTCCCTCTCCCTCTCCTCTCCTCTCTCTAAAATCAATAAAAACATATTTTTAAAAATCAGTTGCTGGATGTGAGACGTGAAAGAAGTATTTCCAGAGGTAGCCCAGCATAATGCTCAGGCTTCCATGCAACAAATCCTACTGACCATTCAATATTAAGGTCAATCTTTCCTTGAAGGGACCAAGTGCTCCCTTCAGCAGCACCTATACTAAAATTGAAGGGACCAAAATGTTGCCATCCTGTACCTGCTTTTTGGGATACTGATTTTAAGCTGTTTATTAAGAAATAAGACTCAGAAAGAACCTTTGACCCTACCCCCTTTCCTGGCCAAAACATTCAGATAGAGAAACTTGTTTCAAGAAGGAGATCTTAGGATGCTCACCTTAGCTTAATTTGAATTAAGTATGCTTAATAAATGGGCTTCAGGCCCATTGTTTCTGATTAGCCTAGCAAGGATTTGCCTGTCTCATATGTTTCTGCTCTTTCTCAACTATCTGTAAATCACCCATTCTAACTTCTAAAATCTAATACCCTACCCCATCTTCTCCTTTGTCCAAAAATGTCTTATACACCCAATGTTGTCTGTCTTTGGACTTTTCATGCCTGTGTGAATTCCTCAAGCACACGTATTAAACCTTTAATTTTCTTCTGTTAATTTAATTACTAGCCCAACCAGAAGAATTTAGAAGGTGGAAGGAAAAGAATTAATTCATTTATTAGTTCTCTAAATCTTGTTGTGGAGTCTTCCCTGATCCCTCCTCTACACCCACACAACAGAGTTAATAATTCACTCTTCCTCTTCACCTCAAAACCTTGGACTATCTCTTGTTTGCAGTAATTGTGTGTCTTGAGAATTCCTTCCATCACCCTACACTATGGTCTTATTAAGGGAATTGGTTCTGTCAAGGTCATCTTTGTACCCCCATCAATATTGGGAGTAGTGAAAAAAATGCCTTAATGCTTTACAATTGTAATTGATGGATAAAGGATTTGTGCCTTTTAGTATTCCTTTGTAATGCAAATAGGACTAAGTCCAAGACTGACTTTTTGTGAGCTAATTTTAACAATTTACATTACTTTGGCATTTCCCTGCCAATTTTGAGCTTCAACTGAATTCAGCTTTCTTTAATACCAAACATGTACATTATAAAAGAAGCTTACTTGTGAAGTGTGTGGGCAAAGGGGATAAGATAGAAATAGGGATAGCCAGCCCTCTTTCCAATACTCTGCCTCCTGGTAAGCTGGTCATGGCTGCCATAGCGCCTGTCCTATCATGCCCAAGGGTGTCAGACAAGTAGGGCTGGAGTCTCAGAATGACCCAACAATTTAATTAATTAACCACCTTTCAACTAAAGATATCCTTATTGCTAACACAGCTCTCAAGCCCCTATGGTTTTGAATACTTAAGAACCTCCCGGTAAGGTATGGATTCTCAGAATTGAACACATATGCAGAGTGTTACAATGGCTGTAACACTGACTGAAAAGCTTTGTCTGTCAGCTGAGCCCGTACCTACTCATGCTTTCGCCCCACTCCTCCATTGGTTCCTCCATGTCAAGACTGTAATAGCAGAAAGGAACTTACCTTTCATTGGCTAATTTCTGCTGAAACTCTTAGCAGAAGTGGGGGAGGTGTAGAAGATATTACCTCCCTGATAGTTGGAGTTCTCCTCCCCTCCCTGGATACATTACACTTCCCCTTCCTTCTTTGCAGGAACTTGGCCCAATCCCAACTAACAGTGGATCCAGGGTGACCATGGACACATGCTAAGATTATTTCCATATTCCCAGGAAAGGACAGAATCCACATTTGATCCCCAACCCTTGGAGTAAGGGCTATTTTGTTAGGAATGGCCAAATGTAAGCCAATTATGCTCCCCCTCCTTGGGGATTTGCAGAGATTAGTGGGTAATATGGGGACATAATCAAAGATCTGAGTAATATGGGGGTAATGGTTCACATACATGCTTATTTAATGTACCAGTGGAAAGTCTAAGAAATAGATTCTCAATATTTTCTCTCTTTTGTCTTATCATATTCCCAAAATTTTACATTATTTGTTAGCTATAGGAGTAGGCACCTGAGTGTTTTTCTTTTCTTTATACTTTTAAAATAGTCCATGTTTCAAATTTCTCCATACTCTGAAAATAACAGAACATATTTTTAAAAAGACACTGAGATTTGAAACTTATCAAATTTGTAATGCTGAGAAAAAATAACAAATGAAAAAGTATAAAAACAGAATCAAATCATAGTATGTTACTCAGCTAAGCAATATATAGTTATAATTATATAATAACAACTATTGTTTTTATGCTAACACTCAAGGCCCATGCAAGAATGGGCCTTCTTTCCCCTGGCTGCCGGCACCACCTTTGCTCTGGCCCGAGCAGCCTTTCCGCCTTCCCATGCTTCCCAGAGGCCCGGAGCTGCTAGGGTGTGCAGAACGCCTGCCCCTGGCCGCTTGTCTACTGTGTATGCAAATTAACCTGCCATCTTTGTTGGGTTAATGTGCATACTCACTCTTGATTGGCTGGTGGGCATTGCAAAGGTACAGTCAATTATCATGTCACTCTTTTATTAGTGTAGATATGTTAGAATATAATGGGAATACTGCAGGGAGGAGAAAACAGTGTAGCTGGAAAATAGCTATGTTACAGATAAAAAAAATGAAGCACAGACAGATTAACTGCTCAAAGTTTTACAGCTAAAAAAAAGTTTAGAGTCAGACTTCTGCTCTAATCTGCTCTTCTCTGATACTGAACAGACACAGATGATATTGTATACAAATGCATGAAAATATTTGTTCTTCCACACATCCCTCTAGGAAACCTGGAAAGAAGTCAGGTTTAAGATTTTATATAGATGGCTAACACTTTGAATGCTAAGTTACTAATAAATATTTATTCTTGAAATATTACTTTCAGTTCTTGTGGGTTTTTTCAAGAAGAATGGAATAAGGTTATTATTATCAATTATACTATAATGTGGAATTATAACGTGTAAGTTATTGCAGACATTCTTTATAATTTGTTTTGTTTTGGTTTCTTATTTTAGTTTTTAGTTTTGCTTTTTTGCCCTAGTAGACTAGTTCTCTTCAGCAATCCTACTTTAGAATTCCTTGGAACACTAGAGACATTTTAAATGAAAATTTGATATGATTGCATTTAGAAGAGGAAACCCACACATGCAAAGAAAAGAACTGAAATGAGGGAAATTGCTTGTTTTACAGTGGACAAATTCAGACTATGGTTTGTTGTCCCTAATTATAATTATATTTTCTCACTCTAACTTTCACAGAGGTTGACAAATGTATCAGAACCAAAGGGCTCCATGCACAATCTCATTACAAAAGGTGAGAATGGAAATAAAGCAAGTATTTCATTAGCAGGAAAACAATGCTGGCAAGTCCTTGGTAACTGAAACTTATCACTAGCACAGAAAAAGGGCAATTTTATCTTCTTTTTGGTAAAGACATAATTTTAGACACTGAAGATGCTCTGATGGAAGATACCCCTGTGTTCTTCATCTCTTCAACCTCTGCCCTCATCATTTCTTCCTTTCCTGACTTCCTCCACTCCAATAATTCTAAGGAAACTGGGAGGGAAGAAACAAAATAATAAGAACATAAGTAATATACCCAAACTTTCTATCCAAACCAATGAAGGAATAAAGAGAAGATAGAAAAAGATCCAAAACTGGGGCAATTTGCTTAAAAAAAATCTTTCTATATTTTCATTTTCTCTGCTCAGTTTGAATCCTCAACTGTATCTAATCTAATCTCATCAAGATAATCTGCTTGTTCTGAACTTACTTTATTATTACATGATCCACATAGATACGATATCCTTTTTGTCTTTTCTCTTTTGGTTTCCAGAATCAACTCTAATGGTATGGCAGGGATCATAAATAAACCCATGACTCTATAGAGAAAAACCAGATAATGGAAATGAGCAAAGTGGACTTGGCAATAGAAAAAACAACAACAGTAAAGGTGTGATGATAAATAGCATTGGATTGTGGATAGTGGCTATAGTGTTTGGACAGGTTCAAGCTTCGGACTAATGAGAGGGCACAGTCCTCTCACGGCCACGTGCAAGTCCCAGCTTGGAGGGCAGAGCCCTCCCAGCACAATTATAGCCAACAGCTATAGTTGTAAGATTGAACCTATGGTTCGAACACGTGGCCCCACGTGCCTGAGTGACGTGGGCTTGATAGAGTTCAGGTGCATGTAATTGAGTAGGATCGAAACCCACGAGAATGTTGTAAACATCTTGACCATGCCCTTACTTTGCCTCGTGGAATCTGGCTATAAAATAAAGACATGGCTTATAGTCTGTGGCGCTGTCGCTAGCTCTCCATCAGAGAGGACAGCGTCCTACCGAGACCCAGCTTTCATTCTCTTGTCTGTCTTTTCTCAATCCTTCACCGCCCCGACTCAGGTTCACCCTTGGCCATGCTGGCACGTCACATTTGACTTTTGACCTTGGTGTTCAAGAACAGTGGGGAGTAAGGGCACATCATCCAAAGGGTGACAAGGCCGACAGGGGAGGGCAGTTAGGCGTTGATCAGGCTGGCAGGGTCGTGGTTAGGGGTGATCAGGCTGGCAGGCAGGCGAGCAGTTGGGAGCCAGCAGTCCCAGATTGGAGAGGGTGCAGGCTGGGCTGAGGGACACACCACCCTACGTCCCCCCCACCCCCGTGTACAAATTTCATGCACCAGGCCTCTAGTAAGTATATAATTACACATCTGCACTTAGGTACAAGTATATACATGTGTGAATATGTGGATACTACTATAATGAAAAAATTTTTTTAATTAAAAATTATATGTAATAAGTTAAGTCCTTCATTCAACAAACATATTTGAAATCTGGGGAGTGATACATTGGTAAGGACAATTGCTGCCTTTGTTCTAATTTTCTCCTTGTTTTCAATCTGCAATGCCAAAAATTTATACTGGAATTGCTAATACTCTCATAAGTATATTCATCTGCCTTTGAGCTCTCCTTTCTTATATGCATGTGCTTAAGGGGTTTTTCCTTGCTTGGAATATGTTCAGTTTGCATGCCTGCTTGATCTGAACTTGTGGGTCAATCCAGGCATCTGTCCCTGTCCCTGTTACTCTCACCCCCTGAGAACTCTCTGTTCCTTACTCAAGAGTCACTATGATAGTGCAAGAGCAATTTTTATTGTGCTTGCATATTTTTTCAGGAATACTGGTAAGTATATTCAAAATTGGGTTCATGCTGAACAATACAAAATGTGCCAGAGACTCTACAGTTTCTGTGTAATTTCATTAACCTCCCACCCCTGAGCCTATAATCTATAAAGCTAGAGTCTTATGGCATATTTGTTGTGGGTTTCATATGAACCAATCCTATTCCCTGCCTCTCTGGCAATGACTACATTTGTCAATGTATACATAGCCAGTAAGATCCACCATATTTTCACAGGAAGTCACAGTAACTATGAAATGATTTCTTTATCCATGCAGAATA
The DNA here is from genome assembly GCF_027574615.1 of Eptesicus fuscus. Classification (NCBI taxonomy): domain Eukaryota; kingdom Metazoa; phylum Chordata; class Mammalia; order Chiroptera; family Vespertilionidae; genus Eptesicus; species Eptesicus fuscus. Next base: position 17,104,490 of record NC_072490.1, read on the forward strand.
TAGTTGAAAATAAAAGGGTATTTTTCTCTCCAAGATTATAGAGAAAAGAAGGAACACTGAGACATGGTCCATTATAAAGAAGAATCTCTCTCTAGGACCCTTTAAATAAAGCTGAAAATATTCCTCAAGTTCTGTGGCTGGCATTTGCTCAGCTCTGCACAGAAAGAAGAAACATTTTCTTATATATACATAGAGAGCAAGAGATATACTTAACATTAAAATGTATCAGTTATAGAGTATTATGGGACAATACATGCCTAATTTTTCATTCAAGTGAGTAAGAATACAAATTCTCATCTGTCAGATAGGCAAAATTATTTTTATAAATTTTCATTGTTAGCTAAGACAAGTGACAGGGTGTTCTCATAAAATGATAATAAAATTGTTTATCATTGTAACCTTTCTGGAGGATAATTTTGTAATACGTCTCCAGAGCCTTAAACTGTCCATACCCTTTGACCAATTCATTAAACATTTAGATATTTTTACTAAGGAATAATTCAAGGATGATCATAAAGATTTATGTTTAAAGTTGTTTATGAATAATTGAACCAAATCTCTAATCATGGGGAAATGATTAAATAAAATATAGTATAACCATGTGATATAAATGTATAACCATTAAGATTTTATATCAGAAAATCGAGTACAGTTAAGACAAATATTTATGAATAATATTAATTGGAAAAATCAGGATAAAAAATGATGTGCAAAATCAAACTAATACTGTTTGTGAAATCAATCAAGCTATCCAATTTACCAAATAATATATATACATAACTAAATATATACTTTTAGAAAAAAAATAGAAGGAAATACATAAAAATAATAACAATTGTCTGTGAATATAGCAATTTTTAAAGAGTTATTTTTATCTTCTTTTTACTTTTGAAAAAGCAACCAGGTAAGAATAAAAATGTTATGAATGAAAAACCACCACTCAGAGTAGAAGAAAATACAAACAATGCAAATATATAACAAAAGATTTAGAGCCAGAATATTTTAAGAGTTCTTCCTAATTTGTAAGAAAATATCAAATCATTAAATAGAAAAATGGGTAAAAGACTTAAACTGTCCCTCTCCAAAGAGGATGTACAAACAGCCTCTAAGTATATGAAGAGGTGCTCAACATCATGGGTAATCAAGAAATACACTCATCAGATTGCTTGACATGAAAAGACAGAGAATGCCAAGTGGTAGCAAATGTGTGGATCAAGTGGAATTTCCTTTTAGTGCTGAGATGAGTGTAAATTGGTACCACCACTTTAGAAAACTGTCAAGTAGAATCTACTAAAGTTGAACATATTTACAACTGTGACATAACATTTTCACTCTTACACATACAACCAACAAAAAGTCATGCGCATGTTCACTAAAAACATGCACCAAAATGTTGCCAGCAGCACTACTTACAACAGCCTCAAGGCAATAATAATAATAATAATAATAATAATAATAATAATAATACTGGAAACAATCCAAATGCCTATCAAAAACAGACTCGATAATTAAATTGTACTTTAGTCAGACACATAATGCCATATGGCAATGTGGACCAGTCAATTAGTGTTATTGGGTAATGAATAAATCTCACAGATAAAATTTTGAACAAAATTAACCAGACAAGGGGATATATCATAAGATTTTATTTATAAAAACTTTAGAAGCAAAACTGATGTATGGAGTTAGAAATCGGGAGAGTGGTTACCTTTTGGAAGTTAGGAACCTGAAGGCACATAAAGATGGCTTTTGGAGTGTCACCGGTTTTCTATTTTCTGATCTGTGATATGTGTGATGGTTGCTTGCTTGTGTTCACTTTGTGAAAATTTATTAAGCTATGCACTTAGGAATTGCGCAAAATTCTAAATGTATGTTGTACCTCAATGAAAGTTTAACTAAAGTAAATCAATGTGGAAGGCAGAGCCCCTTTGTTATTCATAATCATAGACACTAAGATGAACATTCTGGTAGAAGGGGCCTGTGGGGCCCACGAAAGGTAGCAAATAAATGAGTGGAGAAGTAGAGTGCACGTGAACATGGTGGGCAGAAAGTGCCAACACTGAAAACAGATTCAAATCTTCCTCTTTCCTGGCCTTTCTTAATAGACTTAACTTTCAATATAACATGAATTATGAGGGGAAGTGTCCATGTAGTTGTAAATATTATCTACTCTCAGTTCAACAACTCTCTGGACAACCTCCTACCCAATATTTTGTGAGCTGAAGAAAAAGGAAAGAATCTCTGGAAACTCCCAGGTAGAATAAGAACTATATTTAACTACATAATTCAGGGTAGCAGATGCTAAAAACAGTGAGAATAAATGATGTTTGCAAAATATTAAGATGTGTATTTATATTTTGAGGAAATGTAGTTATAGGAATCTCATGACTTTCAGTCAATAGAGTGATTTTTCACAAAATATTTTTATCACTAGACAAATTAAGTCACTAAACGTACTTAGCGTTAATATACCCTATGAACACAATAACATTTATTAATTTTTTTACAGAAAGAAATTATGGGGAAAAATTTAAAATATATTTTCTTTCCACAAATTAGGCATTTGCTTCTCCAAAGCAAAAGAATGTTTACAGACATTTTGACAGACTAATGAATAGACAGATACATTTTTATGGTAGGACAAGTTCTAGTTTCACAATAAAAGAGCAATGCAAGATGATAAAACATTCAAGCAAGACAAACATGTCATAGAGATACTAATTATGCCATCTGATTGTCACGAAAAAATGGAGAAGGCTACATGTCAAATAGGCACCCTGCTGACCAATAGCCTTCAAGCATTTCCTTACAGATTACTTAAGCCTTTTGAATTCTGCTGCCTATTACAGTAATTACTAAACATATATTGTATCTTAGAATTTGACTTCAAAGCAGTCACTTAATTTTGCTTGTATTTTAGGAAATTCCATATTAGAAAAACCTAGGGATTGGGCAAAGAAGACTGACCGTTTTGCCCTTTGCTGCATGGACAATTGGTTAGCTTTTTTTGTATGTAATATTTATAACTTCAGTAACAAGGATATGCTCCAGAAAAAGCCCACGGGATTTTGGTTTCCTAAAAGTACACAAGGAAAGGAAGGCATAGTTCTTGGCTACTGACGGTTAAGCCAATGGGGAGAAAAACCTCACAACTATTGAATATTAAATACTTGCTTCTCACAATGATCCTCTGAGGTCACCATTATTATCCCATTTGACAAACGTTAGAAATGATGCTTTAAAAAGCAAACACTATGCAAAATTACACTGTCACCAAATGCCAGATCTTGGAGGAACATTTCTCCCCCATTTTCTGCACAGTTCTCAGGCCATCCTCCTGTCTCTGTATTAAATAGATGTCAAACCCACTAGCAAAACAAAGACGACTTTGAGAACCACTGTAGCAGGACGAAGAGTTTTTATGCCCAAATCAAAGAATAGTGAAGAATTATCTTAAAAACAGTTTTATTTCCTTGCACCATAATCTCAATGCAATTGTGGTTTCTTTCTTTGTGGACATGCGTTGGGTTTAACACTGACCTGAGGAATGGGAAAAAGGCTCTTAATTGGGAAAACGACATTGTTGTTTTTCTTCGTGTTTCTACAAAGCATTGCTCCTGAGAAAAAGCAGCCTCGCTCACTTTCTCTCTGTGCTTCTTCAGAAGTGGAGGAGGATGGGAAGTTCGTGATCTACATTCATTTAGAAAGTTTAAAAAAATTATTGCTGATGGTAATTTTCTTTACCTTTGGCCTTAATTTATGAGTACAAATATCAAATTATATGATTAAGAAAAAAACAAAGAGAGAAAGACATCCACTGCCTCCTAATTAGTGAACTTCAATGTGTTTTTCACCCAGGATTCCACGTTTTAAAAGATGGTCCTGAGTGAGCTTCAATGATTGATCATTTACTGTAATCTTTCCTGTGCTAACTAATGAGGCACGGAGACCATTACTGCAGTGTCAATACAACTTGATCCAGTCAAAATAAATTTCATTTAACTCATATTCCACCTTCAGAATCACTAGTCAGAGCTGATTAGTGATTTAGTGGAGATTGGCCTTTCTCAGAAATAATTTCCTAATATCCATAAATATATTCTAGCCTCTAGGCATCTATATCCAAATGCCATTTCTTATTGGTGGTAACACTACTATGTGATTTGTTCACCGAAGAGACCTCTGTACTCCCCTCTATATTTTCCTTCATGGGAAAAGAAATATATATATTCCAAATCACTGAATAATTGTATGAATATGTATAAATATATATACACATATTTTTAAAGATATGACATACATTTTGTGCACTAATCTTAAGTATACAGCTTAATGATGTTTTTCGCACACATAAACACTCGAGTATCCACCACCACACCAAGATACAGAAGGTTTTCAGAACCTCATGCCTAAGTCAACATACAAGTTAATATCCACAACTCCCACTCCCCACCCAAGTAACCACTGTTCGATAACTATCCATTAGTTTTGCCTGTATGTACTCTCTTGTGTCTGATTTCTCTCACACAGCCTAATGTCTATGAGATTGATCACATCATTTCTTGTATCATTAGTGTGCTCCTTTTTATTACTATTTTGTATTAAGATACCTCTAATTCTCTGTCCATTCCTATGTTGATAGACATTGGGGTTGTTTCCAGTTGTGGGCTTTTGAGATCACGTTGCTACAAATGTTCCTGTACTTGTCACTGGAGCACCTTTAAGGTTCTCTGTTATCCACCTGAGAGGACACTGGTAAATGACTTGTTCAGAAGACCTTCCATATTTTTATCAAGCCTGCAAGTGGTTCTGACATGATGTTTGTTTACATGGATATATAACAAAGGTTTGGTGGGGGGGGACGGGAATTTGAAAGGAAAGTGGGATCATCCATGAGACTACCATCAGTATGTCCCCATTTAAATGCCTACAACTACTCTAGACTGAGACTGTCTGGAGCAGTTTCATGATAAGATAATCTGAGCATCACAGGAGATGTCAAAAACCAAGCCCAGCCCAGTATCTTCAAGCAGGTATGGCATTATATTTACAATTAAGAGCCAGAGAGGTTTAGTGACTTTTTCAAAGTCACACAGTTAATAAGAGACCTTGGCAGTGATCCTAGAGCCTAGCAGAATTGGAATTACAAGTCATCTTTGTGTTGTTCAGGTCACTGTGCACTAAGGTGCCTGGCCAAGGGCGTGAGAGTTAGGTGGGAATTAACCACCTATTGCAAGTTAAATTCTAATTGGGGAATTCGGGCAGCTCATTTTGCAATGACTGCTCCTCACGCTGTTGGACATAGTTGGTTACTTTTGGGTGACATTTTGACAGGAGAGCATTATCCAGCTCTTTATCATTGATGGTGGAGGCCGAATCACTTTCTGGGTAAAGCAACCAGAGGAATATTTCCAGATATGGAAAGAAGCAGTAACTCCCTTCAATGTCAGACTTCTCCCTTCCTTCCTACCCAGCACTGTGAGTGAGAAAGCAGGGTTTTCAGGGAAAGAGAGCAGCTAAACTAACTGGTGTCTAAAAGGGCCCAAGACTGATGTGTTTACATAATCAGCCCACTGTAGCACCACCACTTCCAATTAAATCCAATCCCTCCCTCCAGGCATCCTCCGAGGCTGCCTATTATCGTGTGTGAGTTACTTTCCACTCTGGTCTGTCCTTGATCCTCACTGTCACTGGCACAAACAAATTCACGACAGGTGAGGAAGCAGGAACACAATGTTATTGTACTTCTCCCACCTGTCATGTGAACTTGTGGGGGCTGAGAAGGGATTAGGAAGGGTTGTTTTGGGTCTTATTGGGAACAATAATTCACCATTTATTACGTTAATCCCTCTTGTCTTCCTGTTGATTCTCATGCCAGATTATGCAACAGAGACTAGAAATAAACCAAGTCAGAGAGAAAATAGAAGGACCAGCCGAAATGAACTCAGCTCATCTAAATTCCGTAATTAAGTCACAAATCCCTCCTTTTAATTTTAACAGAATTAATTCAGCAAGTGTTTACTGGACACCCATTAGGCTCCATGGTTACAAAGATAAGCCACAATCTCTGTCACCAAGAAAGCTTCTACTTAGAATGATAATTGGGACAAATGCAGCTTTCCTTTCTTTCTTCATTCATTTAATAATAGATACTGAGTTTCTACACAATTCTAAACACTGAAAAGTGCTTAGTTAAGTCCACAGTGGGCAATGGACTTTAATAAGCATATATGATAGGCATGAACAAGGAAGAGCTGAGCACAGAAGTGAGGGAAAGGTGTTCAAGGGAGAAGAAAAAGCATGAGCAAAGCACTGACTGTGTATCAGGATGGTCTGCATATGTGTGTGTGTGTGTGTGTGTGTGTGTGTGTGTGTGTGTGTGTGTGTTTTGCATATATTGGAGGCATAATATAAAAAGCACAATGTTTCTAAAGAGGAAATTCTGAGATGTGGATTTGTTATAAATGAGTTTGGATAGATAATTAGGATCCGTTTAGAACAGCCTGCTAAGAAATTTAACTTTATTCTCCACATTGCTCCCCAAAACTATAAAACTACATGGAAGGATTTTAAGGATAGATGGATGGATATGGTGATTGATTTGGGAGTTATATATTTAAAAGGAAAATCAGAACTTGAGTTGCAGATTGGACCTAAAGAGTGAAGGAAGTAGTAGAAAGAATTAGGTAAACTCGACTATAGTTATTGATAGCTCATTTGGAGCCAAACTAAGAGCTTCCAATAGTCACGCATGATACAAATTGACCATGGTACCGCCAACCCTTCTTCTCTGGCCTAAAACCATCTCCATTAGAAGCAATGCTTTGGATACAACAATAGGAGGCTATTGTTAAAATGATTGTATTATTTCTGGGGCGACAGTGAGCTGGCTTTGAAAAGAACCAGTCCTGTGAGCATGGCAGTGACTATAGACAAATATGGATATCCCAGCTGACACAACACCCTCCCCTGCTGCTGACAGTACTACACCAGGAAAATGATACTGATGGAACAACAGAAAATATTCTCCTCTACCACCTTCTTTTGTAACTATTTCTGGTGCAAATTCATCTGATTATTAGGCTTATGTTGCATATCTGATCCCTTCCTAAAAGATTGTGACTAGGATCTCCAATTTTATGTTTCTACTAGAGGCCCGGTGCATGAAATTCGTGCACGAGGGGGGGGTCCCTCAGCCCAGCCTGCACCCTCTCCAATCTGGGACCCCTCGAGGGATGTCCGACTGCCCGTTTAGACCCGTTCCCAGTGGGATCGGGCCTAAACTGGCAGTTGGACATCCCTCTCATAATCCAGGACTGCTGGCTCCCAACTGCTTGCCTGTCTGCCTTCCTGATTGCCCCTAACTGCTTCTGCCTGCCAGCCTGATCACCCCCTAACCACTCCCCTGCCAGCCTGTTTGCCACCAACTCCCCTCCTCTGCTGACCTGGTCACCCCTAATTGCCCTCCCCTGCAGGGTTGATCGCCCCCAACTGCCCTCCCTTGCAGGCCTGGTCGCCTCTCAACTGCCCTCCCTTGCAGGCCTGGTCCCTCCCAACTGCCCTCCCCTGCTGGCCATCTTGTAGTGGCCATCTTGTGTCCACATTGGAGCAGGATCTTTGACCACATGGGGACAGACATCTTGTGTGTTGGAGTGATGGTCAATCTGCATATTACTCTTTTATTAGATAGGATAGAGGCCTGGTGCATGGGTGGGGAGCAGCTGGTTTGTCCTGAAGGATGTCCCGGATCAGGGTGGGGGTTCCCTTGGGGCATGGGGCAGCCTGGGCGAGGGGCCTGTGGTGGTTTGCAGGTCAGCCATGCCCCCCAGCAACCCAAGCAGAGGCCCTGGTATCTGGAATTTATTTATCTTCTACAATTGAAACTTTGTAGCCTGGAGCAGAGCCAAGCCTCCTGCTCGCTCCGTGGCTGGCAGCCATTTCTTTAGGGGTTTATGTATCTTCTATAATTGAAGCTTTGTAGCCTAAAGCGGAGGCCTGGGCCGGCCAGGGTGTGCGGAAAGCTTTGCTTCTTCCATTGCCATGGGCAACCCTAGCCTCTCACTCTTTCCAGCTCTGTGGCTGCCGCCATTTCTGTTTGGATTTGTTTACCTTCTATAATTGAAACTTTGTCGCCTTGAGTGGAGGCTTAGGCCGGCAAAGGCAGGCGCAGAAAGCTTGGCTTCCTCCATTGCCTGGGAAACCCAAGCCTCCCTCCTGCTCTCTGTGACTGTAGCCATCTTGGTTGGGTTTATTTGCATACTCGCTCTGATTAGCTGGTGGGCATGGCTGGTGGGCATAGCTTGTGAGTGTAGCAGAGTGATGGTGAATTTGCATATTACTCTTTTATTAGGTAGGATAGTGAGAAGTGGGCTCTGGAATCTTCCAATCATAGGAAGGAGAACAAGACACAGGCAGTATAAAAGAAGGAGAAAGAGGGAAAGGGAGAGGGAGAGAGAGGGAGAGAAAGAGGGAGGGAGAGGGAGAGGGAGAGAGAGAAGGAATGAAGGAAAAAAAGAGAAAAAGACAAATGGTCACTGTTTTTTCTTTCTTTCTTTCTTTGATTAAGGTATTACATATGTGTCCTTATCCCCCCATTGCCCCGCCCCCCACTCATGCCCTCACCCCATGGTGTCTGTGTCCATTGGTTATGCTTATATGCTTGCATACAAGTCCTTTGGTTGATCTCTCCCCCTTACCCCCACCCTCCCCTATCTTCCCTCTGAGGTTTGAGCATCTGATTGATGCTTCTCTGTCTCTGGATCTGTTTTTGTTCATCAGTTTATGTTGTTCATTATATTCCACAAATGCGTGAGATCATGTGATATTTATCTTTCTCTGACTGACATTTCTCTTAGCATAATGCTCTCCAGGACCATCCATGCTTTGCAAATGGTAGGAGTTCCTTTTTACAGCAGCATAGTATTCCATTGTGTAGATATACCACAGTTTTTTAATCCACTCATCTGCTGATGGGCTATTTCCAAATCTTAGCTATTGTAAATTGTGCTACTATGAACATAGGAGTGCATATATCCTTTCTGATTGGTGTTTCTAGTTTTTTTTTTTTTTTCATATATTCCTAAAAGTGGGATCACTGGGTTAAATAGGAGTTCCACTTTTAGTTTTTTGAGGAAACTCCCTACTATTCTCCACAGTGGCTGCACCAGTCTGCATTCCCACCAGCAGTGCACGAGGGCTCCTTTTTCTCTGCATCCTCGCCAGCACTTGTCGTTTGTTGATTTGTTGATGATAGCCATTCTGACAGGTTTGAGATGGTACCTCATTGTCATTTTGATTTGCATCTCTGGGATGATTAGTGACTTTGAGCATGTTTTCCCACTGGATTTTTTTTTTTTTACCAGAAAAAATAAACTATTAATCCTCTGGAGAATGGAAGGAGGTAATAAATAACTTTTTACAAAAAAAAAAAAACAAAATATAGATCTTCTAATGCCTACTCAGATAAATATAGAAGCTTGCTCAGAAAAGCTAAGAGGGCTACTATATCACAATATTGGAATACTGTGTGTTTTGTTCCTGATACGTGTAGTGTCTGCAAGAGACAGGGAGAAAGACCACTGCTTACCTGCAGCGTGGGCTCAGTAGGAAGCTCTCTGAGTGAGAGGACGAAGGGTGAGCAATGGTAGGTAAGACTGTCAGAGGACCTTGCAGACCCTCCCGTATCCCCTGAAGCCTCCACTCCTGCCATTCAAGACCATTTCTTCCTGTCCCTCCACCTCTTCCTTGAACTGCCAGGCAATTTCAATTGTCTAAGTGCTGTTAAAACAGTGTGACTACATTTCAGGCATGCACGATGAATATCCAAAGAGTCTTCAAAGGAATGTAGATTTTTCTCTCATCTACATGTTCCCGGAAGAAGTTTACAGCCCAATTTTCTATCCTTTTCAAGGGAGAGAATCAAGACCCGGAGAACTAAAACCTCGTCCACTGTGACCTACGAGATGAAGGCTTGTCCAAAAGGAATACATCAAAGGACGCATCTCCTATTTCTGCCTAAGTTCTGAAACAATGAGTTGGCTTTATCATCAGAGCTTTCAAGTAAGTTGCATCTTGAATTATGCAGAAAAAAAAAAAAAAAAGACCTGACCTTGCAAAAGTCCTTTACTTTTAGCGAAGTTTCTCTCCTCACCTCTCTCTGGTTTCTGCTGTACAGATTGTGTCTACCTGTGGCTGGTGATTCAAAGACAAACCTAACCTGTGAAATCGCTCATAAAGGGTTATCAGTGCTTCCTTTCTTCTGATCATTGATGAAGGAGCTTTTCCTTCCTACGACAACCAAAAAGGTCCTTTTTACTTAATCCATTCAGTATGTACCCTAAAAAGGTGTGGTTGACCCTCAGTCTAGCTGCCCCAAAAGCAGTTGCTGCCCATTATAAGAAAGAAAGGAGGAGAGGAATAATGAAGATAATGGATCATCTCAAAACAGCAAAGGACTAATCTACCAGCAAGTTGCAGGAAATAGAGGCGTGTTTCTTCTCCTCTGTAACAAAGAAATCAATATATATTTGGTTGAGAAAACAAAGCTTCCTGCAATTTTTTTCCAAATGATTTTTCTCTGTGTTTAAATCAATTCTCTGAATAAATTAAGAAGAGAAAGAGAGAGAAGTGTCTTATAATACGGATTTGGTTTTACCTCTTGGAAACAATGAGCTATGTGGTTGAAAATTTCAATTACTTTTCTTCCAGGTAGGTTTAAGGACCAAATATATTAGAGAGATTATTTAGGGTGCTTTCAGTAGCAAGTAATAGAAACTCTACCTCACACTGCTTTAAATGCTAAAAACTTTAGCTAACATAAAGAGAAATTCCCAAAGTAGTATGGGCCTCAGAGTTTTTTGATTTAGAAAGCCAAGGACCCAGAGTTTTGTTCATTGGAAAAATCTCAACATTAGTATCAACTGAATAAAGGCTTAGTATGAGTTAACGTCTGTGTAAGATGTAGAAATTTTATTTCATTTGCTCTTCACAATCAGTTAATAGAATAAATGGAAATAGTGCTGTGCTGATGATGCTGGACCTAGGCCTTAAGTGGAATACTCAAACTTTCTCCTTCCTGGAATACTCACTTGTAGAATGTTTCTCCTTGGAACTTAAATGCCATGTGAAGGAGAACCAAGGTCCCCAGTCAGCACAACACTGAGGTACCAGTCTAGCCACCAGATGACCCTAACCTTTCTTGTACCCAAGTTGATACCACATGAAGCAAAAGAACCACCTAGCTATCCACAGTATCATGTAATAAATTGTTTTTAACCACTAAGTACGGGGTGATTTGTTTCACAGCAATCAATAACTAAATAGCTACTACAAATGGACCCATTTTATTGATACAAAAACTGAGGCTTGAGAGTTAAATTAATTGAGGACCACATATTAAGGAAATGATAGAGTTAATATCTGAAGGGAATTCTGCTATATTCTAGAGTCTACACTGGAAAACACAATCTCAAACCTCCTCTTGTCTTAATACCAAGTTATTAGCTGTATCTTTCTGTAGCATTTGAATTTGGGCACCATTTTCTCTTGTAAAGAGAGCTGCTAAGCTTATACGAATATTACAAAAATCTGTTCTCTTCTATTAATTCTACAATTCCTAAAAGTATTTGACAAATAATGTGAACTAAATGTACTCTGAGAAGTTTCACATACATTTCATATGAAAAGCCCGAATCCTGGAGGAACTTCTTCTCTCGCTGGAGTTCTTTAATTTCCTACAGCCTAAGGCGGTTCACAGGCAGCCTTTCCATTCCCTTGTCCATCCTGCCAGTGGTGCCTTCGACACCTGTGCTTTAAATCACTGCGATATGGCTTTCAATGTGCACTTAGCATTTCCCAGGTTTTATCATCTAGAAAAAGGCACCGATGCATCATGACAGAGTTCCAGGCAGATGGTGCCAAATTCTATTTACCTGATACTTCTTTTTTTTATGAAGCTAAAGCAAAATTTGTTCAGCAAACGCAGCCATCAGAATATGACTGGAGGGAAAAAGCAAAAGCAAATGAGCTGACTCGGCAAAAATGAAAATTCTATGGATTTTACATTGAAACAAGCCAAGACAGTGATTGAAAGGGACCGATAGGGCCTTTTCCTTCGTGTTGCTCTCCTGCATTCACACCACATAAAGTTCCTGGGGCTCGTCGGATACAGTTTACATGAACAAGCAATGGTCTTAATTCTGTGGATGACAGCTAAAGAGTAGGGGGAATGAAAATGTGCTAGAGTGTGGAGTAAGGGTGGGGAAATCTATATGGTCTCATGTAAACAAGTCACAATTTTTAAGGAAATCAGTCAAAGTTACTATAGGGGCATAGTATGCTCATTTAATATATTATAACTAGGGTATTTCGTATTCCTAGCCTTCTAACTTAAAGGTAAGTAAGAAAATGAAAAAGTAATAATAGCCATAATAGAATATATTCATGTAGTGTTTTATGATTTACAAGGCACTGTTATATATGACATTTGATTTGATTTGATCTTTATAATACCTCCAGACTAGGTACTATTCTATGTAAGATCATAAAGTTGAATAAAAAACCAGGAGTCAACTCACGACTAAAATATTACAACTTCAGCTGAAATGTTTGATTTCAAGGGCTTTATTTAGAAAAAGAGAGAGTTAGTAATTTTTTTTCAGTTTAATTGATTTTTATGACATACACCTGTCCCAATCTGATATTCTTAATAGTATACAACAAGCTTTCTAAAAAGGAGGGATTAAATATTTATAATTCACACAATGTTTCTTGTAGACCAGTAGGGGCCCTGACAATGCATTGCTTTCTGGATGGAGTCTGAGAAAAATCAGTAGGTCTCAGAAGCCTCTCTATCCAAGCAAAATACAGATGAGGCGAGAATGAATTGACTTGGGGTGGTGAGCACACAATAAAATATACAGATGATGTATTGTAGAATTGTGCCCCTGAAACCTATATAATTTTATTAACCAACTCTAGGCCCGATGCACGAAAATTCGTGCAAGAGTAGGCCTTCCTTCCCCCAGCTGCCAGCACCGGCTTCCCTCCGGCACCCAGGACCCAGGCTGAAGGTACCTGGGGCCTACGCTGGCTTCCCTCCAGCCCTGGCTTCATCAGGAAGGACGTCCAGAATGACATCCAGAATACATCTGGTCTAACTAGCATATTACCCTTTTATTATTAGAGATGCCATCCCAATAAATTCAATTAAAGATGACTTTAAATGTCCTCCATATAGCCAGTGACAATTAGCCAACGAATTATATCTCCTAATATTTCCCAATATCTGCCCACTAAGAAAACTCCCAGCACTGGTTTCAATGGAGTCCAGTGTTAGCAAAGAAAGTAAATGTGGTCTTGGAGACAAGGCAAATAGTGACGATCATAGCCATCTCTTGACATCTTCACTACAGCCATTGCTCCAGTCCTTGTTACAGCTTCACTGTTTTAATTCAGTTCATTCTTTTTCATTCAGGTACAATTTAGATACAATAAAATTCATAGATTCTAAAGGTATAGCACTCCATTTATTAATGTATCACCATTGCTTTATCCATTCGCCTGTTGATGGACATTTGGGTTATTTGTATTTTTGTACAGCTTCATTTGTAAGCACTATATTTTTAGTGCTGAGTCTGAGTCCTGAATTTTCTTAAATTTTGATTGTTTAAAATTGGTCCATGAAAGAAATCTGTCAGTAAATGCATACTTTTCTGTGTGTGTGTGTGTGTGTGTGTGTGTGTGTGTGTGAGTGAGTGAGAGAGAGAGAGAGAGAGAGAGAGAGAGAGAGAGAGAGAGAGAATAATTTACTTTGTGAATCAGTGTAAGTACATTAAACACTTTGCACTGGAAATATAAATCGTTCTTGCTCCCAGACTTCATAGTTGTGAATAGTCAGTAGTGGAGACATGAGATGCATCCAAAGAGCCTCAGAACTGAGAGCTTGCTGCCTGGCTACATGGTAGGTGGAATCCTCACAAGAAAGAGATGTACAGCCAGCTCCGTCATTGCAGGGCGCTAGCTCTATGCACAGCACTTTGGCTGTTAAAATGCTCCTGTAATATACACCAGCGAAATCCTGGCATCGGGTGTGTAAACAGATCAGCGGTTCTGATCATTTAAAATCCTGGTTTCAACTGCCTCTCTCCTTTCTCTAAAGCACTCAGACTCATCACAGTTTGCTAATTAAAAGCAGGGGACTAAAGCCTCTCAGCTTTGTGTGTGCCGCTAATTCCACCTTCAGGGATGCAGCAAACGAGTCAATTAACATTCACTAGCATGCATTTATCTAGCACCTGCTGTGTGCCAAACACTGCACAGTGCTAGCTGTGCTTCCTCTCAGGTCGCGGGGAGGAAGTGGGCTGCTGTTGAAGAACACTGGGGTTGGAGTCAGAAAGCCTGAATCTGAAAGCTTTTTCCTCTTATCGATTTCTTGGGGCAATTCACTTCAACTTGGAACCTCAGTTATTGATTCATGTACAGGAGGTCCTAATTTTTCAGGTCACACACTACACTGGAAACAAATATACATAAATAGATAGATAGATATTTTCTACCACTCAACGACTTTGGGTCCCTATTCCTCTGAATGGTAGAAATTTAACCTCAGAGAGTTTAGGTAACCTTATTCATACAAGAGAGTATGTCAATACAAGATCCTTCTCATTTCTCCCCAGAGCTGTCCCTGAGTCCCAGGGTTTATATAACACTCAGAGCAGAACAATGCATGTCAACATTACTTCTACCCTTGTCATCCACTAATTCTCATGTGCTCTTTGACTCTCAATTACATACCTCAGAGAAGTTCCTTTATTCTACTTAAGTGCTTTCCATGTCCTCTGGTTTCAGTGCAACATCAGTACTGCTCTGGGCATGGAAGGAAGAAATTCCAGATTCCCCAGCACTGTGCTACCAGACCTGGTAAGAACACTCAGGCCTAGGATCTTACACACCCCATCAGACATGCATTCTCTCCTCATCTGTATTTTGCTTGGATAGAGAGGCTTCTGAGACCTACTGTTTTTTCTCAGACTCCATCCAGAAAGCAATGCATTGTCAGGGCCCCTACTGGTCTACAAGAAACATTGTGCGAATTATAAATAAAAGTATCCCTTTTTTTTTTTGGACATATTGCCAAGATGTACATCTGCTGGGCAGATCAAGGAGATGACTTCTTCCCCTTGGTCTCATGGCTCTGGAGTCTTGTGTGAGCTGGGTGTCAGCCCCACTCGCAGTCCCTCAGCCCAGGGCCCGAGGGCAGGCACAACTAAACAGCCATGTGCAGCACTGTCCCCATGCCAGGTGCTCAGATCCCTCCCGTGGCTGGGTTATCTCATTCTGTCCTTCTCCCACCAGAATTCAGCTCAGATGAGTCAGCTTCTTCCATTTCTTCTTTCATTCTCACTCTACTTCCTGCCCATCCTGAAGGGGCAACAACTTTCTCTGGTCCCAGAATTATCCTATTCTATCTTTCATTGAGTGTGACTTTTCGTTCAAACAATTGTCATAGCCATACGTATCAAAAGTTTATCTTGGATCTAAAAGCCAAGACTTGGCTCTTTCTCTGTGTATTTCTGTGAGACATGTCTAACTACACAGAGGTTAGCTGGCAGCCTCTGGCTGTGGTGCCTGCAGGACCTTGAACCAAGACCTTCCTCCAGCCAATGACTGATGATGGTGACTTTCTAGAGCTTGGCTATTCCCACCTCCAACAGGACTCCTCCTAAGGATGGTCTTTGCTGTGGGGCTCCCTGTCGAGTTGACACTAGACTGAATCTTTGTCAGATCTGCATCATGGTCTGAGGTTCTCCCTGCCCTATCCGGTTTCCTCTCCCTATATTTAACACAGGTGTTACTCCCCCAAGAAACTCCTTGCACCCTTGCACTCATAGTTCAGTGCCTGCTTCTCAGAGTATCCAATGGCACTGGTCTAGAAACACTTAAAGTAAGCAATTAAATAATACTCTGCCAAATAGCAGAGTATTAAAATAACAAAGCATTCAATGTAGCCCAGCCAGCACTGCTCAGTGGTTGAGCATGGACCTATGCACCTTAGGAGGTCATGGTTCCACTCCCGGTCAGGGCAGGTTGTGGGCTTGATTCCCAGTGGGGGACATGCAGGAGGCAGCTGATTAATGATTCTCTCTCATCATTGATGTTTCTATCTCTCTCTCCTTCACCCTTCCTCTCTGAAATCAATAAAAATATATTTAAAAAAACATTCAATATAACTTCCATTTTCTCTAATATTCTCTCTTACCTGTCCCTCATTTCTTCCTTCCCTCCGCTGGTGCTATAGTAAGTGAAAGAGGAATTATGTGCCCAGTTAAATCATTCCAATTTGCAAAAGTCCAAAAGATTTAACTATTCCTGCACCTCTTTTTGCCTTCCTACCAGTCATTCACATAACAATGAAAAAAAAAGACAAAACTGCATATAAACTACCTTAGAAAGCTATAGCTTAATCCCAAAGCAATAATTCTAATTATATAGAGTCCTGTTTTATGCAAATTATCTTTAAAAATGAATGCAATTCAATAAATCTAAGTGAATTGAAAGGTATGCTGTAAACAAATGCAGTAAATAACTGTAGCAAAGACATGGAAAGCACAATTTTCATCATGTGGAAAAAAAGAGGCCATTGAGGGTAGTAACATTATCTTCTAAGTATGTGAATATACTTTTAATTATTACTCCATACAAAGAGATGTCATGTTTTATTTGTTTGCTACTACTATATACTTAGCCTAGAAATTAAAAAATCATTTATTGAGCAAATGCTTTTTAGACATAAAACAAACCAGTTAAATAAAGGGATTACTCAGCCTTGTCATTAAATTGTTCTCTATATTTGGATTTGAATAATATTTTATTGTTTTCCAAGATAATCCAATTTCGAAAGACATCCTTTGCTGGGAGGTAGCATATCTCTCTCTCTTTTTTAAATGTTACCCAGAACTGAGGAGGAATTCATTAAGCCTGACTCAAGAATTGAGCCATGTTTGGAACTTAACTGGCTCTCTGACAACAGAAATGCTTTTTCTTCTCAGGCTTTTTAATGAAAAGGAGAGGGAGAGGGAGAGGAAGGAAGACTATGATGACTATTACAGATAGTCAGTCAAAAGAATGGTGATTTGGCTGAGATGAATCTAAAAATGGTATTTTGGTTTTGGTTTTTGTAGGACCAGCTCTAGGAAGAGAGTAGGCAAAATCCCTCAGGGAAAAATGACTGACAAAAATCTTAAAGACCAAAATGAATAAAGTTAGGAAAATCACAAAGAAATTGCATACTTCCTAAGATATGGGGTCAAGAATAAGAGAAGGCAATGATCGTCATAATGTTGAGATTCTCTGTTTTTTTTCTTTTTAGCATCTACAAATTATCATATGCTTTGTATACATTACATAATACTTTAGTTTGATATGTTAACTTCATTTTTGAAAAGTTGTAAGGACAGGCATGTGGGAGAGAACAGTACCACTTCAGTGTGGTAACAAGTTCTGCGTGCACTCTAAGATTATAATCCAGTGTCTTCAGGGTGGTTGCAGGCAATGGAGATGGCATTTTACTCTACACAAGTATAAATTCACAACAGGTTCCCTGTATACGAAGTCAATTAAGACTTTTGATACTTTAAAGGAGTGTACAAAACTTCATAAAGTGGAGGGTTCAGAATGATTTCAGCATGGGCATCATTACTATAATAACTATAGCACCACCCAAAGTTAAGGGTGAAAGTTAAAATATTCACTTGGATTTAAAAGTTATATGTTATCTAAAATAAACTGATGAACGGAGTGGATCCAGAGATATGTAAGCATGGAACAGAGTGCACAATCTCAGAGGGTGGGTGGGTGAGAGGTAATCAACCAAAGAGCTTGTATGCATATATGCATAACACATGGACACAGACAATAGGGTGCTGAGGCCTGGGGCGAGGTGGGGCAAGGGGCTGGAGGGGGTTAATGGGGGGAAAAGGGGACATATGTAGTACTTTTAATAATAAATAATTGTCAAAAAAGTTATATGTTATCTGATCATTTAAAAATAGATTATTTTCACTCATACTTCACACTAGGTGCTATATAATTGGTGAGTAAAGGGAGTTGAGGATAATAAAGGGGAAAAGAGGTTAGGGAAAAAATATAGTCCATCAGGCCATGCCCTCCAGAAGTTTACCATATACTTTAGGGATTTCATATGTGGAAATAGAGCATCTATTTAACAAGAAAAGAGAAAAAGAGAGAGAGGAGATGGATATGGGGATGGGGATGGGGATGAAGGGAAGGAGGGAGAGAGGGAGAGAGAGAAGAAGGAGGAAGAAGAGGAGAAGAAGAAGGGGAAGAAGAGGAAGAATAAGGTGAAGGAGGAGGAGGAAGAGGGAGGGAGGGAGGAAGAAGAGGAAGGGGAGGAAGAAGGGGAAGGAGAGGAGAAGGGGAGAAGAGGGAAGCAAATTATATTGCTTGCAAACTGAAAGATTTTCCTTTTAAGCATCTGTACTCTTTAGCTGTATACTTTATTAACCTTAAAACACATCACATCATCCTTACTGCTCTTTCATTGGGACCTGTCAAATTCCATAGTGACAAGAATAGAAAAGAAAGTGGAAAAACCAAGGCTTAAATGATGAGTCTTTGCCAGATTTGGAGGCACTCCAAGAGTCTTTTTTCTTCTTCTTCTTCTTAATAATTTATGGAAATAGAAAGGCAGTCTCCACTGTTTACCAAAAAGTTACTTGAACCACCTATTTCTCTTTTCATAATTATATGTTTCTTAACTTCTTACCACAAGGTATGTAATTTCATAAGGATTGGCCTACGAAGAAATTGTAAGGAAAAAAAAGCAATCCAACTGGTGGCTGGGTGTTCCAGGGCCTCCAGAAATTACTTTTGTGTTAACAGGATCTTACATCTATTCTAAACTCACAACAGGACTTATTTTGTTACATGATCTTGAAACAGCAAATGAAGCCCTTTTTATGAGCAGAATTACTTTGCTCCTTTGATCCTATGATTTCTTGTTCCCTCCAGACTGAGTGATCCCCTTCAGCCTCTTTCAGCCTTAATGAGTAAATTAAAGAGTAAATTGAGTGGCTGTCTTATTTGATTTCCTTAGGAATTAGTGTAATGACAGATCGGCTACCTAAATGTGCAAATAGCTTCAAAGGAAAGAGATTTGTTTTTCCAAGGACTCTGTTCTCTGGCTCATTCCTTACAAGAGCTCAGGGCTCTTGAACAATCACACTTCAGAAAGTGAGTGATGGGTTATAGGCCCCACTGAAAAGTGTTTGAAATGAAATCACCTGAGACCCACCAATAATGCCCTTCATTTCAATGTCCATTTTGTATCTGCCTTAGGT
This sequence comes from Eptesicus fuscus, assembly GCF_027574615.1. NCBI lineage: Eukaryota > Metazoa > Chordata > Mammalia > Chiroptera > Vespertilionidae > Eptesicus > Eptesicus fuscus. The sequence goes on from NC_072490.1 coordinate 17,123,848, forward strand.
CACATTACATTTCCCCTGGATGGGAAGAAGCTATTTGAAAGGCTAGTGTTCCTTTGTTTTACTTTCAGGCAACTGCTTTTTCCTTTCTTTCTCCCAATACTTTGCCATCCATAGCAGCTGATATAGTAAAAAAAAAAAAATGTTATTCTTTAGCATGTTAACAACCAGAATCACCCTGGATAATACTAAAAATTGAAAAGCACATGGAAAGGTTTTGTACAAAGAAAGGGAGGAAATGTAGTGATAAATCACATAATGGGAAATAAAGCAAAATCTCAGGAACACAAATGTCTCTCTGTGACCTTCACTCCTTCCTTTCAAAAAATCTTTGTTTCTGTTTGCAAAAATATTTTAACTCACATTTTTTAAAATATATTTTCATTGATTTTAGAGAGAAAGAGAGAATGGGGGAAAAACATCAATGATGAGAGAGAATCACTGATTGGCTGCCTCCTGCACACTTGGGGATCAAGCCCACAACCCAAGCATGTGCCCTGACTGGGAATCGAACCATGACCTCCTAGTTCATAGGTCGATACTCAATCACTGAGCTACCACAGCCAAGCTTAACTAACATTTATCTCCAGGGATCTGTAAGTCACTGAGGGACACAAACTAAACAACAGTGATAAATAAACATGACTTTCAACTCAAATCTGTATTTTTCACCAGTTCTTTGAAAGCAAAGGCTACTGAAATATCTAGGGGACAATGAAGCTCACTTTATGGGACTGTGTGTCGCTAGCACTGCTGTCACAGAGGAGAAATAAAACTGAAATGACACACTGTATTTTTTAAATGGTGGCCTGCACCAAGTTTTCTAAGGACACTTAAAATAAAAACCCAGGATCCTCTTAGACAATAGTAAGATCACTTCTCTACTCAAAAGTTGGACTAATTTCTATCTCACAAAATTATGAAAACTGTGCCCAGTCAAAAGCTCCATTAAAAAAAAAAAAGATACTACACATAAAACATTCAATGTTATCCTTAATGTAAACCTGTTGGACAGATTACTATGGCCCAAATAACCACAATTTCAAATTTTAGAGAAAATAACGATAATTGAAGCTGTTATATATCAGTATCTATGGGATATGCCTATATCCTTGTTCCAATAAAAACCCAGAGTCTAAGTATTTATATCAATTACTAAGAAATAGTGAGAATAAATTAATATCTAATTAAAATAATTATGAAAAACAAGTAGGTAAAACTAAGGTAAATGAATTGATTTCACAAAACTAAAAATTAGAAATAAGTTAGGAAAACATAGAGATAATAAATGAATCAAAAAGCTGGTATTTGGAAAATAGAACAAATATTTATACGACTATTAAGCTATAAAAGGAGGTACAAGTATAAATAGTGAAAAAAGAGAACAGGAAAATAACTGCAGATAAAAAGAAAGGTGAAGGAATTGTATGATGCTTATTCAATTCTGTCTATATTAATTAAAATTCTATAAAAGTAATTTTAATAAAATTATATTCATTAAAATTTATCCTAGATATTATGGTAAAACAACAAAAAAAGTGTATTTCAACTTGGAATTTACTTGAAAGTCACCTAGGATGTTTTCATAAGGTGATGACCCCATTAAACTAAATCAGAACTTCTGCATTTAGCTATGGTGAAGGGGCATATGCTCCCATCAAGATTAGAGAAATCATAACACAACATAAAATCTACCTCTTTGAAGTTATTGTGGTGCTTCACAGGCAGCCTGGCCTCAAAGGTCGGGCCAGAGAAGGAAACCCCATAATGTAAGCTCACATTCTGCCCTTTGGGGCACATGCTGATTCATGGAGCAGGAGCAAAAGGCCTAGAACAGAAGCAAATAAATGCTGCAAACAGGCAGAAAAATCAGCAAGGCTTTGATGATTTTACAGGACTGGGGAGAAAATTGAGAATTCAGGGCTTGTAAGGCAATTAAAACTAGAATAGCCAAGATCCTAGAGAAAGGTCATGCAGAAAATAGTAAAGAAGTGATACTTACTGGTCTCCCCAAAAGGCATTTACTGAACTCTCAAGTTGTCAGGGCTACGAGGCTAAAAATTCATGCAGAAAGCCCAAGAAATTCAGAGAGAAATTTCTGACAGTCTCACAGTGCTGGCCAAATAAAAATTGGAATTTGTAAGGCAATTTACCTCTCTCCATCCTCAGAATCCTATTATCCCCATTGAAACCAGGAAACCTCTCTCTATATAAAAACCTAATATGCAAAGTGTCCCCTCCAGAGTTTGACCGACTGGGAGTTTGATTGCTTGCTATGACGTGCACTGACCACCAAGGGGCAGCATGGAACAAAGGCCCTGGCCAGCTGGCAGCCAGCAGCCAGCAGCCGCTAGGGACCCTACCCATGCACGAATTTCGTGCACTGGGCCTCTAGTATTTCAATAACAGTATATCTCATCTTCATAACTATCAAACTTGGCTGAAAAAAGCTCTGATATTTAGTTTTCCAGATTCCTAGGTGGCATCAGTAGGATCCAGAATTTCCTTCAGGCCTTTGAAGAAGATCAGAAGGCAGCAAAGTTAAAAGCCACCATCCCTGCTTTGGGACTTACCATGGTGAAAAATGAGATGCCCTAAAAAGCTGGGGGGTGAATATAGCACAGACTTGGGAGCCAGTGCAAGTCAAAGGCTGGCCCAATCATGAGGAGAGAGTTACCAAGCTGGGAACATAAATCTTAAGTTCTGGTATCGGACTTCAGTAGAAAATGCCATCAGGATGAACAGCAGGCGGATATAACAGAAACATCACCTTTGAGAACCATCAAGCCCTAGGAAAACACATTTGAGGATCCTGACCATTCATGGGTCATATAACCTTCGCTTCCCCCATGGCAATAGGCCCAGATGTCACTTTAGAAAGAAGCCAGTCAATGAAAGAAAAATATCACATGATCTCACTCATTTATGGGTAATAAAGAACATTATAAACTTGAACAAAAAGATAGATACAGAGACAGTAAAGCATCAAACAGACTGTCAAATTACAGGGGGAAAGTTAGGGAGAGGTGGGGGAGATAAGAGATCAATCAAAGGACTTGTATGCATGCATATAAGCATAACCAATGGATGCAAAACTCTGGGGGGTGAGGGCATATATGGGAGTGGGGTGGGGGGTGGCAATGGTAAAATATGTACACATATAATACCTTAATACAAATTGAAATAACAAAAAAAAAAAAAAAAGAAGCCAGGATAGAGAGATATGCAAATAGACAGCAACATTTAAAAGGACTATTTAACTAATATGGCAGACACAATTTTTTAATTTAAAAGATTAAAAGTTATTTTTCCCCATGACAAGTAAGCAAGTCTGGGCTTTTGAGCAAGATCAAATTAGTTACAGTAATAATTATTTTAAATTTACATTATGTACGGGTAAACTTACCTGTAAAATTTGTTAATATGCTACATTTTAACAAAAATAGGTAAGAAATGATCCCATTTAGAGTATCATAAAAAATCTAACATATTCAATCAGCTGTCCATCTAGCCAACCAACCATGCAATCATCCTAGGATTTAACATAACAGTATATGAGCAGAAATTATATAAAAATGTCCTTAATTGAGAATTTAAGAGGTAGTTGTTAAAAGATGTCCAAAATTTTTGCATGTAAACAATATAACTATATTCCCTGGACATTTAAAAGTCCATAGAAAATTTTAAAAAGTAATACCATGGAAATCTCATAATCTAATAAACATATTTGCTATCAATTCCAGATCTAGTAAAGGTGCCCTATTTCTCATTGTTCTCTTTCCTATGCCATTAACCAGGCCAGAAATTTCCTGGAGAATATCTAATTAGCTCGTTCGGGATAAGTACCTAAAAAGAAAGTTTGTCACTATCCAACATTCACAGTTCCTAATTTTGCCCTGCAGCTTAAAAATCTAGAGGTAACATAAATTAGACACTAAATTTAGAACAACTTGATGAGTTATTGGGTCTGGTAATTCCTTTTAGGAAATGAACTCTAATGTGTTACATATTTTAATACCCTCTCTCATTCCAACTCTGCTCTAACCTACTTCAAGATCATAGTCTGACTTCTATAGGCATACCAAATATAATTTTCCTGGCCATATAAGCCATAAATATTGAACTTAATAACTCATGCTACTGAGAAAGGTGTAGCAACCTGCGTTAATAAAATGTGAAATTTCTGACCAATTACGGAACATAAATAGTCACAGAGCAGCAGTATCAGCTCACTTCCATCGGCATGATGACAATTGGAAGTTGAAAATTAAAAAAAACATGAATGCTCTTAATCGTAATGTAGACTTTAAGATGAAATTCAGCCCTCTGTAAGACAGGAATCAGCATTCAGAAGAAGAAAGCATTCTCTCTCACTATTCAAAAGCACTAGAAAATAATAAATTCACTCAAAAGACATTTTACTAAAAATCTACCAAGTGAAATTTCCTGTGCTAGTGTGTTGAAGATATTGAGAAAATTGAGAGTGTACATCTAGGGGGAGATTTAGAAATAGAAACTTAAAGGTAGTATATGTTATAGTTAGATAAATGAATAGATAGATAGATAGATAGATAGGCAGACAGACAGACATAGTTAGATAAATGAATAGACAGAAAGATGATAGATAGATAGATAGATAGATAGATAGATAGATAGATAGATAGATAGATAGATATAGATGGATGATAGATAGATAGATAGATAGATAGATAGATAGATAGATAGATTCATAGATAATGCTAGGAAAGTAAGGAGCTTAGAACACCTAATTTTGCCTGGAGGATTCAGGGAAATCTTTACAAATAAATACTTGAGCAGTATTTCAAAGTTCAGCAGGGTAAAAGATTAATGGAAATATGCCAAGTAGAAAAGGGAGACATGAGCAGGCATCCCAGGAAAAAGAACAGCAAGTACAAAATCAGGAAGGATGAAGGAGAAGGGAGTGCAGGCCATGCCTGTGGAAAGATAGCAGGAGACGAAGTTAGAGAGACAGGCTGGGCTCGATCTAGTGAAATGCTTCCTAAACCACGATAAGAGGTTTGGACATTTCCTTACAGACCAGCGATTTTCAACCGGTGCACCACACTGGTGAGCCACGAGAACCATTAAAACGCAACACCTGACTCTTTAGTCAGGGGCACTGACCTCTTTTCCCTTAGATTGTCAAATTAAAAAAATGACAACAGCCACACAATAGTCGTCTGGTGTGAATGAACCAAAATTATACCTATTTTTTTTTTTTTATTTTTTGGTCAGGCAAAAAATATATTTTTGGTGTGCCTCAGAATTTTAGCAATTAGTTTATGTGTGCCATGAGATGAAAAAGGTTGAAAATGGATGTTATAGACAATAAGGGGCACCCTGGCGGTTTTTAAATGAGGAAGTAAAGTGATTATATTTGATTCCTTCGGAAAATAATGTTAGAGATAAAATGAAGAATGAAATGGTATTATGCTAAGTGAACTAAGCCAGACAGAGAAAGACAAATACAATGTGATTTCACTTATACTGGTATGTGGAATCTAAAGCAAAATAAATGAACAAAGAAAAATAGAAACAGACTCATAGACACAGAGAACAGACTGATGGTTGACAGAGGGGCGGGGGGTTCGGGGGTTGGGTGAAAAAAGTGACAGGATTAAGAAGTACAAATTGGCAGTTACAAAATTGCCACTAGGATGTAAAGTACCGCATAGGGAATATAGTCAATAATATTGTAATAACTACGTATGGTACCAAGTGGGTACTTGAAATATCGGGGAATCATCTTCTAAATTATATGACTGTCTAACCACTATGCTGTACACTTGAAACTAAAGCAGAATAATATTGAAAGCCAGCTGTTAGTAGAAAAAAAAGAATGAATGGCATGGGAGGAGAGGAAGGCCTGAAGAAGAGTTAAGGGTTAGAGCCACAGGTACTCAAGAAACCAGGAAGGGCTGAAGAAAGACACCAGGGAGGAGGTTCAGAAGCTGTCCAGGTGCCATACTGATGACACTGGGTGACTGGCCATGCGGGTGTCAGAGGAGAAATTCATTGTGGGTAATTCTCAGGTCCCTACCTTAGGCAGAAAAGGCGTAGGGCAGAAATAATGACTTTGGTTTCAGTTGCTGGGAATTTGAGGATGTAATAGAAGTAACGTGCTCAGAGGCATGCTTGGCTCATAGTACATGCTCAGTAAACATTAGGTCCCATAACTGTGCAGGAGAGGGGAAGCGGCACAGGAGGCCGTGTGGAAGGCATGAAGAGGATAAAGGTAGCTCTAGAAAGCGGAGTGCCTGCTGATTAGAGGAAAAAGGAAAAAGGAAACCTGTGAGAATACACCCACGCTACCTCAATGAATCACAATCATTTTGTTCTATAAACATGTGCTTTGTTCTTTTCTTGTCACTTCAGGATACTCAGCAGGACTGTGTACTTGCTCAGGGACATCTTCCTTTTCACAACAAATTACTCTACTTACTTCTATTACGAAAAAAACAAACAAACAAAAAAACTTCTACTTTCTGTAACCTCTTTGCTCCCCAATCCATTCATTTTCATTAAAAAAATAGACTGTACTTTTTTTTTTTCTTCAGATTTTTTATCAAGTCAGGTCTTTTATTTCTCCCTGCTCTCTTTTCATTTTTAAGTTTGGTGAATCAAATTGGTAACTTAAATTACTTCCTTCAGTTCAAAAAGTAAACAAACAAATTATGAGAGAGAGAGAGAGAGAGAGAGAGAGAAAAGAGAGAGAGAGAGAGACTGTCCAACAAGGGAAGTCCTGGTATTGATATTTCCTGGGAATGATGATGTGGGGGAGGGGGGAGCGAGCATGGGGGGTAAGGACATTACACAAATGCATTTTTTTTTTCCTGAATCTGGCTGTTCCCTGAAGAGAGCTATGTTCATGTTACCAAAATATGCTCTTATTTTCTCTTTATTGTTAAGAACATACCCTGGCCCCCAAAGTCACTCCATGTAAATAACTGCAGTTCTAATGGCTATCAATTGGGAAATCCCAGCCTTTCACTTAGCTGCCAGCTCCCTCTGGCAAGTTAGAAATAATCAATAGCAAAGTGGAGGCAGTTGCAACAACAGAGTGTCTCCAATGAACTGAGGTGGTGGGGAGGGTGGCCCCCTGGATTTGTGGAAGGAATCTTGATTGATGGCAGCTTTTGGAACACAGTATAATTTCCAGAAACTTGAGAAACAGTCTCAGAGAGAATATCTATCTAACGTAGACAGAACAGCATCTCAAGATATGTGCGGAGTAGCAAAGTGTCCATGGGTAGCCCTTTGTCACGTGGCAGAGTAGGCTCCCATTTTCTGGCTTTCTGGGGGAAAAGCTAGTCTTTGAAAGTCAGTTCGAATGGGCAGACAATGAAGTATAATGGCTACACCCACACTTTAGAGGATCAGACACCCTGAGCTGGACTCTCAGCAACGTGAACCATGGATTGTGGGACCTTGGGCAGGTTACTCACTATGCCTCAGTTTTGTCCTGAAGACTGCTGGAGAGGTTGCAGTTTCAACAAGGAATTTAGCAATTGCTTATGATGCTTTGGCTTAAAACAGAGACCATCAATCAATGATGTTGAGTGACAACTACCCTGAAACTCAGCAGCTTATATCAAGGAGCAGTTATTTCTTGCTCATGGGTCTGCAGGTGAGTGAGGTTTGGCTAATCCAAGCTGGACTGTGCTGGGTTGTTTTGCATGAGGCTTCAGGTAAGATGTCCCTTACTCCAGGTGAGGGTCTGGTTCAGGTCTGGTTCACATGTCTCTCATCCTCCTTGGTCCACCGTCACCACCACCTCAGTTCATGGGAGACTCACCCCCTGTGGTAGCAACTGCCTGCACTTTGCTATTGATTATTTCTAACTTACCAGAGGGAGCTGGCAGCTAGATGAAAGGTTGGGACTCCCTAATCAATAGTCATTAGAACTGTAGTTACTAACATGGAGTAACTTTGGGGACAGGGTATATTCTTAACAATAAAGAGAAAATGGGAGCTTGTTTGGTAACATGCACATGGCTCTCTTCAGGGAGCAGCCAGATTTAGCCAAAACAAATGCATTTGTGTAATGTCCTTTTTTTCCTTTAGGCATCATCACTGCCTCACATATAACTATTTCCCAGGAAATATAAATGCCAGGACTTCTCTATGAGGGATGTAGAGTTGGGCAGAGTCAGCCTCTCTCTCTCTCTCTCTCTCTCTCTCTCTCTCTCATTTTGTTTGCTTTTGAACTGAAGGAAGTAATTTAAGTCGCCAATTTGATTCGCCAAACTTGAAAGTGAAAAGGGAACAGGGAGAAATAAAAGACCTGACTTGATTTTTAAAATGTGGGGGGAAAAGTACAGTCCATCTTTTTAATGAAAGTAGAGCAAAAAGGTTAGAGAAAGCCAGAAAATGAGAGATTTTTTTTCTCCAGAATGGGAGTAAGAATCAACACATGGTGATTAGTAGTAGAGCAGTTTGTTGTGGAAAGGAAGATGTCCCTGAGCAAGTGTGGCCCTGCTAAGTATCCTGAAAGGATAAGAACAGAACACACTGGTATAGAACAAAATGACTGTGATTCATGAGGTAGCATGGGTGTGTTCTCACAAGTTTACACTTTCCCTTTTCCTATTGTCAACAGGCACTCAATTTTCCATACCTACCTTTTGGGCTCTAGTGGAGAGCAGGCTTTCCTATGTTTGTTTGGTTAATACGTTTTCTGAAATAAAATAGATAAAGTGCCTTTAAGAGAAAGAAGGCCTCTGGTTTCCTGAAAGGTGCTCTTTTTAGGTATTAATGGGCTAGCCTTGTACTTCCTATCCCTCCTGCCAACCTGGCCAGTAACCATACCATGGGAATTTAGTGACTTAGCTTAACCAATCATCATCTAACTCAGGGGTTGCACAATAGACTCCTCCCCAACCACTGGGATTTGGATTTAATTGATTATCAATGGGTCTAGGCATCAGTACTCTTCAAAATTTCCCTCAGTAGCACCAATATACAGCCCAAATGGAGAATCATTGACTAATGGGGTGAGATATGGAGCCTGAGCTGTGTTTCTGGAAGGAATAAGCTAAGAAAACATGATAGGATAATCTATCATCAGACCACATGGAGGCCTGGCCAGTAGAACTGCAGTAGAGTCTGCCAAATAGGGTTTTCATTACAGTAACAGCAACAATCAAATCTCATTGCTTCACTGTGGCTCACTCAGTAGGGACAAAATAAGATCTGAGGCCCTGGGGCCAGTGACATCTGTAGATGTTGAGGTGTTGAGCAACTGCATTGATTTCCCTAAAGGCAGATCAGTAGCAGTAACAATGGTGGTGTGAGTGGATGAAGAGACCTTTTAGTCCAGGAAGTCTTTTTAAAGAATGCACCTGGGGATGCCTGTTTAATTATGCTGCCTCCAACTTTATAACCCGAGGGATTTTTATTTCCTTTTTAAATAAGCAACCCTGTTAACAAGTTTTTCCTACCCATTTCAAACTCCTCTGGGCACACTTAGACTCATCCTTTCGGGTTCTGAGTAACCACTCTGCTCAAATGATGTTGATTAGAAATTTATAAAATCTGACATTAAGCCTTGACATAAGGAGGATGATCTACAGAGGAAAGAATCACAAAGAAAATTGATTTGGAGAGAGAAAGACCCTGGTTCAGACCCAGATCTGCTATTTATGAGCTGAGGGACCTGGGACCAATTAGTCTCTGCCTCCATTTCTTCATATCCATAAAACTAAGTGCAGATTTTTTTCATCAGAATTCTGGGTTGAGAAAAGGATGCTAATCCAAGACAGGTTAGGTGACAGGCAGCTGAAGAAAGAATGAAATGGCACTATGGGAGGACAGGGTAAATAAGCAAGAGAAATGGCATAATCATGAGGGGTCCTGGGAGAGCAGAGGGTACATGGGGGCAGAGAGGTACTGTCAGTTTCCTGTTGTGAGAGGAAATTTAAGGAGAGAGAGGGACATCAAGGGTGAGTTTGCAGGAAGTTGGCTGATGATGTCAGCACAAAGCTCATTTCTGTCCCTTTTAAGAATGCCTGAGCATCTATATACTTGTAACAGTTTCCAAAGTTGGATTTGAAAGGGTAGTAGAAAGAGGCTGGCTCTACACTGGCCTTATGATATAGGGTTGTTGTGAGGATAAATAAGTGGGAACATGTAGGAAAGCATTTGTTTCAGCATATAGAAAGTGTTAGACAAATGGGCAATAACTAGATCTATTATTATTATCATGACTATTACTATAAATTTGCCCTGTCTTTAAATATAGCAAATATGCATCCATTTATTCAAAAGTGTTCATTATAAAAGTCCATGCTACTGCATGACACATCAGGAAATATAACCTGAAAAATGAAGAAAAAAAAAAAAAGTGAAGAAAGGAAGCCATTTCTAGAGACTTCAGCATCCAACTATACCATTGACTCAGTTGTTTGGCTACTTCAGGCCAAAACAAAGGTGGACTAAGTGAAGTTTCAGGTTGTTAAAAGAATGTAATCCACAGGCGAGGACACACATGTCATAGGTAGAACTCAAAGCCAAATGACAGGGGCAAATTTATTTGCTGCTAGAGTTTCCAAAACTGTTCAAGACAATTAGTATAGTAAGTGGGAGAGAAAAGCTGAAGGGGTGAACTGAAATGATATGAAATAAAAAATCTATAATCTTTCAAATCCCAATGCAACAATAAAGACAATCCTCACATACTTAACCTTGGAAATGTAAGTGAGGAATCAGCATGCTGGTTAAGTGCTCCCTAAAAAAAAAAAAAACTAAGTTCTGATGCCAACTTTCCCTTTTTCATTTGTTCTATTTGTATTTGACCAAAGAAAGTTTTCAGGGTCTCCATCAGCACACTGAGGACAGATCAGTCAATTGCCCCTCTGTTGACGCTCTCAGCAGTTGCCATGCTTAGACCAACAGAACCCAGAGTGAGGAGACAAGAGGCACTGAAGGGCCAGTCCTGGGGAAGGACCAGGCAGCAGGTGTGGAAATAAAGGCTTCCCCACAATGCTCAGGGGCGGGGGGGAAGCTGGTGTTCAAATGTTGGCTTTAGAAATACAATCTACACTGAGCAAGAACCTACATCTGGATGGAGGTTTCCAGTTGTGAATCTCTGCTTCAAGCACTCCCTGCCAATCTGCAGCCTTTTTTTCCCCCCCTTAAATCATCCCAAGGATATGTTTCCATTGAGTCTTTGGGAAAGAGGAAGGGGGAGAGAGAAAAAAGCATCGATGTGATATGCAACCCAACTGGTGATCGAAGCCACAACCTAGCCATGTGGCCCAACTGGAATTAAACCTGCACCATTTTGATGTGCAGAATGATGCTTCAACCAACTGAGCCACTCAGCCAGGACAGCCTTTTTTGTCTGAATAAAAGACTATCAGTTGCCCTAGCTGGTTTTGTTCAGTGGTTAGAGCGTTGGCCTTCAGACTGAAGGGTTCCAGGTTCAATTCCGGCCAAAGGCACATGCCCGGGTTGTGGGCTCGATCCCCAGTAGGGGGTGTGCAGAAGGCAGCCAATCAATGATTTTCTCTCATCATTGATGTTTCTATCTCTCTATCCCTCTCCCTTACTCTCTGAAATCAATAAAGAAATATATTTTTAAAAAAGACTATCAGCATTAACTAAAGTTTTAGCTCAAAAGTGTGAAGGAATCATGCCAAATATAGCTTAAAGGAAACACAATTGTGTACCTAAGATGAAGCTTCCCTTTGGAAACATGAATTTTCACTTCCATGAATACTACTGCATGTATCCAACGGCTGGTAGACTTATGATCTATCTATCTTGTCTCCAGCTAATTCCATCAGTAAGAAAGAAAGCAGGAAGCTCAGAATGTGTGCTTCTGTTTATAATTCAAATATCTGTTTTTATACTGTATTCATGTAGAGCCTTTGATTCATTAAAGCTGTAAGCATTTAAGAAAGCATTGGCTAGGCTAACTTCCCTGGGATGAAATAAAGGAAATATATATAGTCTATTCATGCAGACACATTCTAATGTATACTCCTTTGATCACAAAAAGTCTGTAACAAAGACAGAATCCTCCCATACTTAACCTTGGGAATAAAAGTGAAGGATCAGCATGTTAGTTAATGGTTTTTGTTTTCCAAAATAAGGTAATTTTAACCACAGTTCAATCCCAACAGTGGAGTAGGCATTTTTTCTTATTCTAATATGGAGACCCCTGGACTATGATATTTCTCTTTCTCTTTCTCTTTCTCTCTCTCTCTCTCTCTCTCTCTCTCTCTCTCTCTCTCTCTCTCTCTCTCTCTCTCTCAATTTCTCCACATGAAAAGTCTTACAAACTCATGATAATTAAATGACATTTCATTCTGTATGAGCTGAACCATTTAATAGTAAAGAATAACATTTCATGAACTTGAAAGAATTTCATTTCATGACAACCTCAGAACAAAATCATTGAAAAAATATATGGACCTGTCATGAAGATAGTAAGGACTGTCTCGCTTGTGAAGTGTTATTTTTTAACTGTACTGACTTCACTGTTTATTAGCCATCGAGAATGTTTGACAACGTTATAGCTCAGTGTTCCATAACCCAGAAAGAATGTTGCCCCCTGCGAAACATTTGACAATCCTAGAAACATTTATGTCACAAACTGGGAGGGAGGATATGGAGGGCCACTGGAATCTATTGAGTAAAGGCCAGAGATGCTGCCAAAATCTGACAGTCACCCACATAAAAGAATTCTCTGGCTCAAAATGTCAATAGTGTCATCTCTTGTTAAAAACAACAACAACAACAACACCCTATCCCTGTAGTCCTCAGGAATGGCAATAGATGTAATGAGAACTAAAAAATACAGACCAAGAGCTGAACACAAGGGGTTGAAAAATGGTGTAGCCATGTTGGATTTTGAAGAATGTGGCCACGGCAGGAAGAAAAAAGGACAGTGAAGAGAAAAATGTAGTAAAAGATATACCAATCTATACCCAACATACAACTTATCATACCTGGATTATATTTTCCTTTGAAAGATTTAAAGAATAAAATTTAAATCTGTAACAGTATTGGAGAATAAGGGAACATATTCTATTAATGGAACAAAAATTTATGGGAATTTCTAAAAAATAAGAAGCATATGAACTAGAATTGATAGAGAAAACGACAATCCCAAATAGGATAGGAATAGGACCTTAAGAAAACTTTTCAAACAGGACAGACCAATATAGGAGGTATAGGGCAGTGGTTTTCAAACTTGGCTGCACATTCAAGAGTGAGCATCTTTTAAAGGTTTCAGTGCCCAAGCCACAGCCCAGATCAATTAAATCACAATCTCTAGGATGGAAGCAACATTAACATTTTGAGGACCTCCCCTAGTGCTTCCAATGTAAAGACAAGTTTGGGAACTACTGGCATAGAAGTAACCAAAGGGTAATTAATGGCAATCAACTGAACCAGTGCCTCTCAGACATATGACTCACAACAGTGTCACCCTAAATGCAGATTCTGGGTTGGGCCTGATATTCTGTATTTCTAATTAGCTCCCATGGAATGTCAATGTTACTGGCCCATTAATTGCTCTTAGAAGAACAAAAAACTAAAGAGAACAGACCATTTTCATCCCCTTGCCCCCATACCCCTCCAGTTCCCATAAATACAGAACGAATCTGCCTCTAGTATCAGTTCTCTGGTTAAAGCACGGAGACCAATTCTCTAAACTAAGTGGAGAATAAGCCTGGTGGAGTCTAGGAATAAAAAACTAAGGCCCCAAGGTCACCCCTGCCCTATGCAATAGACAGTGAGAAACAAGAAAGTAAAGGCAGCTGAACCCAGAAGGTGAAGGTATTTGGGGCATAATTTTCATCCACAAGAAAATAAAACAAAACAAGGATCTAGGTTACAATGAAAAATATTTTGGCAATGGCCTTAATTACCAATTATAGTGAAATCCTACAACAAAATGTTAAACAGCTACTAAACATTATATAATGGAAGAATAATGATCTGGAAGGAGGTTCATGATATAGCTTTAGTTTTAACCTTTTGCACTCGGATGTCGAGATTAAAATTACTCTTTGAATGTATCAATAATTTGAAATATAAAAAAATCCAAATAAATAAGTTTGTATGAAAAGAAACTCTAGTTTTTTATTCTACTGCCGCGCTTTGTAAAATCTGGGGTATTTAAAAAATTAAATCCCGAATAGAATAAAGGAATCGAGAAAAAAGCAAGTGAGTGCAAAGGGTTAAAAATCTAATAGAGGTGATGCAACTGAAAGTGATTTTTATTTTTCTCTTAATAAAAACAAGATAATAGGCCTTCTACGCATATCATGGGGAGGTAGGTCTGCTGCCTTTGATTGACCTTGGTCCTCATACCTCCAAAAAGAAACAAGATTTCAATAAGCTCTGTGAGCTAAAGTCTACAGCTCAGCAGATTCTGAACCAGTTTGGCCCCTAAGCCCTAATCAACCTCTCCAATTTCTCATCCAAAAAACCAAAACCAGCCAGCACCCCTCCACAAGGCTCCATGGCCAACAGCACTACAATGGTAAAGATACCAGGCACTCCTGGGTGTCTCGGCCCTGAAAACAATCAGGTCTTGACCAAGAAGAAATTACAAGATGTAGTAAGAGAAGTGGATCCCAATGAGCAATTGGATGAAGATGTGCAAGAGATGCTGCTGCACAGGGGACACAATTGATATTAAAGGCATAACTATTCCAGTTGCTAAAAATGATGTTCTGGAGTAGAAGAAATATCCTGTAAACTCCACCACAACCTATATGATTTGTTCTATAGAGCTAGAGTCTCTTCCAACTTTATACTCACCAAGTAACCTAATTGCTAAACTCATGTCCAGAGGTGGAATGTAGTAAAAGGTACTTGAATGTTCTAGTTATTAGAATGTTGTATGCCCATTTGTTAACTAGCACTTTGGCATTTAGTTTCACAAATAAATCTCCTAGGAGTTAGGCTATATTGACACATTTCTCAAAGCCTTATAAGTCCTCAGTGAATTTAAAGCATTGGATTTCTAAAAGCTAAACTCTACCAGGTACCAACCAAGGGGCACAAACACATAACCAAACACTTTCCAATTTCAAAACAATGACTAATTCTAGACATCAGGAGCCTGGGCCAAGAGCCAAGATGAAGAAGAAGGCTACTCAATGATCAAATATGCTCCAGCTGGAAAGAACCAGAGCTTTAATGGGGGGAAAGCTGGATTTTAGACACCCCTTAACTCGATAGTATTGTACATAATGCTAAAACTTGTGCTTGGTAAGTTTATTTCAAAAATAAAATAAATACATTGGCTATATCTATTTTTCAGGGATGGGGTTTGAGAATAAGAAAAATATCACTATTGTGTGGTACAGAGGGACAGTTAAAAATCAAGGAGAAAGTATTTTCTGCCAGGGTTTCTTGTTAAGTAAAACTCAGTACATCTCAAAATAGAACGGGATGTCCTGTTCCCTATGTCTAAAGTCTTGCCTTATCTTCCCAACTAATCTATTATATTCAATGGTGCGTGTCATTATTCTTCAATCTAATAGGCACAGATTCTGAAAGGTGTCGTCTATCCTTCCTTCTCCTTTATACACCAAATCAATTTATTATGAAATCCTATCAATTATTAAAAATAATTCATCTTTATCCTTCCCTATCTATTTCCTCTAAGGCTTCGTCAAGACATACCTGAGCATAGAACATAACCAATAATAGATCACATAACTTACTGGTTTTATTCATTAATGTAAAGTAAATGTACCAATTTATGATTTTACATTTTTTTGGTCTTGTTTTCTCCACTGGAAATTCTATTTGTTTGGGATTGAGACCTGGTAAACATGAATCAGAACACTTAAGTAAGTTCAAATAGAATATGATTATATTTAGATAATATTTTTTGGACTTACTATAGAATCTACCTTTCTAAATCAAAAGTCATATATCTGCCAAATATATATATATACAGTTTCTTCCTGTTTACAAACATTGTATTAGTTATCAAGTGCTCCAAAATCCTGGAGCTGGGAGGACCCACTTCCGAGATAATTCACTCTGTCACATGGCTGTTGTCAAGAGGCCTCAGTTCTTCCCAAATGGGCCTCTAACTGGGCTGCTTGAGGATCCTTGCAATCTGGTGTCGGGCTTCTGCCAGAGTGAACAACCAAGAGTAAAGAAGGAAAAAGCCAAATTGTTTTCTATGGCCTGTTTTAGTAAGTCGCACACTGTTATACCGCTGGCTTCACAGGGTAATTCCCACTTAAGGTGGAAAAGGATTACACAATAGCGGGAATAGCAGAAGGCAAGGATTATAAGATTATTGAAGGCCATCTTGGAGGATGGATACAAAATCAATAACTAACTTTCACTTGTGTGTGTGTGTGTGTGTGTGTGTGTGTGTGTGTGTGTGTGTTGTGGTCATCAAACACTTCTGTGGGTCACTATTTTATCCTACAATTTATAATATACAAATGTATCCTTGATAACAAGAGTAACTTCTAGATTGGAATTTAGGAAAACATTAACCTAAAACTCTGTACATAGAAATACAGCAGTAAACATGGAATAAATTGCTCACATTCAGATAATTCTAAACATCTGATTTGAATAAAAGCTATAACAATTTTTCCCTGGCCTCACATGTTTATTTAGTTAGATAGCCTCTCATTTTGTTTCTTATATGGGGAGGGGGAACTAAGGGTTCGTAATAATGGGTTCTGGTTTCTATCTGCCATTTGAGTTTGAGACCTTAAGTGAATTGCAGATTCCACTCAAGCTTTAATAACCTCATCTTTGGCATTCAAAGTGTGGTCCAAAGACCAACAGCAGCAGCATCACCTGGGAGTTTACTAAAATTGCAAATTGGTGAACTCACATCAGACCCACTAAATCAGAATCTGTATTTTTAACAAGATGCTAGGTGAGTTGTGTAGAGAGTGTTTATCTAGAAATTACTTCACAAACTGTGAAAGTTGCTATGTCAAATTTTTCAACTCTGTAAAGAAAAACATCTATCAGCATTCTCTACACAGCAGATGTCTCAGAACACTGTTGATTGAGTGACATCATTATGACCTCCCTGCTGGACAGCCTTCCTCTGTTTTTCCCAGGGAAAAGCAGGACTCCTTGCCAGTTACCTCCATAAAATGTAAATGTGCACATAAACAGAGTAGAATGTGGGAAACATTTTTATATTTTTGTTTTCTTTCTTCTAATATAAGTACAAAGGCATTTTTTAGGATCATAATGAATTGTCTGGTGAATATCTTCCCACTTTTTAAAAGATAAAATGTGCAGTTCTCATTGAGTAATACAGGTTTCCCAACTCCCACAATGAACATAAGCAAATCATCACTTCATTTCTTGAGTCCCAGTTGTCTCATGAGTAAAATATAGGTCATAGAGTAACTCATAAAGTTTTTCTTTTAACATTTTTTTATATTTACAGTCAGTAAAATGTACAGATTTTAAGTGAACAGCATAATGAGTTTTAATAAACATACACACCTGTGTAACTACCACACCAGTTAATATATAGAACCCGTCCATCACCCACAAAGTTTGCTTGGCCCCGTTCAGTCAATCCTACTCCTTAGAAAGAATGGATGGAGAGGTTTGTAGATAATATTCATGAAAATTAGAGCTGGAGGGAGGACTTCATTTTAGAGATGAAAGAGCTGAAATTTACCTAAAGCCTCGCATCTAGTGAGTGGCAAAGCTGAAAACTGACTCTAGGATAGTGAGTCTCACATAGTTCTCTCTTCTGTAAGTTGAGAAGTAATTGGAAGGGTATACAATATGACTTTCATCACCGTAAATTACTTTTGCCTGTTGTCATATAGATGGAATCATTCTATTGGTGCCCTTTGACTCTGGTTCCCTTTACGCAACATAATGATTCTAAGATCCCTGCATGTTTTTGCATGTGTGAATAGTTCTCACATGGTTGTGTTGAAACTTAAATAAAATGTATGTACTAGAAAAAGTAGATTTCCCACAAATACTTTTCAAATCTGAAAGTCAAATGAGGGTATTTGGAGGTCCTAAGATTTCCATCTCTCTCTCCCAGATACTACAGAGTTAGGAGGAAAAACCTCTCCCCCCACCCAACCCCCCATTGAATGACTAATTTTGCTGCCTGTACTTAGATTTGCTGATATGTTCCTGAGATTTCTACTGCAAATAAAATGGACCGAGCTCTACTCCAATC